>NC_091813.1:4152746-4455777 GCF_041296235.1 Equus asinus | reverse complement strand
CCAAGTTCAGGCAAAAGGTTGGTCCAAAAGTACAATTCAGGGCCGGCCCTGTGGTGGAGCAGGTAAGTGCCCACATTCCGCTTGGGCGGCCCGGGCCTCACTGTTTCACATTACGAGTGCATATCACATTAGTAGTGTTAGGAAATATAGATTTCATGGTATGGTGCGGGCAGAGATCATAAATAAGCAGCAATTGTGAGGATACGTTATCAATACGCACAAGAAAAGGAACCATAAGAATATTACAATCTATGGAAGTATCTGGTACACTTCCCAAAGGCAGAAGGAAGGAAAACTTGTGACCTGCCAAGGTGGAATTGGCAGAGTGCCACGAGATGACACCATCATCGTGCATCAGAACATTCCCTGGGCAACTTCAACTTGTGAGGGAGTCCAGGACTTTTTCTGGGTAAGGTCCACCCATTTTGCCATCTACCCAAGATATAAGAGATAAAACCCAGGATAATCTTACAGGAGTGACACCAGTGTCTAGAGAGAATGTAGGAGCCCTTTCGAAGTTCAAGGAGAAAGATAGAAACTGACAACAATTGCAGAAAAAGGAAAACTATCCTAGCTAGACAGGGTGAGGAGTCAGACTGGTCTGAGATGGCTGTGAAACTCTGTGTGCACGGAGGTTGTCAGGACAACTTCGAATTTTGAGGTCGCTTATGACATCACGGTGAACATGTCCCCCAGGGTGGCCGCATGGTTACAGTCTGAGGATTGGCCTAGGCTAGGCTATTAAAGGGACAGATACCCAGAAACAGGTTTGGCAAACAGAAAGCAGGCACAGAAACTAGAAGAGATAAAACAGAGTCTGATGCAAGGGATAAGAAAGGAACCCTAGGCCACAAGTGAGAATAGAGGGACAGGCACGGAGAGGAGAACATTGTCATCTATTCAAGTCTATGGGGAGGTCATGCTGATTCAAGCTTGCAACTTCATTGGAAACAAGTGGCCGGACTTGGCGTTCATCACACCTACAGTGCCCTCGTGCCTTAAGCATAATGCAAAGTCAAGAAAGATGTCTTGAGGACATTGAAGAGAAGAATCGATGCCTCCTTTCCAAGGCCCATAGCATTCTTTGAAGGTCAGTCTCTTTTTCCGAAGCTCTGGTGTCACGTGGGCCCACTGGGCACATGGTAATGTGTCCCAAGAGATGTCTTGGAAGCCTTGAAGGAATGGAGCCCTGTCACGCTTGGGGTATGTCTCTTTGTTTGGAAGTGCTCTACAAGGGTGCTGAAAAGCACCGTCTTCCACAGGGCTTCGTTCCTTCGTGAAGGCTGCCCTCCCAGGCTAGTGTGCTCTGTTTGCCTCCATCGAAATTCTCTCCCCCTACCTCTTGCCGTAGAAGGATTATTGATTATGTGTTTTGACACCATATGTAAGGAAGTTGCACGAAAATTAGAACTTTACAGTTGTGTTTCAAGAAAAATAAACAGGCCAGGGTAGAGGATGTAGGGCAAACAAATGGCACACCCTATAAAAATTAAGTAAGCCCGTATCTGGACGGAATCTAGGGGAACGTTCAAGGATCAGGGGTCAAGTTCGAAACTTCCCAAATCCGGAAAAGAGACAGAAAAATATCTTTCCTGGAGAGTGGAATTCATCCGATTTGTCTAAGTTGTCTTGGAAACATTGTGTCCGTGAAGGGGGTTGCCAGGACCACCTCGAATTTGGAGTTTCTGATCTCAGGATGTCAAACCAACCCACATGACCACGTGTTCTCAGTGCTTAGTTTGACCTAGGCTAGGGTAGCCAAGAGTCCTACAAGTGACCGGTGCAAATTCAAGGACAACAACCAAGAGTCACGAAAGCACTCACACCTCACCCTAGAGAACATACAGCGATTAAAGAAATACAAACTAATCCCTCGGAATGAAGGACAACGGACTGATAAGCATGTCTAAGGGAGATAGCTGAGAAAGACCATGACGAGTATACTATGGAAAAGAAAAAGAGGACCCAGAAAATGGAAGGTGAACAGAAATCACACCTGAATTATCCACAATGAAAGATGATGTCCGTCTTTAGACAGACTCTGCTGGAACGTTTGAAAGTCAGAGAAATTCACAAGCCAAAAAACGGCAGCGAAGGTCAAGCATGGGCTAACTGGGAAGGGTGAGTTATGAGACTGCTCCAAGCAGGCTCTGAAACCTGTATCCAGGAAGCATGCTGGACCTCAGAGACACAATTATGACAAATCCTCTGACATCACAATGGACCCGAAAAACAACCTAGCCTCATCTACACAGTGCTAGAGTTGGGCTCACTAGTATATTTAACTCCCATTGCACTCAACTGCACGTTGCCACTGAACATGTAAGTGGCCGGCCGGTGGTGCAGTGGTGAGGTCCGCACCTTCTGGGTCTGTGGCCCAGTATGGGCTGGGTGGAATCCTCGGTTTGGGCCTCCTCACCACTGCTTCAGTTGTTCTGGTGCAGGCGTCCGAGGTAGAGTAGAGGCAGATGGGAAGGGACGTTGGACAGGGCCAGACTTCCACAGCAAATACAGGAGCATTGCCAGCAGATGTGAGCACAGCAATGCACTTGTGCCAAAACAAAACCAATTAAAAGTTGCAAAGAACAGAAAAACTGAAGCTAAGGAAAAAAAAACCAAAAAAACAGGAGCTTGCCATTACGAAGAATAGGATCTCTGTGAATAACCTTAGCAAAACAGGTGAATTCTATGTTAATTCAAAAACTAGCAAACCTTTGGGGAAAGAAGCTCAAGAAGACACAAGAAAAAAAAAGATATCGAGGGATCTAGGAATGGAAGGATTAACACACTTGAAAGGTTCATACCGCAGTAAGGAATCTCTGGATTCCATGCAATCCCAGTCAAAGTTGCAGCAGTATTTGCCACAGAGAAGAAGAGAGAATCCTGAAGTTTCCAGCCAGCAACACGAGACCCTGACTAGGCAAAGGAATCCTCAGGAAAACGAACAAAGCAGCACGTGTCACAATTTCTGATTTCAACATAGAGGACGAAGCGCTAGGTACCGAAACGGCACAGTCTGGGCCCCAAAACAGGCATGAAGACCCGTGCAAAACAATTGAGAGCCCAGAGCCCAACTCAAACTTACATGGACAGCCCATTTTGGACCAGGGAGCCAAGTGGAGACAGCGGAGAAAGGAGAGTCTCTACAATAAACGGTGCTGGGAAGCCTGCACAGCCACATGGAACACAACGAGAGTACACCATGATGTTACACCTGGCACACACACCACCTGAAGTGGATTAAAGCCTTGAATGGCAGACTTGAAACCGTGAACCTTGTAGGAGAGGACCTAGGCAGAGTGCTCTTTGCCATCTGTCTGAGCCGCCTATTTGGAAGAAGCATGTCTGACTGGGCAAGGGCAACAAAGGAAACAAGAAACAAACGGGACCACATCAAATGCACACACTTCTGCCCACTCAAGGAAACCATCAACTGAATACTAAGACACCACAACAATTGGGAGAGGATGTTTGCAAACCACACATCGGACAAGGGGTGAAAAGCCCAAAGATACAATCAACTCGCACGTCTCCACAAGAAAAAAAACAAGCCAATGAAAACCTGGTCAAAAGATGGAAGCAGAGATTTCTCCGAAGAAGACAGAAAGAGGGCCAGTAGGTGCATGAAAACTTGTTCACCATCATGAAGTCTCAGGAAAATGCAAATCCAAACTGCAAGGCCATGGCAGCTCACTGTGGTCAGCATGGCTAGAAGGAAGCAGACAGGAAATAACAAGTGTCAGAGAGGAGGTGCAGAGAAGGGAAGCCTCCTGCACTGCTGGTGGGAGTGTAACCCGGTGCAGCCACGATGCCAAAGGTGTGGAACTGCCTCAGAAATTTAAGTATCCATGTCCCGTATGACCCAGCTATTAATCTGCCGCTTGCTTATCCAAAAAAGTCAGAAAGACTACCGCATAAAGACATGTGCATGGCTGTGTTCACCACAGTCTTACTCCTGATATCCAAGACTTGGAAAGCACCCTGGTGTCCAGCAAGGGATGATTGGAGAAGGAAGATGGGCTATAGCCACACAATGGTATACCACTCAGCCGGAACAAATGATGCAATCCAGCCATTTGTGACCACCAGAATGGCTGTGAGGGTTTTAGGGGAAGTGTAACAAGCCCCAGTGAGAAATTCAAATACCATAGAATCTCACTTACAAGGAGAAGAAAAAGCAAGCACTAACCAACAGGTGGCACTGAACATTTGTATGCGGGCTCCCAGAGGCAAAGAGGGGCGGTGACGGAGGGTGAAAGAGAAGATTAGGCACAAGTGTGTGGTGAGGGCCTGTGATTAGTCTTACACTGGTGAAGATGATGTAAGCTACACAGAAGTCTAAAGCAATGAGGATGTGAATCTGGAAGTTATAGTACGTTCTAATGCAGGGTCATGGCTATAAATTCACCTCAAATCAAAAATCCAAAAAGGGGTCCAGAATGATGTCATAAAGCTTTGGGGGCGGAAAGAGTTTACGGAAGGTGAACTTCCAAGGATGGAAAATCACCTCCAAATGCTTACAGATGCTACAGAAAGGCAGACCATTCCAAATAGGTGAAGAGGAATACTACGAAGAGAACATGATCAGTCCTAAACCCATGAACGAACGGAAAATGTTACCGTCCATGATGTTATTACTAATCACCTTCACGAATAATCCAAACAGGCCCACGTCTTCCCAAGTTCAGGCAAAAGGTTGGTCCAAAAGTACAATTCAGGGCCGGCCCTGTGGTGGAGCAGGTAAGTGCCCACATTCCGCTTGGGCGGCCCGGGCCTCACTGTTTCACATTACGAGTGCATATCACATTAGTAGTGTTAGGAAATATAGATTTCATGGTATGGTGCGGGCAGAGATCATAAATAAGCAGCAATTGTGAGGATACGTTATCAATACGCACAAGAAAAGGAACCATAAGAATATTACAATCTATGGAAGTATCTGGTACACTTCCCAAAGGCAGAAGGAAGGAAAACTTGTGACCTGCCAAGGTGGAATTGGCAGAGTGCCACGAGATGACACCATCATCGTGCATCAGAACATTCCCTGGGCAACTTCAACTTGTGAGGGAGTCCAGGACTTTTTCTGGGTAAGGTCCACCCATTTTGCCATCTACCCAAGATATAAGAGATAAAACCCAGGATAATCTTACAGGAGTGACACCAGTGTCTAGAGAGAATGTAGGAGCCCTTTCGAAGTTCAAGGAGAAAGATAGAAACTGACAACAATTGCAGAAAAAGGAAAACTATCCTACCTAGACAGGGTGAGGAGTCAGACTGGTCTGAGATGGCTGTGAAACTCTGTGTGCACGGAGGTTGTCAGGACAACTTCGAATTTTGAGGTCGCTTATGACATCACGGTGAACATGTCCCCCAGGGTGGCCGCATGGTTACAGTCTGAGGATTGGCCTAGGCTAGGCTATTAAAGGGACAGATACCCAGAAACAGGTTTGGCAAACAGAAAGCAGGCACAGAAACTAGAAGAGATAAAACAGAGTCTGATGCAAGGGATAAGAAAGGAACCCTAGGCCACAAGTGAGAATAGAGGGACAGGCACGGAGAGGAGAACATTGTCATCTATTCAAGTCTATGGGGAGGTCATGCTGATTCAAGCTTGCAACTTCATTGGAAACAAGTGGCCGGACTTGGCGTTCATCACACCTACAGTGCCCTCGTGCCTTAAGCATAATGCAAAGTCAAGAAAGATGTCTTGAGGACATTGAAGAGAAGAATCGATGCCTCCTTTCCAAGGCCCATAGCATTCTTTGAAGGTCAGTCTCTTTTTCCGAAGCTCTGGTGTCACGTGGGCCCACTGGGCACATGGTAATGTGTCCCAAGAGATGTCTTGGAAGCCTTGAAGGAATGGAGCCCTGTCACGCTTGGGGTATGTCTCTTTGTTAGGAAGTGCTCTACAAGGGTGCTGAAAAGCACCCTCTTCCACAGGGCTTCGTTCCTTCGTGAAGGCTGCCCTCCCAGGCTAGTGTGCTCTGTTTGCCTCCATCGAAATTCTCTCCCCCTACCTCTTGCCGTAGAAGGATTATTGATTATGTGTTTTGACACCATATGTAAGGAAGTTGCACGAAAATTAGAACTTTACAGTTGTGTTTCAAGAAAAATAAACAGGCCAGGGTAGAGGATGTAGGGCAAACAAATGGCACACCCTATAAAAATTAAGTAAGCCCGTATCTGGACGGAATCTAGGGGAACGTTCAAGGATCAGGGGTCAAGTTCGAAACTTCCCAAATCCGGAAAAGAGACAGAAAAATATCTTTCCTGGAGAGTGGAATTCATCCGATTTGTCTAAGTTGTCTTGGAAACATTGTGTCCGTGAAGGGGGTTGCCAGGACCACCTCGAATTTGGAGTTTCTGATCTCAGGATGTCAAACCAACCCACATGACCACGTGTTCTCAGTGCTTAGTTTGACCTAGGCTAGGATAGCCAAGAGTCCTACAAGTGACCGGTGCAAATTCAAGGACAACAACCAAGAGTCACGAAAGCACTCACACCTCACCCTAGAGAACATACAGCGATTAAAGAAATACAAACTAATCCCTTGGAATGAAGGAGAACGGACTGATAAGCATGTCTAAGGGAGATAGCTGAGAAAGACCATGACGAGTATACTATGGAAAAGAAAAAGAGGACCCAGAAAATGGAAGGTGAACAGAAATCACACCTGAATTATCCACAATGAAAGATGATGTCCGTCTTTAGACAGACTCTGCTGGAACGTTTGAAAGTCAGAGAAATTCACAAGCCAAAAAACGGCAGCGAAGGTCAAGCATGGGCTAACTGGGAAGGGTGAGTTATGAGACTGCTCCAAGCAGGCTCTGAAACCTGTATCCAGGAAGCATGCTGGACCTCAGAGACACAATTATGACAAATCCTCTGACATCACAATGGACCCGAAAAACAACCTAGCCTCATCTACACAGTGCTAGAGTTGGGCTCACTAGTATATTTAACTCCCATTGCACTCAACTGCACGTTGCCACTGAACATGTAAGTGGCCGGCCGGTGGTGCAGTGGTGAGGTCCGCACCTTCTGGGTCTGTGGCCCAGTATGGGCTGGGTGGAATCCTCGGTTTGGGCCTCCTCACCACTGCTTCAGTTGTTCTGGTGCAGGCGTCCGAGGTAGAGTAGAGGCAGATGGGAAGGGACGTTGGACAGGGCCACACTTCCACAGCAAATACAGGAGCATTGCCAGCAGATGTGAGCACAGCAATGCACTTGTGCCAAAACAAAACCAATTAAAAGTTGCAAAGAATAGAAAAACTGAAGCTAAGGAAAAAAAAAACAAAAAAACAGGAGCTTGCCATTACGAAGAATAGGATCTCTGTGAATAACCTTAGCAAAACAGGTGAATTCTATGTTAATTCAAAAACTAGCAAACCTTTGGGGAAAGAAGCTCAAGAAGACACAAGAAAAAAAAAAGATATCGAGGGATCTAGGAATGGAAGGATTAACACACTTGAAAGGTTCATACCGCAGTAAGGAATCTCTGGATTCCATGCAATCCCAGTCAAAGTTGCAGCAGTATTTGCCACAGAGAAGAAGAGAGAATCCTGAAGTTCCTAGCCAGCAACACGAGACCCTGACTAGGCAAAGGAATCCTCAGGAAAACGAACAAAGCAGCACGTGTCACAATTTCTGATTTCAACATAGAGGACGAAGCGCTAGGTACCGAAACGGCACAGTCTGGGCCCCAAAACAGGCATGAAGACCCGTGCAAAACAATTGAGAGCCCAGAGCCCAACTCAAACTTACATGGACAGCCCATTTTGGACCAGGGAGCCAAGTGGAGACAGCGGAGAAAGGAGAGTCTCTACAATAAACGGTGCTGGGAAGCCTGCACAGCCACATGGAACACAACGAGAGTACACCATGATGTTACACCTGGCACACACACCACCTGAAGTGGATTAAAGCCTTGAATGGCAGACTTGAAACCGTGAACCTTGTAGGAGAAGACCTAGGCAGAGTGCTCTTTGCCATCTGTCTGAGCCGCCTATTTGGAAGAAGCATGTCTGACTGGGCAAGGGCAACAAAGGAAACAAGAAACAAACGGGACCACATCAAATGCACACACTTCTGCCCACTCAAGGAAACCATCAACTGAATACTAAGACACCACAACAATTGGGAGAGGATGTTTGCAAACCACACATCGGACAAGGGGTGAAAAGCCCAAAGATACAATCAACTCGCACGTCTCCACAAGAAAAAAAACAAGCCAATGAAAACCTGGTCAAAAGATGGAAGCAGAGATTTCTCCGAAGAAGACAGAAAGAGGGCCAGTAGGTGCATGAAAACTTGTTCACCATCATGAAGTCTCAGGAAAATGCAAATCCAAACTGCAAGGCCATGGCAGCTCACTGTGGTCAGCATGGCTAGAAGGAAGCAGACAGGAAATAACAAGTGTCAGAGAGGAGGTGCAGAGAAGGGAAGCCTCCTGCACTGCTGGTGGGAGTGTAACCCGGTGCAGCCACGATGCCAAAGGTGTGGAACTGCCTCAGAAATTTAAGTATCCATGTCCCGTATGACCCAGCTATTAATCTGCCGCTTGCTTATCCAAAAAAGTCAGAAAGACTACCGCATAAAGACATGTGCATGGCTGTGTTCACCACAGTCTTACTCCTGATATCCAAGACTTGGAAAGCACCCTGGTGTCCAGCAAGGGATGATTGGAGAAGGAAGATGGGCTATAGCCACACAATGGTATACCACTCAGCCGGAACAAATGATGCAATCCAGCCATTTGTGACCACCAGAATGGCTGTGAGGGTTTTAGGGGAAGTGTAACAAGCCCCAGTGAGAAATTCAAATACCATAGAATCTCACTTACAAGGAGAAGAAAAAGCAAGCACTAACCAACAGGTGGCACTGAACATTTGTATGCGGGCTCCCAGAGGCAAAGAGGGGCGGTGACGGAGGGTGAAAGAGAAGATTAGGCACAAGTGTGTGGTGAGGGCCTGTGATTAGTCTTACACTGGTGAAGATGATGTAAGCTACACAGAAGTCTAAAGCAATGAGGATGTGAATCTGGAAGTTATAGTACGTTCTAATGCAGGGTCATGGCTATAAATTCACCTCAAATCAAAAATCCAAAAAGGGGTCCAGAATGATGTCATAAAGCTTTGGGGGCGGAAAGAGTTTACGGAAGGTGAACTTCCAAGGATGGAAAATCACCTCCAAATGCTTACAGATGCTACAGAAAGGCAGACCATTCCAAATAGGTGAAGAGGAATACTACGAAGAGAACATGATCAGTCCTAAACCCATGAACGAACGGAAAATGTTACCGTCCATGATGTTATTACTAATCACCTTCACGAATAATCCAAACAGGCCCACGTCTTCCCAAGTTCAGGCAAAAGGTTGGTCCAAAAGTACAATTCAGGGCCGGCCCTGTGGTGGAGCAGGTAAGTGCCCACATTCCGCTTGGGCGGCCCGGGCCTCACTGTTTCACATTACGAGTGCATATCACATTAGTAGTGTTAGGAAATATAGATTTCATGGTATGGTGCGGGCAGAGATCATAAATAAGCAGCAATTGTGAGGATACGTTATCAATACGCACAAGAAAAGGAACCATAAGAATATTACAATCTATGGAAGTATCTGGTACACTTCCCAAAGGCAGAAGGAAGGAAAACTTGTGACCTGCCAAGGTGGAATTGGCAGAGTGCCACGAGATGACACCATCATCGTGCATCAGAACATTCCCTGGGCAACTTCAACTTGTGAGGGAGTCCAGGACTTTTTCTGGGTAAGGTCCACCCATTTTGCCATCTACCCAAGATATAAGAGATAAAACCCAGGATAATCTTACAGGGGTGACACCAGTGTCTAGAGAGAATGTAGGAGCCCTTTCGAAGTTCAAGGAGAAAGATAGAAACTGACAACAATTGCAGAAAAAGGAAAACTATCCTACCTAGACAGGGTGAGGAGTCAGACTGGTCTGAGATGGCTGTGAAACTCTGTGTGCACGGAGGTTGTCAGGACAACTTCGAATTTTGAGGTCGCTTATGACATCACGGTGAACATGTCCCCCAGGGTGGCCGCATGGTTACAGTCTGAGGATTGGCCTAGGCTAGGCTATTAAAGGGACAGATACCCAGAAACAGGTTTGGCAAACAGAAAGCAGGCACAGAAACTAGAAGAGATAAAACAGAGTCTGATGCAAGGGATAAGAAAGGAACCCTAGGCCACAAGTGAGAATAGAGGGACAGGCACGGAGAGGAGAACATTGTCATCTATTCAAGTCTATGGGGAGGTCATGCTGATTCAAGCTTGCAACTTCATTGGAAACAAGTGGCCGGACTTGGCGTTCATCACACCTACAGTGCCCTCGTGCCTTAAGCATAATGCAAAGTCAAGAAAGATGTCTTGAGGACATTGAAGAGAAGAATCGATGCCTCCTTTCCAAGGCCCATAGCATTCTTTGAAGGTCAGTCTCTTTTTCCGAAGCTCTGGTGTCACGTGGGCCCACTGGGCACATGGTAATGTGTCCCAAGAGATGTCTTGGAAGCCTTGAAGGAATGGAGCCCTGTCACGCTTGGGGTATGTCTCTTTGTTAGGAAGTGCTCTACAAGGGTGCTGAAAAGCACCCTCTTCCACAGGGCTTCGTTCCTTCGTGAAGGCTGCCCTCCCAGGCTAGTGTGCTCTGTTTGCCTCCATCGAAATTCTCTCCCCCTACCTCTTGCCGTAGAAGGATTATTGATTATGTGTTTTGACACCATATGTAAGGAAGTTGTGCGAAAATTAGAACTTTACAGTTGTGTTTCAAGAAAAATAAACAGGCCAGGGTAGAGGATGTAGGGCAAACAAATGGCACACCCTATAAAAATTAAGTAAGCCCGTATCTGGACGGAATCTAGGGGAACGTTCAAGGATCAGGGGTCAAGTTCGAAACTTCCCAAATCCGGAAAAGAGACAGAAAAATATCTTTCCTGGAGAGTGGAATTCATCCGATTTGTCTAAGTTGTCTTGGAAACATTGTGTCCGTGAAGGGGGTTGCCAGGACCACCTCGAATTTGGAGTTTCTGATCTCAGGATGTCAAACCAACCCACATGACCACGTGTTCTCAGTGCTTAGTTTGACCTAGGCTAGGATAGCCAAGAGTCCTACAAGTGACCGGTGCAAATTCAAGGACAACAACCAAGAGTCACGAAAGCACTCACACCTCACCCTAGAGAACATACAGCGATTAAAGAAATACAAACTAATCACTCGGAATGAAGGAGAACGGACTGATAAGCATGTCTAAGGGAGATAGCTGAGAAAGACCATGACGAGTATACTATGGAAAAGAAAAAGAGGACCCAGAAAATGGAAGGTGAACAGAAATCACACCTGAATTATCCACAATGAAAGATGATGTCCGTCTTTAGACAGACTCTGCTGGAACGTTTGAAAGTCAGAGAAATTCACAAGCCAAAAAACGGCAGCGAAGGTCAAGCATGGGCTAACTGGGAAGGGTGAGTTATGAGACTGCTCCAAGCAGGCTCTGAAACCTGTATCCAGGAAGCATGCTGGACCTCAGAGACACAATTATGACAAATCCTCTGACATCACAATGGACCCGAAAAACAACCTAGCCTCATCTACACAGTGCTAGAGTTGGGCTCACTAGTATATTTAACTCCCATTGCACTCAACTGCACGTTGCCACTGAACATGTAAGTGGCCGGCCGGTGGTGCAGTGGTGAGGTCCGCACCTTCTGGGTCTGTGGCCCAGTATGGGCTGGGTGGAATCCTCGGTTTGGGCCTCCTCACCACTGCTTCAGTTGTTCTGGTGCAGGCGTCCGAGGTAGAGTAGAGGCAGATGGGAAGGGACGTTGGACAGGGCCAGACTTCCACAGCAAATACAGGAGCATTGCCAGCAGATGTGAGCACAGCAATGCACTTGTGCCAAAACAAAACCAATTAAAAGTTGCAAAGAACAGAAAAACTGAAGCTAAGGAAAAAAAAACCAAAAAAACAGGAGCTTCCCATTACGAAGAATAGGATCTCTGTGAATAACCTTAGCAAAACAGGTGAATTCTATGTTAATTCAAAAACTAGCAAACCTTTGGGGAAAGAAACTCAAGAAGACACAAGAAAAAAAAAGATATCGAGGGATCTAGGAATGGAAGGATTAACACACTTGAAAGGTTCATACCGCAGTAAGGAATCTCTGGATTCCATGCAATCCCAGTCAAAGTTGCAGCAGTATTTGCCACAGAGAAGAAGAGAGAATCCTGAAGTTTCTAGCCAGCAACACGAGACCCTGACTAGGCAAAGGAATCCTCAGGAAAACGAACAAAGCAGCACGTGTCACAATTTCTGATTTCAACATAGAGGACGAAGCGCTAGGTACCGAAACGGCACAGTCTGGGCCCCAAAACAGGCATGAAGACCCGTGCAAAACAATTGAGAGCCCAGAGCCCAACTCAAACTTACATGGACAGCCCATTTTGGACCAGGGAGCCAAGTGGAGACAGCGGAGAAAGGAGAGTCTCTACAATAAACGGTGCTGGGAAGCCTGCACAGCCACATGGAACACAACGAGAGTACACCATGATGTTACACCTGGCACACACACCACCTGAAGTGGATTAAAGCCTTGAATGGCAGACTTGAAACCGTGAACCTTGTAGGAGAGGACCTAGGCAGAGTGCTCTTTGCCATCTGTCTGAGCCGCCTATTTGGAAGAAGCATGTCTGACTGGGCAAGGGCAACAAAGGAAACAAGAAACAAACGGGACCACATCAAATGCACACACTTCTGCCCACTCAAGGAAACCATCAACTGAATACTAAGACACCACAACAATTGGGAGAGGATGTTTGCAAACCACACATCGGACAAGGGGTGAAAAGCCCAAAGATACAATCAACTCGCACGTCTCCACAAGAAAAAAAACAAGCCAATGAAAACCTGGTCAAAAGATGGAAGCAGAGATTTCTCCGAAGAAGACAGAAAGAGGGCCAGTAGGTGCATGAAAACTTGTTCACCATCATTAAGTCTCAGGAAAATGCAAATCCAAACTGCAAGGCCATGGCAGCTCACTGTGGTCAGCATGGCTAGAAGGAAGCAGACAGGAAATAACAAGTGTCAGAGAGGAGGTGCAGAGAAGGGAAGCCTCCTGCACTGCTGGTGGGAGTGTAACCCGGTGCAGCCACGATGCCAAAGGTGTGGAACTGCCTCAGAAATTTAAGTATCCATGTCCCGTATGACCCAGCTATTAATCTGCCGCTTGCTTATCCAAAAAAGTCAGAAAGACTACCGCATAAAGACATGTGCATGGCTGTGTTCACCACAGTCTTACTCCTGATATCCAAGACTTGGAAAGCACCCTGGTGTCCAGCAAGGGATGATTGGAGAAGGAAGATGGGCTATAGCCACACAATGGTATACCACTCAGCCGGAACAAATGATGCAATCCAGCCATTTGTGACCACCAGAATGGCTGTGAGGGTTTTAGGGGAAGTGTAACAAGCCCCAGTGAGAAATTCAAATACCATAGAATCTCACTTACAAGGAGAAGAAAAAGCAAGCACTAACCAACAGGTGGCACTGAACATTTGTATGCGGGCTCCCAGAGGCAAAGAGGGGCGGTGACGGAGGGTGAAAGAGAAGATTAGGCACAAGTGTGTGGTGAGGGCCTGTGATTAGTCTTACACTGGTGAAGATGATGTAAGCTACACAGAAGTCTAAAGCAATGAGGATGTGAATCTGGAAGTTATAGTACGTTCTAATGCAGGGTCATGGCTATAAATTCACCTCAAATCAAAAATCCAAAAAGGGGTCCAGAATGATGTCATAAAGCTTTGGGGGCGGAAAGAGTTTACGGAAGGTGAACTTCCAAGGATGGAAAATCACCTCCAAATGCTTACAGATGCTACAGAAAGGCAGACCATTCCAAATAGGTGAAGAGGAATACTACGAAGAGAACATGATCAGTCCTAAACCCATGAACGAACGGAAAATGTTACCGTCCATGATGTTATTACTAATCACCTTCACGAATAATCCAAACAGGCCCACGTCTTCCCAAGTTCAGGCAAAAGGTTGGTCCAAAAGTACAATTCAGGGCCGGCCCTGTGGTGGAGCAGGTAAGTGCCCACATTCCGCTTGGGCGGCCCGGGCCTCACTGTTTCACATTACGAGTGCATATCACATTAGTAGTGTTAGGAAATATAGATTTCATGGTATGGTGCGGGCAGAGATCATAAATAAGCAGCAATTGTGAGGATACGTTATCAATACGCACAAGAAAAGGAACCATAAGAATATTACAATCTATGGAAGTATCTGGTACACTTCCCAAAGGCAGAAGGAAGGAAAACTTGTGACCTGCCAAGGTGGAATTGGCAGAGTGCCACGAGATGACACCATCATCGTGCATCAGAACATTCCCTGGGCAACTTCAACTTGTGAGGGAGTCCAGGACTTTTTCTGGGTAAGGTCCACCCATTTTGCCATCTACCCAAGATATAAGAGATAAAACCCAGGATAATCTTACAGGGGTGACACCAGTGTCTAGAGAGAATGTAGGAGCCCTTTCGAAGTTCAAGGAGAAAGATAGAAACTGACAACAATTGCAGAAAAAGGAAAACTATCCTACCTAGACAGGGTGAGGAGTCAGACTGGTCTGAGATGGCTGTGAAACTCTGTGTGCACGGAGGTTGTCAGGACAACTTCGAATTTTGAGGTCGCTTATGACATCACGGTGAACATGTCCCCCAGGGTGGCCGCATGGTTACAGTCTGAGGATTGGCCTAGGCTAGGCTATTAAAGGGACAGATACCCAGAAACAGGTTTGGCAAACAGAAAGCAGGCACAGAAACTAGAAGAGATAAAACAGAGTCTGATGCAAGGGATAAGAAAGGAACCCTAGGCCACAAGTGAGAATAGAGGGACAGGCACGGAGAGGAGAACATTGTCATCTATTCAAGTCTATGGGGAGGTCATGCTGATTCAAGCTTGCAACTTCATTGGAAACAAGTGGCCGGACTTGGCGTTCATCACACCTACAGTGCCCTCGTGCCTTAAGCATAATGCAAAGTCAAGAAAGATGTCTTGAGGACATTGAAGAGAAGAATCGATGCCTCCTTTCCAAGGCCCATAGCATTCTTTGAAGGTCAGTCTCTTTTTCCGAAGCTCTGGTGTCACGTGGGCCCACTGGGCACATGGTAATGTGTCCCAAGAGATGTCTTGGAAGCCTTGAAGGAATGGAGCCCTGTCACGCTTGGGGTATGTCTCTTTGTTAGGAAGTGCTCTACAAGGGTGCTGAAAAGCACCCTCTTCCACAGGGCTTCGTTCCTTCGTGAAGGCTGCCCTCCCAGGCTAGTGTGCTCTGTTTGCCTCCATCGAAATTCTCTCCCCCTACCTCTTGCCGTAGAAGGATTATTGATTATGTGTTTTGACACCATATGTAAGGAAGTTGCGCGAAAATTAGAACTTTACAGTTGTGTTTCAAGAAAAATAAACAGGCCAGGGTAGAGGATGTAGGGCAAACAAATGGCACACCCTATAAAAATTAAGTAAGCCCGTATCTGGACGGAATCTAGGGGAACGTTCAAGGATCAGGGGTCAAGTTCGAAACTTCCCAAATCCGGAAAAGAGACAGAAAAATATCTTTCCTGGAGAGTGGAATTCATCCGATTTGTCTAAGTTGTCTTGGAAACATTGTGTCCGTGAAGGGGGTTGCCAGGACCACCTCGAATTTGGAGTTTCTGATCTCAGGATGTCAAACCAACCCACATGACCACGTGTTCTCAGTGCTTAGTTTGACCTAGGCTAGGGTAGCCAAGAGTCCTACAAGTGACCGGTGCAAATTCAAGGACAACAACCAAGAGTCACGAAAGCACTCACACCTCACCCTAGAGAACATACAGCGATTAAAGAAATACAAACTAATCCCTCGGAATGAAGGAGAACGGACTGATAAGCATGTCTAAGGGAGATAGCTGAGAAAGACCATGACGAGTATACTATGGAAAAGAAAAAGAGGACCCAGAAAATGGAAGGTGAACAGAAATCACACCTGAATTATCCACAATGAAAGATGATGTCCGTCTTTAGACAGACTCTGCTGGAACGTTTGAAAGTCAGAGAAATTCACAAGCCAAAAAACGGCAGCGAAGGTCAAGCATGGGCTAACTGGGAAGGGTGAGTTATGAGACTGCTCCAAGCAGGCTCTGAAACCTGTATCCAGGAAGCATGCTGGACCTCAGAGACACAATTATGACAAATCCTCTGACATCACAATGGACCCGAAAAACAACCTAGCCTCATCTACACAGTGCTAGAGTTGGGCTCACTAGTATATTTAACTCCCATTGCACTCAACTGCACGTTGCCACTGAACATATAAGTGGCCGGCCGGTGGTGCAGTGGTGAGGTCCGCACCTTCTGGGTCTGTGGCCCAGTATGGGCTGGGTGGAATCCTCGGTTTGGGCCTCCTCACCACTGCTTCAGTTGTTCTGGTGCAGGCGTCCGAGGTAGAGTAGAGGCAGATGGGAAGGGACGTTGGACAGGGCCAGACTTCCACAGCAAATACAGGAGCATTGCCAGCAGATGTGAGCACAGCAATGCACTTGTGCCAAAACAAAACCAATTAAAAGTTGCAAAGAACAGAAAAACTGAAGCTAAGGAAAAAAAAACAAAAAAACAGGAGCTTCCCATTACGAAGAATAGGATCTCTGTGAATAACCTTAGCAAAACAGGTGAATTCTATGTTAATTCAAAAACTAGCAAACCTTTGGGGAAAGAAACTCAAGAAGACACAAGAAAAAAAAAGATATCGAGGGATCTAGGAATGGAAGGATTAACACACTTGAAAGGTTCATACCGCAGTAAGGAATCTCTGGATTCCATGCAATCCCAGTCAAAGTTGCAGCAGTATTTGCCACAGAGAAGAAGAGAGAATCCTGAAGTTTCTAGCCAGCAACACGAGACCCTGACTAGGCAAAGGAATCCTCAGGAAAACGAACAAAGCAGCACGTGTCACAATTTCTGATTTCAACATAGAGGACGAAGCGCTAGGTACCGAAACGGCACAGTCTGGGCCCCAAAACAGGCATGAAGACCCGTGCAAAACAATTGAGAGCCCAGAGCCCAACTCAAACTTACATGGACAGCCCATTTTGGACCAGGGAGCCAAGTGGAGACAGCGGAGAAAGGAGAGTCTCTACAATAAACGGTGCTGGGAAGCCTGCACAGCCACATGGAACACAACGAGAGTACACCATGATGTTACACCTGGCACACACACCACCTGAAGTGGATTAAAGCCTTGAATGGCAGACTTGAAACCGTGAACCTTGTAGGAGAGGACCTAGGCAGAGTGCTCTTTGCCATCTGTCTGAGCCGCCTATTTGGAAGAAGCATGTCTGACTGGGCAAGGGCAACAAAGGAAACAAGAAACAAACGGGACCACATCAAATGCACACACTTCTGCCCACTCAAGGAAACCATCAACTGAATACTAAGACACCACAACAATTGGGAGAGGATGTTTGCAAACCACACATCGGACAAGGGGTGAAAAGCCCAAAGATACAATCAACTCGCACGTCTCCACAAGAAAAAAAACAAGCCAATGAAAACCTGGTCAAAAGATGGAAGCAGAGATTTCTCCGAAGAAGACAGAAAGAGGGCCAGTAGGTGCATGAAAACTTGTTCACCATCATTAAGTCTCAGGAAAATGCAAATCCAAACTGCAAGGCCATGGCAGCTCACTGTGGTCAGCATGGCTAGAAGGAAGCAGACAGGAAATAACAAGTGTCAGAGAGGAGGTGCAGAGAAGGGAAGCCTCCTGCACTGCTGGTGGGAGTGTAACCCGGTGCAGCCACGATGCCAAAGGTGTGGAACTGCCTCAGAAATTTAAGTATCCATGTCCCGTATGACCCAGCTATTAATCTGCCGCTTGCTTATCCAAAAAAGTCAGAAAGACTACCGCATAAAGACATGTGCATGGCTGTGTTCACCACAGTCTTACTCCTGATATCCAAGACTTGGAAAGCACCCTGGTGTCCAGCAAGGGATGATTGGAGAAGGAAGATGGGCTATAGCCACACAATGGTATACCACTCAGCCGGAACAAATGATGCAATCCAGCCATTTGTGACCACCAGAATGGCTGTGAGGGTTTTAGGGGAAGTGTAACAAGCCCCAGTGAGAAATTCAAATACCATAGAATCTCACTTACAAGGAGAAGAAAAAGCAAGCACTAACCAACAGGTGGCACTGAACATTTGTATGCGGGCTCCCAGAGGCAAAGAGGGGCGGTGACGGAGGGTGAAAGAGAAGATTAGGCACAAGTGTGTGGTGAGGGCCTGTGATTAGTCTTACACTGGTGAAGATGATGTAAGCTACACAGAAGTCTAAAGCAATGAGGATGTGAATCTGGAAGTTATAGTACGTTCTAATGCAGGGTCATGGCTATAAATTCACCTCAAATCAAAAATCCAAAAAGGGGTCCAGAATGATGTCATAAAGCTTTGGGGGCGGAAAGAGTTTACGGAAGGTGAACTTCCAAGGATGGAAAATCACCTCCAAATGCTTACAGATGCTACAGAAAGGCAGACCATTCCAAATAGGTGAAGAGGAATACTACGAAGAGAACATGATCAGTCCTAAACCCATGAACGAACGGAAAATGTTACCGTCCATGATGTTATTACTAATCACCTTCACGAATAATCCAAACAGGCCCACGTCTTCCCAAGTTCAGGCAAAAGGTTGGTCCAAAAGTACAATTCAGGGCCGGCCCTGTGGTGGAGCAGGTAAGTGCCCACATTCCGCTTGGGCGGCCCGGGCCTCACTGTTTCACATTACGAGTGCATATCACATTAGTAGTGTTAGGAAATATAGATTTCATGGTATGGTGCGGGCAGAGATCATAAATAAGCAGCAATTGTGAGGATACGTTATCAATACGCACAAGAAAAGGAACCATAAGAATATTACAATCTATGGAAGTATCTGGTACACTTCCCAAAGGCAGAAGGAAGGAAAACTTGTGACCTGCCAAGGTGGAATTGGCAGAGTGCCACGAGATGACACCATCATCGTGCATCAGAACATTCCCTGGGCAACTTCAACTTGTGAGGGAGTCCAGGACTTTTTCTGGGTAAGGTCCACCCATTTTGCCATCTACCCAAGATATAAGAGATAAAACCCAGGATAATCTTACAGGAGTGACACCAGTGTCTAGAGAGAATGTAGGAGCCCTTTCGAAGTTCAAGGAGAAAGATAGAAACTGACAACAATTGCAGAAAAAGGAAAACTATCCTACCTAGACAGGGTGAGGAGTCAGACTGGTCTGAGATGGCTGTGAAACTCTGTGTGCACGGAGGTTGTCAGGACAACTTCGAATTTTGAGGTCGCTTATGACATCACGGTGAACATGTCCCCCAGGGTGGCCGCATGGTTACAGTCTGAGGATTGGCCTAGGCTAGGCTATTAAAGGGACAGATACCCAGAAACAGGTTTGGCAAACAGAAAGCAGGCACAGAAACTAGAAGAGATAAAACAGAGTCTGATGCAAGGGATAAGAAAGGAACCCTAGGCCACAAGTGAGAATAGAGGGACAGGCACGGAGAGGAGAACATTGTCATCTATTCAAGTCTATGGGGAGGTCATGCTGATTCAAGCTTGCAACTTCATTGGAAACAAGTGGCCGGACTTGGCGTTCATCACACCTACAGTGCCCTCGTGCCTTAAGCATAATGCAAAGTCAAGAAAGATGTCTTGAGGACATTGAAGAGAAGAATCGATGCCTCCTTTCCAAGGCCCATAGCATTCTTTGAAGGTCAGTCTCTTTTTCCGAAGCTCTGGTGTCACGTGGGCCCACTGGGCACATGGTAATGTGTCCCAAGAGATGTCTTGGAAGCCTTGAAGGAATGGAGCCCTGTCACGCTTGGGGTATGTCTCTTTGTTTGGAAGTGCTCTACAAGGGTGCTGAAAAGCACCCTCTTCCACAGGGCTTCGTTCCTTCGTGAAGGCTGCCCTCCCAGGCTAGTGTGCTCTGTTTGCCTCCATCGAAATTCTCTCCCCCTACCTCTTGCCGTAGAAGGATTATTGATTATGTGTTTTGACACCATATGTAAGGAAGTTGCACGAAAATTAGAACTTTACAGTTGTGTTTCAAGAAAAATAAACAGGCCAGGGTAGAGGATGTAGGGCAAACAAATGGCACACCCTATAAAAATTAAGTAAGCCCGTATCTGGACGGAATCTAGGGGAACGTTCAAGGATCAGGGGTCAAGTTCGAAACTTCCCAAATCCGGAAAAGAGACAGAAAAATATCTTTCCTGGAGAGTGGAATTCATCCGATTTGTCTAAGTTGTCTTGGAAACATTGTGTCCGTGAAGGGGGTTGCCAGGACCACCTCGAATTTGGAGTTTCTGATCTCAGGATGTCAAACCAACCCACATGACCACGTGTTCTCAGTGCTTAGTTTGACCTAGGCTAGGGTAGCCAAGAGTCCTACAAGTGACCGGTGCAAATTCAAGGACAACAACCAAGAGTCACGAAAGCACTCACACCTCACCCTAGAGAACATACAGCGATTAAAGAAATACAAACTAATCCCTCGGAATGAAGGACAACGGACTGATAAGCATGTCTAAGGGAGATAGCTGAGAAAGACCATGACGAGTATACTATGGAAAAGAAAAAGAGGACCCAGAAAATGGAAGGTGAACAGAAATCACACCTGAATTATCCACAATGAAAGATGATGTCCGTCTTTAGACAGACTCTGCTGGAACGTTTGAAAGTCAGAGAAATTCACAAGCCAAAAAACAGCAGCGAAGGTCAAGCATGGGCTAACTGGGAAGGGTGAGTTATGAGACTGCTCCAAGCAGGCTCTGAAACCTGTATCCAGGAAGCATGCTGGACCTCAGAGACACAATTATGACAAATCCTCTGACATCACAATGGACCCGAAAAACAACCTAGCCTCATCTACACAGTGCTAGAGTTGGGCTCACTAGTATATTTAACTCCCATTGCACTCAACTGCACGTTGCCACTGAACATGTAAGTGGCCGGCCGGTGGTGCAGTGGTGAGGTCCGCACCTTCTGGGTCTGTGGCCCAGTATGGGCTGGGTGGAATCCTCGGTTTGGGCCTCCTCACCACTGCTTCAGTTGTTCTGGTGCAGGCGTCCGAGGTAGAGTAGAGGCAGATGGGAAGGGACGTTGGACAGGGCCAGACTTCCACAGCAAATACAGGAGCATTGCCAGCAGATGTGAGCACAGCAATGCACTTGTGCCAAAACAAAACCAATTAAAAGTTGCAAAGAACAGAAAAACTGAAGCTAAGGAAAAAAAAACCAAAAAAACAGGAGCTTCCCATTACGAAGAATAGGATCTCTGTGAATAACCTTAGCAAAACAGGTGAATTCTATGTTAATTCAAAAACTAGCAAACCTTTGGGGAAAGAAACTCAAGAAGACACAAGAAAAAAAAAGATATCGAGGGATCTAGGAATGGAAGGATTAACACACTTGAAAGGTTCATACCGCAGTAAGGAATCTCTGGATTCCATGCAATCCCAGTCAAAGTTGCAGCAGTATTTGCCACAGAGAAGAAGAGAGAATCCTGAAGTTTCTAGCCAGCAACACGAGACCCTGACTAGGCAAAGGAATCCTCAGGAAAACGAACAAAGCAGCACGTGTCACAATTTCTGATTTCAACATAGAGGACGAAGCGCTAGGTACCGAAACGGCACAGTCTGGGCCCCAAAACAGGCATGAAGACCCATGCAAAACAATTGAGAGCCCAGAGCCCAACTCAAACTTACATGGACAGCCCATTTTGGACCAGGGAGCCAAGTGGAGACAGCGGAGAAAGGAGAGTCTCTACAATAAACGGTGCTGGGAAGCCTGCACAGCCACATGGAACACAACGAGAGTACACCATGATGTTACACCTGGCACACACACCACCTGAAGTGGATTAAAGCCTTGAATGGCAGACTTGAAACCGTGAACCTTGTAGGAGAGGACCTAGGCAGAGTGCTCTTTGCCATCTGTCTGAGCCGCCTATTTGGAAGAAGCATGTCTGACTGGGCAAGGGCAACAAAGGAAACAAGAAACAAACGGGACCACATCAAATGCACACACTTCTGCCCACTCAAGGAAACCATCAACTGAATACTAAGACACCACAACAATTGGGAGAGGATGTTTGCAAACCACACATCGGACAAGGGGTGAAAAGCCCAAAGATACAATCAACTCGCACGTCTCCACAAGAAAAAAAACAAGCCAATGAAAACCTGGTCAAAAGATGGAAGCAGAGATTTCTCCGAAGAAGACAGAAAGAGGGCCAGTAGGTGCATGAAAACTTGTTCACCATCATGAAGTCTCAGGAAAATGCAAATCCAAACTGCAAGGCCATGGCAGCTCACTGTGGTCAGCATGGCTAGAAGGAAGCAGACAGGAAATAACAAGTGTCAGAGAGGAGGTGCAGAGAAGGGAAGCCTCCTGCACTGCTGGTGGGAGTGTAACCCGGTGCAGCCACGATGCCAAAGGTGTGGAACTGCCTCAGAAATTTAAGTATCCATGTCCCGTATGACCCAGCTATTAATCTGCCGCTTGCTTATCCAAAAAAGTCAGAAAGACTACCGCATAAAGACATGTGCATGGCTGTGTTCACCACAGTCTTACTCCTGATATCCAAGACTTGGAAAGCACCCTGGTGTCCAGCAAGGGATGATTGGAGAAGGAAGATGGGCTATAGCCACACAATGGTATACCACTCAGCCGGAACAAATGATGCAATCCAGCCATTTGTGACCACCAGAATGGCTGTGAGGGTTTTAGGGGAAGTGTAACAAGCCCCAGTGAGAAATTCAAATACCATAGAATCTCACTTACAAGGAGAAGAAAAAGCAAGCACTAACCAACAGGTGGCACTGAACATTTGTATGCGGGCTCCCAGAGGCAAAGAGGGGCGGTGACGGAGGGTGAAAGAGAAGATTAGGCACAAGTGTGTGGTGAGGGCCTGTGATTAGTCTTACACTGGTGAAGATGATGTAAGCTACACAGAAGTCTAAAGCAATGAGGATGTGAATCTGGAAGTTATAGTACGTTCTAATGCAGGGTCATGGCTATAAATTCACCTCAAATCAAAAATCCAAAAAGGGGTCCAGAATGATGTCATAAAGCTTTGGGGGCGGAAAGAGTTTACGGAAGGTGAACTTCCAAGGATGGAAAATCACCTCCAAATGCTTACAGATGCTACAGAAAGGCAGACCATTCCAAATAGGTGAAGAGGAATACTACGAAGAGAACATGATCAGTCCTAAACCCATGAACGAACGGAAAATGTTACCGTCCATGATGTTATTACTAATCACCTTCACGAATAATCCAAACAGGCCCACGTCTTCCCAAGTTCAGGCAAAAGGTTGGTCCAAAAGTACAATTCAGGGCCGGCCCTGTGGTGGAGCAGGTAAGTGCCCACATTCCGCTTGGGCGGCCCGGGCCTCACTGTTTCACATTACGAGTGCATATCACATTAGTAGTGTTAGGAAATATAGATTTCATGGTATGGTGCGGGCAGAGATCATAAATAAGCAGCAATTGTGAGGATACGTTATCAATACGCACAAGAAAAGGAACCATAAGAATATTACAATCTATGGAAGTATCTGGTACACTTCCCAAAGGCAGAAGGAAGGAAAACTTGTGACCTGCCAAGGTGGAATTGGCAGAGTGCCACGAGATGACACCATCATCGTGCATCAGAACATTCCCTGGGCAACTTCAACTTGTGAGGGAGTCCAGGACTTTTTCTGGGTAAGGTCCACCCATTTTGCCATCTACCCAAGATATAAGAGATAAAACCCAGGATAATCTTACAGGAGTGACACCAGTGTCTAGAGAGAATGTAGGAGCCCTTTCGAAGTTCAAGGAGAAAGATAGAAACTGACAACAATTGCAGAAAAAGGAAAACTATCCTACCTAGACAGGGTGAGGAGTCAGACTGGTCTGAGATGGCTGTGAAACTCTGTGTGCACGGAGGTTGTCAGGACAACTTCGAATTTTGAGGTCGCTTATGACATCACGGTGAACATGTCCCCCAGGGTGGCCGCATGGTTACAGTCTGAGGATTGGCCTAGGCTAGGCTATTAAAGGGACAGATACCCAGAAACAGGTTTGGCAAACAGAAAGCAGGCACAGAAACTAGAAGAGATAAAACAGAGTCTGATGCAAGGGATAAGAAAGGAACCCTAGGCCACAAGTGAGAATAGAGGGACAGGCACGGAGAGGAGAACATTGTCATCTATTCAAGTCTATGGGGAGGTCATGCTGATTCAAGCTTGCAACTTCATTGGAAACAAGTGGCCGGACTTGGCGTTCATCACACCTACAGTGCCCTCGTGCCTTAAGCATAATGCAAAGTCAAGAAAGATGTCTTGAGGACATTGAAGAGAAGAATCGATGCCTCCTTTCCAAGGCCCATAGCATTCTTTGAAGGTCAGTCTCTTTTTCCGAAGCTCTGGTGTCACGTGGGCCCACTGGGCACATGGTAATGTGTCCCAAGAGATGTCTTGGAAGCCTTGAAGGAATGGAGCCCTGTCACGCTTGGGGTATGTCTCTTTGTTTGGAAGTGCTCTACAAGGGTGCTGAAAAGCACCCTCTTCCACAGGGCTTCGTTCCTTCGTGAAGGCTGCCCTCCCAGGCTAGTGTGCTCTGTTTGCCTCCATCGAAATTCTCTCCCCCTACCTCTTGCCGTAGAAGGATTATTGATTATGTGTTTTGACACCATATGTAAGGAAGTTGCACGAAAATTAGAACTTTACAGTTGTGTTTCAAGAAAAATAAACAGGCCAGGGTAGAGGATGTAGGGCAAACAAATGGCACACCCTATAAAAATTAAGTAAGCCCGTATCTGGACGGAATCTAGGGGAACGTTCAAGGATCAGGGGTCAAGTTCGAAACTTCCCAAATCCGGAAAAGAGACAGAAAAATATCTTTCCTGGAGAGTGGAATTCATCCGATTTGTCTAAGTTGTCTTGGAAACATTGTGTCCGTGAAGGGGGTTGCCAGGACCACCTCGAATTTGGAGTTTCTGATCTCAGGATGTCAAACCAACCCACATGACCACGTGTTCTCAGTGCTTAGTTTGACCTAGGCTAGGGTAGCCAAGAGTCCTACAAGTGACCGGTGCAAATTCAAGGACAACAACCAAGAGTCACGAAAGCACTCACACCTCACCCTAGAGAACATACAGCGATTAAAGAAATACAAACTAATCCCTCGGAATGAAGGACAACGGACTGATAAGCATGTCTAAGGGAGATAGCTGAGAAAGACCATGACGAGTATACTATGGAAAAGAAAAAGAGGACCCAGAAAATGGAAGGTGAACAGAAATCACACCTGAATTATCCACAATGAAAGATGATGTCCGTCTTTAGACAGACTCTGCTGGAACGTTTGAAAGTCAGAGAAATTCACAAGCCAAAAAACAGCAGCGAAGGTCAAGCATGGGCTAACTGGGAAGGGTGAGTTATGAGACTGCTCCAAGCAGGCTCTGAAACCTGTATCCAGGAAGCATGCTGGACCTCAGAGACACAATTATGACAAATCCTCTGACATCACAATGGACCCGAAAAACAACCTAGCCTCATCTACACAGTGCTAGAGTTGGGCTCACTAGTATATTTAACTCCCATTGCACTCAACTGCACGTTGCCACTGAACATGTAAGTGGCCGGCCGGTGGTGCAGTGGTGAGGTCCGCACCTTCTGGGTCTGTGGCCCAGTATGGGCTGGGTGGAATCCTCGGTTTGGGCCTCCTCACCACTGCTTCAGTTGTTCTGGTGCAGGCGTCCGAGGTAGAGTAGAGGCAGATGGGAAGGGACGTTGGACAGGGCCAGACTTCCACAGCAAATACAGGAGCATTGCCAGCAGATGTGAGCACAGCAATGCACTTGTGCCAAAACAAAACCAATTAAAAGTTGCAAAGAACAGAAAAACTGAAGCTAAGGAAAAAAAAACCAAAAAAACAGGAGCTTCCCATTACGAAGAATAGGATCTCTGTGAATAACCTTAGCAAAACAGGTGAATTCTATGTTAATTCAAAAACTAGCAAACCTTTGGGGAAAGAAACTCAAGAAGACACAAGAAAAAAAAAGATATCGAGGGATCTAGGAATGGAAGGATTAACACACTTGAAAGGTTCATACCGCAGTAAGGAATCTCTGGATTCCATGCAATCCCAGTCAAAGTTGCAGCAGTATTTGCCACAGAGAAGAAGAGAGAATCCTGAAGTTTCTAGCCAGCAACACGAGACCCTGACTAGGCAAAGGAATCCTCAGGAAAACGAACAAAGCAGCACGTGTCACAATTTCTGATTTCAACATAGAGGACGAAGCGCTAGGTACCGAAACGGCACAGTCTGGGCCCCAAAACAGGCATGAAGACCCGTGCAAAACAATTGAGAGCCCAGAGCCCAACTCAAACTTACATGGACAGCCCATTTTGGACCAGGGAGCCAAGTGG
This sequence comes from Equus asinus, assembly GCF_041296235.1. Classification (NCBI taxonomy): domain Eukaryota; kingdom Metazoa; phylum Chordata; class Mammalia; order Perissodactyla; family Equidae; genus Equus; species Equus asinus. The sequence continues at coordinate 4,429,267 of NC_091813.1, read as the reverse complement.
AGACAGCGGAGAAAGGAGAGTCTCTACAATAAACGGTGCTGGGAAGCCTGCACAGCCACATGGAACACAACGAGAGTACACCATGATGTTACACCTGGCACACACACCACCTGAAGTGGATTAAAGCCTTGAATGGCAGACTTGAAACCGTGAACCTTGTAGGAGAGGACCTAGGCAGAGTGCTCTTTGCCATCTGTCTGAGCCGCCTATTTGGAAGAAGCATGTCTGACTGGGCAAGGGCAACAAAGGAAACAAGAAACAAACGGGACCACATCAAATGCACACACTTCTGCCCACTCAAGGAAACCATCAACTGAATACTAAGACACCACAACAATTGGGAGAGGATGTTTGCAAACCACACATCGGACAAGGGGTGAAAAGCCCAAAGATACAATCAACTCGCACGTCTCCACAAGAAAAAAAACAAGCCAATGAAAACCTGGTCAAAAGATGGAAGCAGAGATTTCTCCGAAGAAGACAGAAAGAGGGCCAGTAGGTGCATGAAAACTTGTTCACCATCATGAAGTCTCAGGAAAATGCAAATCCAAACTGCAAGGCCATGGCAGCTCACTGTGGTCAGCATGGCTAGAAGGAAGCAGACAGGAAATAACAAGTGTCAGAGAGGAGGTGCAGAGAAGGGAAGCCTCCTGCACTGCTGGTGGGAGTGTAACCCGGTGCAGCCACGATGCCAAAGGTGTGGAACTGCCTCAGAAATTTAAGTATCCATGTCCCGTATGACCCAGCTATTAATCTGCCGCTTGCTTATCCAAAAAAGTCAGAAAGACTACCGCATAAAGACATGTGCATGGCTGTGTTCACCACAGTCTTACTCCTGATATCCAAGACTTGGAAAGCACCCTGGTGTCCAGCAAGGGATGATTGGAGAAGGAAGATGGGCTATAGCCACACAATGGTATACCACTCAGCCGGAACAAATGATGCAATCCAGCCATTTGTGACCACCAGAATGGCTGTGAGGGTTTTAGGGGAAGTGTAACAAGCCCCAGTGAGAAATTCAAATACCATAGAATCTCACTTACAAGGAGAAGAAAAAGCAAGCACTAACCAACAGGTGGCACTGAACATTTGTATGCGGGCTCCCAGAGGCAAAGAGGGGCGGTGACGGAGGGTGAAAGAGAAGATTAGGCACAAGTGTGTGGTGAGGGCCTGTGATTAGTCTTACACTGGTGAAGATGATGTAAGCTACACAGAAGTCTAAAGCAATGAGGATGTGAATCTGGAAGTTATAGTACGTTCTAATGCAGGGTCATGGCTATAAATTCACCTCAAATCAAAAATCCAAAAAGGGGTCCAGAATGATGTCATAAAGCTTTGGGGGCGGAAAGAGTTTACGGAAGGTGAACTTCCAAGGATGGAAAATCACCTCCAAATGCTTACAGATGCTACAGAAAGGCAGACCATTCCAAATAGGTGAAGAGGAATACTACGAAGAGAACATGATCAGTCCTAAACCCATGAACGAACGGAAAATGTTACCGTCCATGATGTTATTACTAATCACCTTCACGAATAATCCAAACAGGCCCACGTCTTCCCAAGTTCAGGCAAAAGGTTGGTCCAAAAGTACAATTCAGGGCCGGCCCTGTGGTGGAGCAGGTAAGTGCCCACATTCCGCTTGGGCGGCCCGGGCCTCACTGTTTCACATTACGAGTGCATATCACATTAGTAGTGTTAGGAAATATAGATTTCATGGTATGGTGCGGGCAGAGATCATAAATAAGCAGCAATTGTGAGGATACGTTATCAATACGCACAAGAAAAGGAACCATAAGAATATTACAATCTATGGAAGTATCTGGTACACTTCCCAAAGGCAGAAGGAAGGAAAACTTGTGACCTGCCAAGGTGGAATTGGCAGAGTGCCACGAGATGACACCATCATCGTGCATCAGAACATTCCCTGGGCAACTTCAACTTGTGAGGGAGTCCAGGACTTTTTCTGGGTAAGGTCCACCCATTTTGCCATCTACCCAAGATATAAGAGATAAAACCCAGGATAATCTTACAGGGGTGACACCAGTGTCTAGAGAGAATGTAGGAGCCCTTTCGAAGTTCAAGGAGAAAGATAGAAACTGACAACAATTGCAGAAAAAGGAAAACTATCCTACCTAGACAGGGTGAGGAGTCAGACTGGTCTGAGATGGCTGTGAAACTCTGTGTGCACGGAGGTTGTCAGGACAACTTCGAATTTTGAGGTCGCTTATGACATCACGGTGAACATGTCCCCCAGGGTGGCCGCATGGTTACAGTCTGAGGATTGGCCTAGGCTAGGCTATTAAAGGGACAGATACCCAGAAACAGGTTTGGCAAACAGAAAGCAGGCACAGAAACTAGAAGAGATAAAACAGAGTCTGATGCAAGGGATAAGAAAGGAACCCTAGGCCACAAGTGAGAATAGAGGGACAGGCACGGAGAGGAGAACATTGTCATCTATTCAAGTCTATGGGGAGGTCATGCTGATTCAAGCTTGCAACTTCATTGGAAACAAGTGGCCGGACTTGGCGTTCATCACACCTACAGTGCCCTCGTGCCTTAAGCATAATGCAAAGTCAAGAAAGATGTCTTGAGGACATTGAAGAGAAGAATCGATGCCTCCTTTCCAAGGCCCATAGCATTCTTTGAAGGTCAGTCTCTTTTTCCGAAGCTCTGGTGTCACGTGGGCCCACTGGGCACATGGTAATGTGTCCCAAGAGATGTCTTGGAAGCCTTGAAGGAATGGAGCCCTGTCACGCTTGGGGTATGTCTCTTTGTTTGGAAGTGCTCTACAAGGGTGCTGAAAAGCACCCTCTTCCACAGGGCTTCGTTCCTTCGTGAAGGCTGCCCTCCCAGGCTAGTGTGCTCTGTTTGCCTCCATCGAAATTCTCTCCCCCTACCTCTTGCCGTAGAAGGATTATTGATTATGTGTTTTGACACCATATGTAAGGAAGTTGCACGAAAATTAGAACTTTACAGTTGTGTTTCAAGAAAAATAAACAGGCCAGGGTAGAGGATGTAGGGCAAACAAATGGCACACCCTATAAAAATTAAGTAAGCCCGTATCTGGACGGAATCTAGGGGAACGTTCAAGGATCAGGGGTCAAGTTCGAAACTTCCCAAATCCGGAAAAGAGACAGAAAAATATCTTTCCTGGAGAGTGGAATTCATCCGATTTGTCTAAGTTGTCTTGGAAACATTGTGTCCGTGAAGGGGGTTGCCAGGACCACCTCGAATTTGGAGTTTCTGATCTCAGGATGTCAAACCAACCCACATGACCACGTGTTCTCAGTGCTTAGTTTGACCTAGGCTAGGGTAGCCAAGAGTCCTACAAGTGACCGGTGCAAATTCAAGGACAACAACCAAGAGTCACGAAAGCACTCACACCTCACCCTAGAGAACATACAGCGATTAAAGAAATACAAACTAATCCCTCGGAATGAAGGACAACGGACTGATAAGCATGTCTAAGGGAGATAGCTGAGAAAGACCATGACGAGTATACTATGGAAAAGAAAAAGAGGACCCAGAAAATGGAAGGTGAACAGAAATCACACCTGAATTATCCACAATGAAAGATGATGTCCGTCTTTAGACAGACTCTGCTGGAACGTTTGAAAGTCAGAGAAATTCACAAGCCAAAAAACGGCAGCGAAGGTCAAGCATGGGCTAACTGGGAAGGGTGAGTTATGAGACTGCTCCAAGCAGGCTCTGAAATCTGTATCCAGGAAGCATGCTGGACCTCAGAGACACAATTATGACAAATCCTCTGACATCACAATGGACCCGAAAAACAACCTAGCCTCATCTACACAGTGCTAGAGTTGGGCTCACTAGTATATTTAACTCCCATTGCACTCAACTGCACGTTGCCACTGAACATGTAAGTGGCCGGCCGGTGGTGCAGTGGTGAGGTCCGCACCTTCTGGGTCTGTGGCCCAGTATGGGCTGGGTGGAATCCTCGGTTTGGGCCTCCTCACCACTGCTTCAGTTGTTCTGGTGCAGGCGTCCGAGGTAGAGTAGAGGCAGATGGGAAGGGACGTTGGACAGGGCCAGACTTCCACAGCAAATACAGGAGCATTGCCAGCAGATGTGAGCACAGCAATGCACTTGGGCCAAAACAAAACCAATTAAAAGTTGCAAAGAACAGAAAAACTGAAGCTAAGGAAAAAAAAAACAAAAAAACAGGAGCTTGCCATTACGAAGAATAGGATCTCTGTGAATAACCTTAGCAAAACAGGTGAATTCTATGTTAATTCAAAAACTAGCAAACCTTTGGCGAAAGAAACTCAAGAAGACACAAGAAAAAAAAAGATATCGAGGGATCTAGGAATGGAAGGATTAACACACTTGAAAGGTTCATACCGCAGTAAGGAATCTCTGGATTCCATGCAATCCCAGTCAAAGTTGCAGCAGTATTTGCCACAGAGAAGAAGAGAGAATCCTGAAGTTTCTAGCCAGCAACACGAGACCCTGACTAGGCAAAGGAATCCTCAGGAAAACGAACAAAGCAGCACGTGTCACAATTTCTGATTTCAACATAGAGGACGAAGCGCTAGGTACCGAAACGGCACAGTCTGGGCCCCAAAACAGGCATGAAGACCCGTGCAAAACAATTGAGAGCCCAGAGCCCAACTCAAACTTACATGGACAGCCCATTTTGGACCAGGGAGCCAAGTGGAGACAGCGGAGAAAGGAGAGTCTCTACAATAAACGGTGCTGGGAAGCCTGCACAGCCACATGGAACACAACGAGAGTACACCATGATGTTACACCTGGCACACACACCACCTGAAGTGGATTAAAGCCTTGAATGGCAGACTTGAAACCGTGAACCTTGTAGGAGAGGACCTAGGCAGAGTGCTCTTTGCCATCTGTCTGAGCCGCCTATTTGGAAGAAGCATGTCTGACTGGGCAAGGGCAACAAAGGAAACAAGAAACAAACGGGACCACATCAAATGCACACACTTCTGCCCACTCAAGGAAACCATCAACTGAATACTAAGACACCACAACAATTGGGAGAGGATGTTTGCAAACCACACATCGGACAAGGGGTGAAAAGCCCAAAGATACAATCAACTCGCACGTCTCCACAAGAAAAAAAACAAGCCAATGAAAACCTGGTCAAAAGATGGAAGCAGAGATTTCTCCGAAGAAGACAGAAAGAGGGCCAGTAGGTGCATGAAAACTTGTTCACCATCATTAAGTCTCAGGAAAATGCAAATCCAAACTGCAAGGCCATGGCAGCTCACTGTGGTCAGCATGGCTAGAAGGAAGCAGACAGGAAATAACAAGTGTCAGAGAGGAGGTGCAGAGAAGGGAAGCCTCCTGCACTGCTGGTGGGAGTGTAACCCGGTGCAGCCACGATGCCAAAGGTGTGGAACTGCCTCAGAAATTTAAGTATCCATGTCCCGTATGACCCAGCTATTAATCTGCCGCTTGCTTATCCAAAAAAGTCAGAAAGACTACCGCATAAAGACATGTGCATGGCTGTGTTCACCACAGTCTTACTCCTGATATCCAAGACTTGGAAAGCACCCTGGTGTCCAGCAAGGGATGATTGGAGAAGGAAGATGGGCTATAGCCACACAATGGTATACCACTCAGCCGGAACAAATGATGCAATCCAGCCATTTGTGACCACCAGAATGGCTGTGAGGGTTTTAGGGGAAGTGTAACAAGCCCCAGTGAGAAATTCAAATACCATAGAATCTCACTTACAAGGAGAAGAAAAAGCAAGCACTAACCAACAGGTGGCACTGAACATTTGTATGCGGGCTCCCAGAGGCAAAGAGGGGCGGTGACGGAGGGTGAAAGAGAAGATTAGGCACAAGTGTGTGGTGAGGGCCTGTGATTAGTCTTACACTGGTGAAGATGATGTAAGCTACACAGAAGTCTAAAGCAATGAGGATGTGAATCTGGAAGTTATAGTACGTTCTAATGCAGGGTCATGGCTATAAATTCACCTCAAATCAAAAATCCAAAAAGGGGTCCAGAATGATGTCATAAAGCTTTGGGGGCGGAAAGAGTTTACGGAAGGTGAACTTCCAAGGATGGAAAATCACCTCCAAATGCTTACAGATGCTACAGAAAGGCAGACCATTCCAAATAGGTGAAGAGGAATACTACGAAGAGAACATGATCAGTCCTAAACCCATGAACGAACGGAAAATGTTACCGTCCATGATGTTATTACTAATCACCTTCACGAATAATCCAAACAGGCCCACGTCTTCCCAAGTTCAGGCAAAAGGTTGGTCCAAAAGTACAATTCAGGGCCGGCCCTGTGGTGGAGCAGGTAAGTGCCCACATTCCGCTTGGGCGGCCCGGGCCTCACTGTTTCACATTACGAGTGCATATCACATTAGTAGTGTTAGGAAATATAGATTTCATGGTATGGTGCGGGCAGAGATCATAAATAAGCAGCAATTGTGAGGATACGTTATCAATACGCACAAGAAAAGGAACCATAAGAATATTACAATCTATGGAAGTATCTGGTACACTTCCCAAAGGCAGAAGGAAGGAAAACTTGTGACCTGCCAAGGTGGAATTGGCAGAGTGCCACGAGATGACACCATCATCGTGCATCAGAACATTCCCTGGGCAACTTCAACTTGTGAGGGAGTCCAGGACTTTTTCTGGGTAAGGTCCACCCATTTTGCCATCTACCCAAGATATAAGAGATAAAACCCAGGATAATCTTACAGGAGTGACACCAGTGTCTAGAGAGAATGTAGGAGCCCTTTCGAAGTTCAAGGAGAAAGATAGAAACTGACAACAATTGCAGAAAAAGGAAAACTATCCTAGCTAGACAGGGTGAGGAGTCAGACTGGTCTGAGATGGCTGTGAAACTCTGTGTGCACGGAGGTTGTCAGGACAACTTCGAATTTTGAGGTCGCTTATGACATCACGGTGAACATGTCCCCCAGGGTGGCCGCATGGTTACAGTCTGAGGATTGGCCTAGGCTAGGCTATTAAAGGGACAGATACCCAGAAACAGGTTTGGCAAACAGAAAGCAGGCACAGAAACTAGAAGAGATAAAACAGAGTCTGATGCAAGGGATAAGAAAGGAACCCTAGGCCACAAGTGAGAATAGAGGGACAGGCACGGAGAGGAGAACATTGTCATCTATTCAAGTCTATGGGGAGGTCATGCTGATTCAAGCTTGCAACTTCATTGGAAACAAGTGGCCGGACTTGGCGTTCATCACACCTACAGTGCCCTCGTGCCTTAAGCATAATGCAAAGTCAAGAAAGATGTCTTGAGGACATTGAAGAGAAGAATCGATGCCTCCTTTCCAAGGCCCATAGCATTCTTTGAAGGTCAGTCTCTTTTTCCGAAGCTCTGGTGTCACGTGGGCCCACTGGGCACATGGTAATGTGTCCCAAGAGATGTCTTGGAAGCCTTGAAGGAATGGAGCCCTGTCACGCTTGGGGTATGTCTCTTTGTTTGGAAGTGCTCTACAAGGGTGCTGAAAAGCACCCTCTTCCACAGGGCTTCGTTCCTTCGTGAAGGCTGCCCTCCCAGGCTAGTGTGCTCTTTTTGCCTCCATCGAAATTCTCTCCCCCTACCTCTTGCCGTAGAAGGATTATTGATTATGTGTTTTGACACCATATGTAAGGAAGTTGCACGAAAATTAGAACTTTACAGTTGTGTTTCAAGAAAAATAAACAGGCCAGGGTAGAGGATGTAGGGCAAACAAATGGCACACCCTATAAAAATTAAGTAAGCCCGTATCTGGACGGAATCTAGGGGAACGTTCAAGGATCAGGGGTCAAGTTCGAAACTTCCCAAATCCGGAAAAGAGACAGAAAAATATCTTTCCTGGAGAGTGGAATTCATCCGATTTGTCTAAGTTGTCTTGGAAACATTGTGTCCGTGAAGGGGGTTGCCAGGACCACCTCGAATTTGGAGTTTCTGATCTCAGGATGTCAAACCAACCCACATGACCACGTGTTCTCAGTGCTTAGTTTGACCTAGGCTAGGGTAGCCAAGAGTCCTACAAGTGACCGGTGCAAATTCAAGGACAACAACCAAGAGTCACGAAAGCACTCACACCTCACCCTAGAGAACATACAGCGATTAAAGAAATACAAACTAATCCCTCGGAATGAAGGACAACGGACTGATAAGCATGTCTAAGGGAGATAGCTGAGAAAGACCATGACGAGTATACTATGGAAAAGAAAAAGAGGACCCAGAAAATGGAAGGTGAACAGAAATCACACCTGAATTATCCACAATGAAAGATGATGTCCGTCTTTAGACAGACTCTGCTGGAACGTTTGAAAGTCAGAGAAATTCACAAGCCAAAAAACGGCAGCGAAGGTCAAGCATGGGCTAACTGGGAAGGGTGAGTTATGAGACTGCTCCAAGCAGGCTCTGAAATCTGTATCCAGGAAGCATGCTGGACCTCAGAGACACAATTATGACAAATCCTCTGACATCACAATGGACCCGAAAAACAACCTAGCCTCATCTACACAGTGCTAGAGTTGGGCTCACTAGTATATTTAACTCCCATTGCACTCAACTGCACGTTGCCACTGAACATGTAAGTGGCCGGCCGGTGGTGCAGTGGTGAGGTCCGCACCTTCTGGGTCTGTGGCCCAGTATGGGCTGGGTGGAATCCTCGGTTTGGGCCTCCTCACCACTGCTTCAGTTGTTCTGGTGCAGGCGTCCGAGGTAGAGTAGAGGCAGATGGGAAGGGACGTTGGACAGGGCCAGACTTCCACAGCAAATACAGGAGCATTGCCAGCAGATGTGAGCACAGCAATGCACTTGTGCCAAAACAAAACCAATTAAAAGTTGCAAAGAACAGAAAAACTGAAGCTAAGGAAAAAAAAAACAAAAAAACAGGAGCTTCCCATTACGAAGAATAGGATCTCTGTGAATAACCTTAGCAAAACAGGTGAATTCTATGTTAATTCAAAAACTAGCAAACCTTTGGGGAAAGAAACTCAAGAAGACACAAGAAAAAAAAAGATATCGAGGGATCTAGGAATGGAAGGATTAACACACTTGAAAGGTTCATACCGCAGTAAGGAATCTCTGGATTCCATGCAATCCCAGTCAAAGTTGCAGCAGTATTTGCCACAGAGAAGAAGAGAGAATCCTGAAGTTTCTAGCCAGCAACACGAGACCCTGACTAGGCAAAGGAATCCTCAGGAAAACGAACAAAGCAGCACGTGTCACAATTTCTGATTTCAACATAGAGGACGAAGCGCTAGGTACCGAAACGGCACAGTCTGGGCCCCAAAACAGGCATGAAGACCCGTGCAAAACAATTGAGAGCCCAGAGCCCAACTCAAACTTACATGGACAGCCCATTTTGGACCAGGGAGCCAAGTGGAGACAGCGGAGAAAGGAGAGTCTCTACAATAAACGGTGCTGGGAAGCCTGCACAGCCACATGGAACACAACGAGAGTACACCATGATGTTACACCTGGCACACACACCACCTGAAGTGGATTAAAGCCTTGAATGGCAGACTTGAAACCGTGAACCTTGTAGGAGAGGACCTAGGCAGAGTGCTCTTTGCCATCTGTCTGAGCCGCCTATTTGGAAGAAGCATGTCTGACTGGGCAAGGGCAACAAAGGAAACAAGAAACAAACGGGACCACATCAAATGCACACACTTCTGCCCACTCAAGGAAACCATCAACTGAATACTAAGACACCACAACAATTGGGAGAGGATGTTTGCAAACCACACATCGGACAAGGGGTGAAAAGCCCAAAGATACAATCAACTCGCACGTCTCCACAAGAAAAAAAACAAGCCAATGAAAACCTGGTCAAAAGATGGAAGCAGAGATTTCTCCGAAGAAGACAGAAAGAGGGCCAGTAGGTGCATGAAAACTTGTTCACCATCATTAAGTCTCAGGAAAATGCAAATCCAAACTGCAAGGCCATGGCAGCTCACTGTGGTCAGCATGGCTAGAAGGAAGCAGACAGGAAATAACAAGTGTCAGAGAGGAGGTGCAGAGAAGGGAAGCCTCCTGCACTGCTGGTGGGAGTGTAACCCGGTGCAGCCACGATGCCAAAGGTGTGGAACTGCCTCAGAAATTTAAGTATCCATGTCCCGTATGACCCAGCTATTAATCTGCCACTTGCTTATCCAAAAAAGTCAGAAAGACTACCGCATAAAGACATGTGCATGGCTGTGTTCACCACAGTCTTACTCCTGATATCCAAGACTTGGAAAGCACCCTGGTGTCCAGCAAGGGATGATTGGAGAAGGAAGATGGGCTATAGCCACACAATGGTATACCACTCAGCCGGAACAAATGATGCAATCCAGCCATTTGTGACCACCAGAATGGCTGTGAGGGTTTTAGGGGAAGTGTAACAAGCCCCAGTGAGAAATTCAAATACCATAGAATCTCACTTACAAGGAGAAGAAAAAGCAAGCACTAACCAACAGGTGGCACTGAACATTTGTATGCGGGCTCCCAGAGGCAAAGAGGGGCGGTGACGGAGGGTGAAAGAGAAGATTAGGCACAAGTGTGTGGTGAGGGCCTGTGATTAGTCTTACACTGGTGAAGATGATGTAAGCTACACAGAAGTCTAAAGCAATGAGGATGTGAATCTGGAAGTTATAGTACGTTCTAATGCAGGGTCATGGCTATAAATTCACCTCAAATCAAAAATCCAAAAAGGGGTCCAGAATGATGTCATAAAGCTTTGGGGGCGGAAAGAGTTTACGGAAGGTGAACTTCCAAGGATGGAAAATCACCTCCAAATGCTTACAGATGCTACAGAAAGGCAGACCATTCCAAATAGGTGAAGAGGAATACTACGAAGAGAACATGATCAGTCCTAAACCCATGAACGAACGGAAAATGTTACCGTCCATGATGTTATTACTAATCACCTTCACGAATAATCCAAACAGGCCCACGTCTTCCCAAGTTCAGGCAAAAGGTTGGTCCAAAAGTACAATTCAGGGCCGGCCCTGTGGTGGAGCAGGTAAGTGCCCACATTCCGCTTGGGCGGCCCGGGCCTCACTGTTTCACATTACGAGTGCATATCACATTAGTAGTGTTAGGAAATATAGATTTCATGGTATGGTGCGGGCAGAGATCATAAATAAGCAGCAATTGTGAGGATACGTTATCAATACGCACAAGAAAAGGAACCATAAGAATATTACAATCTATGGAAGTATCTGGTACACTTCCCAAAGGCAGAAGGAAGGAAAACTTGTGACCTGCCAAGGTGGAATTGGCAGAGTGCCACGAGATGACACCATCATCGTGCATCAGAACATTCCCTGGGCAACTTCAACTTGTGAGGGAGTCCAGGACTTTTTCTGGGTAAGGTCCACCCATTTTGCCATCTACCCAAGATATAAGAGATAAAACCCAGGATAATCTTACAGGAGTGACACCAGTGTCTAGAGAGAATGTAGGAGCCCTTTCGAAGTTCAAGGAGAAAGATAGAAACTGACAACAATTGCAGAAAAAGGAAAACTATCCTACCTAGACAGGGTGAGGAGTCAGACTGGTCTGAGATGGCTGTGAAACTCTGTGTGCACGGAGGTTGTCAGGACAACTTCGAATTTTGAGGTCGCTTATGACATCACGGTGAACATGTCCCCCAGGGTGGCCGCATGGTTACAGTCTGAGGATTGGCCTAGGCTAGGCTATTAAAGGGACAGATACCCAGAAACAGGTTTGGCAAACAGAAAGCAGGCACAGAAACTAGAAGAGATAAAACAGAGTCTGATGCAAGGGATAAGAAAGGAACCCTAGGCCACAAGTGAGAATAGAGGGACAGGCACGGAGAGGAGAACATTGTCATCTATTCAAGTCTATGGGGAGGTCATGCTGATTCAAGCTTGCAACTTCATTGGAAACAAGTGGCCGGACTTGGCGTTCATCACACCTACAGTGCCCTCGTGCCTTAAGCATAATGCAAAGTCAAGAAAGATGTCTTGAGGACATTGAAGAGAAGAATCGATGCCTCCTTTCCAAGGCCCATAGCATTCTTTGAAGGTCAGTCTCTTTTTCCGAAGCTCTGGTGTCACGTGGGCCCACTGGGCACATGGTAATGTGTCCCAAGAGATGTCTTGGAAGCCTTGAAGGAATGGAGCCCTGTCACGCTTGGGGTATGTCTCTTTGTTTGGAAGTGCTCTACAAGGGTGCTGAAAAGCACCCTCTTCCACAGGGCTTCGTTCCTTCGTGAAGGCTGCCCTCCCAGGCTAGTGTGCTCTTTTTGCCTCCATCGAAATTCTCTCCCCCTACCTCTTGCCGTAGAAGGATTATTGATTATGTGTTTTGACACCATATGTAAGGAAGTTGCACGAAAATTAGAACTTTACAGTTGTGTTTCAAGAAAAATAAACAGGCCAGGGTAGAGGATGTAGGGCAAACAAATGGCACACCCTATAAAAATTAAGTAAGCCCGTATCTGGACGGAATCTAGGGGAACGTTCAAGGATCAGGGGTCAAGTTCGAAACTTCCCAAATCCGGAAAAGAGACAGAAAAATATCTTTCCTGGAGAGTGGAATTCATCCGATTTGTCTAAGTTGTCTTGGAAACATTGTGTCCGTGAAGGGGGTTGCCAGGACCACCTCGAATTTGGAGTTTCTGATCTCAGGATGTCAAACCAACCCACATGACCACGTGTTCTCAGTGCTTAGTTTGACCTTGGCTAGGGTAGCCAAGAGTCCTACAAGTGACCGGTGCAAATTCAAGGACAACAACCAAGAGTCACGAAAGCACTCACACCTCACCCTAGAGAACATACAGCGATTAACGAAATACAAACTAATCCCTTGGAATGAAGGAGAACGGACTGATAAGCATGTCTAAGGGAGATAGCTGAGAAAGACCATGACGAGTATACTATGGAAAAGAAAAAGAGGACCCAGAAAATGGAAGGTGAACAGAAATCACACCTGAATTATCCACAATGAAAGATGATGTCCGTCTTTAGACAGACTCTGCTGGAACGTTTGAAAGTCAGAGAAATTCACAAGCCGAAAAACGGCAGCGAAGGTCAAGCATGGGCTAACTGGGAAGGGTGAGTTATGAGACTGCTCCAAGCAGGCTCTGAAACCTGTATCCAGGAAGCATGCTGGACCTCAGAGACACAATTATGACAAATCCTCTGACATCACAATGGACCCGAAAAACAACCTAGCCTCATCTACACAGTGCTAGAGTTGGGCTCACTAGTATATTTAACTCCCGTTGCACTCAACTGCACGTTGCCACTGAACATGTAAGTGGCCGGCCGGTGGTGCAGTGGTGAGGTCCGCACCTTCTGGGTCTGTGGCCCAGTATGGGCTGGGTGGAATCCTCGGTTTGGGCCTCCTCACCACTGCTTCAGTTGTTCTGGTGCAGGCGTCCGAGGTAGAGTAGAGGCAGATGGGAAGGGACGTTGGACAGGGCCAGACTTCCACAGCAAATACAGGAGCATTGCCAGCAGATGTGAGCACAGCAATGCACTTGTGCCAAAACAAAACCAATTAAAAGTTGCAAAGAATAGAAAAACTGAAGCTAAGGAAAAAAAAAACAAAAAAACAGGAGCTTGCCATTACGAAGAATAGGATCTCTGTGAATAACCTTAGCAAAACAGGTGAATTCTATGTTAATTCAAAAACTAGCAAACCTTTGGGGAAAGAAACTCAAGAAGACACAAGAAAAAAAAAGATATCGAGGGATCTAGGAATGGAAGGATTAACACACTTGAAAGGTTCATACCGCAGTAAGGAATCTCTGGATTCCATGCAATCCCAGTCAAAGTTGCAGCAGTATTTGCCACAGAGAAGAAGAGAGAATCCTGAAGTTTCTAGCCAGCAACACGAGACCCTGACTAGGCAAAGGAATCCTCAGGAAAACGAACAAAGCAGCACGTGTCACAATTTCTGATTTCAACATAGAGGACGAAGCGCTAGGTACCGAAACGGCACAGTCTGGGCCCCAAAACAGGCATGAAGACCCGTGCAAAACAATTGAGAGCCCAGAGCCCAACTCAAACTTACATGGACAGCCCATTTTGGACCAGGGAGCCAAGTGGAGACAGCGGAGAAAGGAGAGTCTCTACAATAAACGGTGCTGGGAAGCCTGCACAGCCACATGGAACACAACGAGAGTACACCATGATGTTACACCTGGCACACACACCACCTGAAGTGGATTAAAGCCTTGAATGGCAGACTTGAAACCGTGAACCTTGTAGGAGAAGACCTAGGCAGAGTGCTCTTTGCCATCTGTCTGAGCCGCCTATTTGGAAGAAGCATGTCTGACTGGGCAAGGGCAACAAAGGAAACAAGAAACAAACGGGACCACATCAAATGCACACACTTCTGCCCACTCAAGGAAACCATCAACTGAATACTAAGACACCACAACAATTGGGAGAGGATGTTTGCAAACCACACATCGGACAAGGGGTGAAAAGCCCAAAGATACAATCAACTCGCACGTCTCCACAAGAAAAAAAACAAGCCAATGAAAACCTGGTCAAAAGATGGAAGCAGAGATTTCTCCGAAGAAGACAGAAAGAGGGCCAGTAGGTGCATGAAAACTTGTTCACCATCATGAAGTCTCAGGAAAATGCAAATCCAAACTGCAAGGCCATGGCAGCTCACTGTGGTCAGCATGGCTAGAAGGAAGCAGACAGGAAATAACAAGTGTCAGAGAGGAGGTGCAGAGAAGGGAAGCCTCCTGCACTGCTGGTGGGAGTGTAACCCGGTGCAGCCACGATGCCAAAGGTGTGGAACTGCCTCAGAAATTTAAGTATCCATGTCCCGTATGACCCAGCTATTAATCTGCCGCTTGCTTATCCAAAAAAGTCAGAAAGACTACCGCATAAAGACATGTGCATGGCTGTGTTCACCACAGTCTTACTCCTGATATCCAAGACTTGGAAAGCACCCTGGTGTCCAGCAAGGGATGATTGGAGAAGGAAGATGGGCTATAGCCACACAATGGTATACCACTCAGCCGGAACAAATGATGCAATCCAGCCATTTGTGACCACCAGAATGGCTGTGAGGGTTTTAGGGGAAGTGTAACAAGCCCCAGTGAGAAATTCAAATACCATAGAATCTCACTTACAAGGAGAAGAAAAAGCAAGCACTAACCAACAGGTGGCACTGAACATTTGTATGCGGGCTCCCAGAGGCAAAGAGGGGCGGTGACGGAGGGTGAAAGAGAAGATTAGGCACAAGTGTGTGGTGAGGGCCTGTGATTAGTCTTACACTGGTGAAGATGATGTAAGCTACACAGAAGTCTAAAGCAATGAGGATGTGAATCTGGAAGTTATAGTACGTTCTAATGCAGGGTCATGGCTATAAATTCACCTCAAATCAAAAATCCAAAAAGGGGTCCAGAATGATGTCATAAAGCTTTGGGGGCGGAAAGAGTTTACGGAAGGTGAACTTCCAAGGATGGAAAATCACCTCCAAATGCTTACAGATGCTACAGAAAGGCAGACCATTCCAAATAGGTGAAGAGGAATACTACGAAGAGAACATGATCAGTCCTAAACCCATGAACGAACGGAAAATGTTACCGTCCATGATGTTATTACTAATCACCTTCACGAATAATCCAAACAGGCCCACGTCTTCCCAAGTTCAGGCAAAAGGTTGGTCCAAAAGTACAATTCAGGGCCGGCCCTGTGGTGGAGCAGGTAAGTGCCCACATTCCGCTTGGGCGGCCCGGGCCTCACTGTTTCACATTACGAGTGCATATCACATTAGTAGTGTTAGGAAATATAGATTTCATGGTATGGTGCGGGCAGAGATCATAAATAAGCAGCAATTGTGAGGATACGTTATCAA
This sequence comes from Equus asinus, assembly GCF_041296235.1. Lineage (NCBI taxonomy): Eukaryota > Metazoa > Chordata > Mammalia > Perissodactyla > Equidae > Equus > Equus asinus. Next base: position 4,413,462 of record NC_091813.1, on the reverse strand, counting down.
TACGCACAAGAAAAGGAACCATAAGAATATTACAATCTATGGAAGTATCTGGTACACTTCCCAAAGGCAGAAGGAAGGAAAACTTGTGACCTGCCAAGGTGGAATTGGCAGAGTGCCACGAGATGACACCATCATCGTGCATCAGAACATTCCCTGGGCAACTTCAACTTGTGAGGGAGTCCAGGACTTTTTCTGGGTAAGGTCCACCCATTTTGCCATCTACCCAAGATATAAGAGATAAAACCCAGGATAATCTTACAGGAGTGACACCAGTGTCTAGAGAGAATGTAGGAGCCCTTTCGAAGTTCAAGGAGAAAGATAGAAACTGACAACAATTGCAGAAAAAGGAAAACTATCCTACCTAGACAGGGTGAGGAGTCAGACTGGTCTGAGATGGCTGTGAAACTCTGTGTGCACGGAGGTTGTCAGGACAACTTCGAATTTTGAGGTCGCTTATGACATCACGGTGAACATGTCCCCCAGGGTGGCCGCATGGTTACAGTCTGAGGATTGGCCTAGGCTAGGCTATTAAAGGGACAGATACCCAGAAACAGGTTTGGCAAACAGAAAGCAGGCACAGAAACTAGAAGAGATAAAACAGAGTCTGATGCAAGGGATAAGAAAGGAACCCTAGGCCACAAGTGAGAATAGAGGGACAGGCACGGAGAGGAGAACATTGTCATCTATTCAAGTCTATGGGGAGGTCATGCTGATTCAAGCTTGCAACTTCATTGGAAACAAGTGGCCGGACTTGGCGTTCATCACACCTACAGTGCCCTCGTGCCTTAAGCATAATGCAAAGTCAAGAAAGATGTCTTGAGGACATTGAAGAGAAGAATCGATGCCTCCTTTCCAAGGCCCATAGCATTCTTTGAAGGTCAGTCTCTTTTTCCGAAGCTCTGGTGTCACGTGGGCCCACTGGGCACATGGTAATGTGTCCCAAGAGATGTCTTGGAAGCCTTGAAGGAATGGAGCCCTGTCACGCTTGGGGTATGTCTCTTTGTTAGGAAGTGCTCTACAAGGGTGCTGAAAAGCACCCTCTTCCACAGGGCTTCGTTCCTTCGTGAAGGCTGCCCTCCCAGGCTAGTGTGCTCTGTTTGCCTCCATCGAAATTCTCTCCCCCTACCTCTTGCCGTAGAAGGATTATTGATTATGTGTTTTGACACCATATGTAAGGAAGTTGCACGAAAATTAGAACTTTACAGTTGTGTTTCAAGAAAAATAAACAGGCCAGGGTAGAGGATGTAGGGCAAACAAATGGCACACCCTATAAAAATTAAGTAAGCCCGTATCTGGACGGAATCTAGGGGAACGTTCAAGGATCAGGGGTCAAGTTCGAAACTTCCCAAATCCGGAAAAGAGACAGAAAAATATCTTTCCTGGAGAGTGGAATTCATCCGATTTGTCTAAGTTGTCTTGGAAACATTGTGTCCGTGAAGGGGGTTGCCAGGACCACCTCGAATTTGGAGTTTCTGATCTCAGGATGTCAAACCAACCCACATGACCACGTGTTCTCAGTGCTTAGTTTGACCTAGGCTAGGATAGCCAAGAGTTCTACAAGTGACCGGTGCAAATTCAAGGACAACAACCAAGAGTCACGAAAGCACTCACACCTCACCCTAGAGAACATACAGCGATTAAAGAAATACAAACTAATCCCTTGGAATGAAGGAGAACGGACTGATAAGCATGTCTAAGGGAGATAGCTGAGAAAGACCATGACGAGTATACTATGGAAAAGAAAAAGAGGACCCAGAAAATGGAAGGTGAACAGAAATCACACCTGAATTATCCACAATGAAAGATGATGTCCGTCTTTAGACAGACTCTGCTGGAACGTTTGAAAGTCAGAGAAATTCACAAGCCAAAAAACGGCAGCGAAGGTCAAGCATGGGCTAACTGGGAAGGGTGAGTTATGAGACTGCTCCAAGCAGGCTCTGAAACCTGTATCCAGGAAGCATGCTGGACCTCAGAGACACAATTATGACAAATCCTCTGACATCACAATGGACCCGAAAAACAACCTAGCCTCATCTACACAGTGCTAGAGTTGGGCTCACTAGTATATTTAACTCCCATTGCACTCAACTGCACGTTGCCACTGAACATGTAAGTGGCCGGCCGGTGGTGCAGTGGTGAGGTCCGCACCTTCTGGGTCTGTGGCCCAGTATGGGCTGGGTGGAATCCTCGGTTTGGGCCTCCTCACCACTGCTTCAGTTGTTCTGGTGCAGGCGTCCGAGGTAGAGTAGAGGCAGATGGGAAGGGACGTTGGACAGGGCCAGACTTCCACAGCAAATACAGGAGCATTGCCAGCAGATGTGAGCACAGCAATGCACTTGTGCCAAAACAAAACCAATTAAAAGTTGCAAAGAACAGAAAAACTGAAGCTAAGGAAAAAAAAAACAAAAAAACAGGAGCTTGCCATTACGAAGAATAGGATCTCTGTGAATAACCTTAGCAAAACAGGTGAATTCTATGTTAATTCAAAAACTAGCAAACCTTTGGGGAAAGAAACTCAAGAAGACACAAGAAAAAAAAAGATATCGAGGGATCTAGGAATGGAAGGATTAACACACTTGAAAGGTTCATACCGCAGTAAGGAATCTCTGGATTCCATGCAATCCCAGTCAAAGTTGCAGCAGTATTTGCCACAGAGAAGAAGAGAGAATCCTAAAGTTTCTAGCCAGCAACACGAGACCCTGACTAGGCAAAGGAATCCTCAGGAAAACGAACAAAGGAGCACGTGTCACAATTTCTGATTTCAACATAGAGGACGAAGCGCTAGGTACCGAAACGGCACAGTCTGGGCCCCAAAACAGGCATGAAGACCCGTGCAAAACAATTGAGAGCCCAGAGCCCAACTCAAACTTACATGGACAGCCCATTTTGGACCAGGGAGCCAAGTGGAGACAGCGGAGAAAGGATAGTCTCTACAATAAACGGTGCTGGGAAGCCTGCACAGCCACATGGAACACAACGAGAGTACACCATGATGTTACACCTGGCACACACACCACCTGAAGTGGATTAAAGCCTTGAATGGCAGACTTGAAACCATGAACCTTGTAGGAGAAGACCTAGGCAGAGTGCTCTTTGCCATCTGTCTGAGCCGCCTATTTGGAAGAAGCATGTCTGACTGGGCAAGGGCAACAAAGGAAACAAGAAACAAACGGGACCACATCAAATGCACACACTTCTGCCCACTCAAGGAAACCATCAACTGAATACTAAGACACCACAACAATTGGGAGAGGATGTTTGCAAACCACACATCGGACAAGGGGTGAAAAGCCCAAAGATACAATCAACTCGCACGTCTCCACAAGAAAAAAAACAAGCCAATGAAAACCTGGTCAAAAGATGGAAGCAGAGATTTCTCCGAAGAAGACAGAAAGAGGGCCAGTAGGTGCATGAAAACTTGTTCACCATCATTAAGTCTCAGGAAAATGCAAATCCAAACTGCAAGGCCATGGCAGCTCACTGTGGTCAGCATGGCTAGAAGGAAGCAGACAGGAAATAACAAGTGTCAGAGAGGAGGTGCAGAGAAGGGAAGCCTCCTGCACTGCTGGTGGGAGTGTAACCCGGTGCAGCCACGATGCCAAAGGTGTGGAACTGCCTCAGAAATTTAAGTATCCATGTCCCGTATGACCCAGCTATTAATCTGCCGCTTGCTTATCCAAAAAAGTCAGAAAGACTACCGCATAAAGACATGTGCATGGCTGTGTTCACCACAGTCTTACTCCTGATATCCAAGACTTGGAAAGCACCCTGGTGTCCAGCAAGGGATGATTGGAGAAGGAAGATGGGCTATAGCCACACAATGGTATACCACTCAGCCGGAACAAATGATGCAATCCAGCCATTTGTGACCACCAGAATGGCTGTGAGGGTTTTAGGGGAAGTGTAACAAGCCCCAGTGAGAAATTCAAATACCATAGAATCTCACTTACAAGGAGAAGAAAAAGCAAGCACTAACCAACAGGTGGCACTGAACATTTGTATGCGGGCTCCCAGAGGCAAAGAGGGGCGGTGACGGAGGGTGAAAGAGAAGATTAGGCACAAGTGTGTGGTGAGGGCCTGTGATTAGTCTTACACTGGTGAAGATGATGTAAGCTACACAGAAGTCTAAAGCAATGAGGATGTGAATCTGGAAGTTATAGTACGTTCTAATGCAGGGCCATGGCTATAAATTCACCTCAAATCAAAAATCCAAAAAGGGGTCCAGAATGATGTCATAAAGCTTTGGGGGCGGAAAGAGTTTACGGAAGGTGAACTTCCAAGGATGGAAAATCACCTCCAAATGCTTACAGATGCTACAGAAAGGCAGACCATTCCAAATAGGTGAAGAGGAATACTACGAAGAGAACATGATCAGTCCTAAACCCATGAACGAACGGAAAATGTTACCGTCCATGATGTTATTACTAATCACCTTCACGAATAATCCAAACAGGCCCACGTCTTCCCAAGTTCAGGCAAAAGGTTGGTCCAAAAGTACAATTCAGGGCCGGCCCTGTGGTGGAGCAGGTAAGTGCCCACATTCCGCTTGGGCGGCCCGGGCCTCACTGTTTCACATTACGAGTGCATATCACATTAGTAGTGTTAGGAAATATAGATTTCATGGTATGGTGCGGGCAGAGATCATAAATAAGCAGCAATTGTGAGGATACGTTATCAATACGCACAAGAAAAGGAACCATAAGAATATTACAATCTATGGAAGTATCTGGTACACTTCCCAAAGGCAGAAGGAAGGAAATCTTGTGACCTGCCAAGGTGGAATTGGCAGAGTGCCACGAGATGACACCATCATTGTGCATCAGAACATTCCCTGGGCAACTTCAACTTGTGAGGGAGTCCAGGACTTTTTCTGGGTAAGGTCCACCCATTTTGCCATCTACCCAAGATATAAGAGATAAAACCCAGGATAATCTTACAGGAGTGACACCAGTGTCTAGAGAGAATGTAGGAGCCCTTTCGAAGTTCAAGGAGAAAGATAGAAACTGACAACAATTGCAGAAAAAGGAAAACTATCCTACCTAGACAGGGTGAGGAGTCAGACTGGTCTGAGATGGCTGTGAAACTCTGTGTGCACGGAGGTTGTCAGGACAACTTCGAATTTTGAGGTCGCTTATGACATCACGGTGAACATGTCCCCCAGGGTGGCCGCATGGTTACAGTCTGAGGATTGGCCTAGGCTAGGCTATTAAAGGGACAGATACCCAGAAACAGGTTTGGCAAACAGAAAGCAGGCACAGAAACTAGAAGAGATAAAACAGAGTCTGATGCAAGGGATAAGAAAGGAACCCTAGGCCACAAGTGAGAATAGAGGGACAGGCACGGAGAGGAGAACATTGTCATCTATTCAAGTCTATGGGGAGGTCATGCTGATTCAAGCTTGCAACTTCATTGGAAACAAGTGGCCGGACTTGGCGTTCATCACACCTACAGTGCCCTTGTGCCTTAAGCATAATGCAAAGTCAAGAAAGATGTCTTGAGGACATTGAAGAGAAGAATCGATGCCTCCTTTCCAAGGCCCATAGCATTCTTTGAAGGTCAGTCTCTTTTTCCGAAGCTCTGGTGTCACGTGGGCCCACTGGGCACATGGTAATGTGTCCCAAGAGATGTCTTGGAAGCCTTGAAGGAATGGAGCCCTGTCACGCTTGGGGTATGTCTCTTTGTTTGGAAGTGCTCTACAAGGGTGCTGAAAAGCACCCTCTTCCACAGGGCTTCCTTCCTTCGTGAAGGCTGCCCTCCCAGGCTAGTGTGCTCTGTTTGCCTCCATCGAAATTCTCTCCCCCTACCTCTTGCCGTAGAAGGATTATTGATTATGTGTTTTGACACCATATGTAAGGAAGTTGCACGAAAATTAGAACTTTACAGTTGTGTTTCAAGAAAAATAAACAGGCCAGGGTAGAGGATGTAGGGCAAACAAATGGCACACCCTATAAAAATTAAGTAAGCCCGTATCTGGACGGAATCTAGGGGAACGTTCAAGGATCAGGGGTCAAGTTCGAAACTTCCCAAATCCGGAAAAGAGACAGAAAAATATCTTTCCTGGAGAGTGGAATTCATCCGATTTGTCTAAGTTGTCTTGGAAACATTGTGTCCGTGAAGGGGGTTGCCAGGACCACCTCGAATTTGGAGTTTCTGATCTCAGGATGTCAAACCAACCCACATGACCACGTGTTCTCAGTGCTTAGTTTGACCTAGGCTAGGATAGCCAAGAGTCCTACAAGTGACCGGTGCAAATTCAAGGACAACAACCAAGAGTCACGAAAGCACTCACACCTCACCCTAGAGAACATACAGCGATTAAAGAAATACAAACTAATCACTCGGAATGAAGGAGAACGGACTGATAAGCATGTCTAAGGGAGATAGCTGAGAAAGACCATGACGAGTATACTATGGAAAAGAAAAAGAGGACCCAGAAAATGGAAGGTGAACAGAAATCACACCTGAATTATCCACAATGAAAGATGATGTCCGTCTTTAGACAGACTCTGCTGGAACGTTTGAAAGTCAGAGAAATTCACAAGCCAAAAAACGGCAGCGAAGGTCAAGCATGGGCTAACTGGGAAGGGTGAGTTATGAGACTGCTCCAAGCAGGCTCTGAAACCTGTATCCAGGAAGCATGCTGGACCTCAGAGACACAATTATGACAAATCCTCTGACATCACAATGGACCCGAAAAACAACCTAGCCTCATCTACACAGTGCTAGAGTTGGGCTCACTAGTATATTTAACTCCCATTGCACTCAACTGCACGTTGCCACTGAACATGTAAGTGGCCGGCCGGTGGTGCAGTGGTGAGGTCCGCACCTTCTGGGTCTGTGGCCCAGTATGGGCTGGGTGGAATCCTCGGTTTGGGCCTCCTCACCACTGCTTCAGTTGTTCTGGTGCAGGCGTCCGAGGTAGAGTAGAGGCAGATGGGAAGGGACGTTGGACAGGGCCAGACTTCCACAGCAAATACAGGAGCATTGCCAGCAGATGTGAGCACAACAATGCACTTGTGCCAAAACAAAACCAATTAAAAGTTGCAAAGAACAGAAAAACTGAAGCTAAGGAAAAAAAAAAACAAAAAAACAGGAGCTTGCCATTACGAAGAATAGGATCTCTGTGAATAACCTTAGCAAAACAGGTGAATTCTATGTTAATTCAAAAACTAGCAAACCTTTGGCGAAAGAAACTCAAGAAGACACAAGAAAAAAAAAGATATCGAGGGATCTAGGAATGGAAGGATTAACACACTTGAAAGGTTCATACCGCAGTAAGGAATCTCTGGATTCCATGCAATCCCAGTCAAAGTTGCAGCAGTATTTGCCACAGAGAAGAAGAGAGAATCCTAAAGTTTCTAGCCAGCAACACGAGACCCTGACTAGGCAAAGGAATCCTCAGGAAAACGAACAAAGCAGCACGTGTCACAATTTCTGATTTCAACATAGAGGACGAAGCGCTAGGTACCGAAACGGCACAGTCTGGGCCCCAAAACAGGCATGAAGACCCGTGCAAAACAATTGAGAGCCCAGAGCCCAACTCAAACTTACATGGACAGCCCATTTTGGACCAGGGAGCCAAGTGGAGACAGCGGAGAAAGGAGAGTCTCTACAATAAACGGTGCTGGGAAGCCTGCACAGCCACATGGAACACAACGAGAGTACACCATGATGTTACACCTGGCACACACACCACCTGAAGTGGATTAAAGCCTTGAATGGCAGACTTGAAACCGTGAACCTTGTAGGAGAAGACCTAGGCAGAGTGCTCTTTGCCATCTGTCTGAGCCGCCTATTTGGAAGAAGCATGTCTGACTGGGCAAGGGCAACAAAGGAAACAAGAAACAAACGGGACCACATCAAATGCACACACTTCTGCCCACTCAAGGAAACCATCAACTGAATACTAAGACACCACAACAATTGGGAGAGGATGTTTGCAAACCACACATCGGACAAGGGGTGAAAAGCCCAAAGATACAATCAACTCGCACGTCTCCACAAGAAAAAAAACAAGCCAATGAAAACCTGGTCAAAAGATGGAAGCAGAGATTTCTCCGAAGAAGACAGAAAGAGGGCCAGTAGGTGCATGAAAACTTGTTCACCATCATTAAGTCTCAGGAAAATGCAAATCCAAACTGCAAGGCCATGGCAGCTCACTGTGGTCAGCATGGCTAGAAGGAAGCAGACAGGAAATAACAAGTGTCAGAGAGGAGGTGCAGAGAAGGGAAGCCTCCTGCACTGCTGGTGGGAGTGTAACCCGGTGCAGCCACGATGCCAAAGGTGTGGAACTGCCTCAGAAATTTAAGTATCCATGTCCCGTATGACCCAGCTATTAATCTGCCGCTTGCTTATCCAAAAAAGTCAGAAAGACTACCGCATAAAGACATGTGCATGGCTGTGTTCACCACAGTCTTACTCCTGATATCCAAGACTTGGAAAGCACCCTGGTGTCCAGCAAGGGATGATTGGAGAAGGAAGATGGGCTATAGCCACACAATGGTATACCACTCAGCCGGAACAAATGATGCAATCCAGCCATTTGTGACCACCAGAATGGCTGTGAGGGTTTTAGGGGAAGTGTAACAAGCCCCAGTGAGAAATTCAAATACCATAGAATCTCACTTACAAGGAGAAGAAAAAGCAAGCACTAACCAACAGGTGGCACTGAACATTTGTATGCGGGCTCCCAGAGGCAAAGAGGGGCGGTGACGGAGGGTGAAAGAGAAGATTAGGCACAAGTGTGTGGTGAGGGCCTGTGATTAGTCTTACACTGGTGAAGATGATGTAAGCTACACAGAAGTCTAAAGCAATGAGGATGTGAATCTGGAAGTTATAGTACGTTCTAATGCAGGGCCATGGCTATAAATTCACCTCAAATCAAAAATCCAAAAAGGGGTCCAGAATGATGTCATAAAGCTTTGGGGGCGGAAAGAGTTTACGGAAGGTGAACTTCCAAGGATGGAAAATCACCTCCAAATGCTTACAGATGCTACAGAAAGGCAGACCATTCCAAATAGGTGAAGAGGAATACTACGAAGAGAACATGATCAGTCCTAAACCCATGAACGAACGGAAAATGTTACCGTCCATGATGTTATTACTAATCACCTTCACGAATAATCCAAACAGGCCCACGTCTTCCCAAGTTCAGGCAAAAGGTTGGTCCAAAAGTACAATTCAGGGCCGGCCCTGTGGTGGAGCAGGTAAGTGCCCACATTCCGCTTGGGCGGCCCGGGCCTCACTGTTTCACATTACGAGTGCATATCACATTAGTAGTGTTAGGAAATATAGATTTCATGGTATGGTGCGGGCAGAGATCATAAATAAGCAGCAATTGTGAGGATACGTTATCAATACGCACAAGAAAAGGAACCATAAGAATATTACAATCTATGGAAGTATCTGGTACACTTCCCAAAGGCAGAAGGAAGGAAATCTTGTGACCTGCCAAGGTGGAATTGGCAGAGTGCCACGAGATGACACCATCATCGTGCATCAGAACATTCCCTGGGCAACTTCAACTTGTGAGGGAGTCCAGGACTTTTTCTGGGTAAGGTCCACCCATTTTGCCATCTACCCAAGATATAAGAGATAAAACCCAGGATAATCTTACAGGAGTGACACCAGTGTCTAGAGAGAATGTAGGAGCCCTTTCGAAGTTCAAGGAGAAAGATAGAAACTGACAACAATTGCAGAAAAAGGAAAACTATCCTACCTAGACAGGGTGAGGAGTCAGACTGGTCTGAGATGGCTGTGAAACTCTGTGTGCACGGAGGTTGTCAGGACAACTTCGAATTTTGAGGTCGCTTATGACATCACGGTGAACATGTCCCCCAGGGTGGCCGCATGGTTACAGTCTGAGGATTGGCCTAGGCTAGGCTATTAAAGGGACAGATACCCAGAAACAGGTTTGGCAAACAGAAAGCAGGCACAGAAACTAGAAGAGATAAAACAGAGTCTGATGCAAGGGATAAGAAAGGAACCCTAGGCCACAAGTGAGAATAGAGGGACAGGCACGGAGAGGAGAACATTGTCATCTATTCAAGTCTATGGGGAGGTCATGCTGATTCAAGCTTGCAACTTCATTGGAAACAAGTGGCCGGACTTGGCGTTCATCACACCTACAGTGCCCTTGTGCCTTAAGCATAATGCAAAGTCAAGAAAGATGTCTTGAGGACATTGAAGAGAAGAATCGATGCCTCCTTTCCAAGGCCCATAGCATTCTTTGCAGGTCAGTCTCTTTTTCCGAAGCTCTGGTGTCACGTGGGCCCACTGGGCACATGGTAATGTGTCCCAAGAGATGTCTTGGAAGCCTTGAAGGAATGGAGCCCTGTCACGCTTGGGGTATGTCTCTTTGTTTGGAAGTGCTCTACAAGGGTGCTGAAAAGCACCCTCTTCCACAGGGCTTCGTTCCTTCGTGAAGGCTGCCCTCCCAGGCTAGTGTGCTCTGTTTGCCTCCATCGAAATTCTCTCCCCCTACCTCTTGCCGTAGAAGGATTATTGATTATGTGTTTTGACACCATATGTAAGGAAGTTGCACGAAAATTAGAACTTTACAGTTGTGTTTCAAGAAAAATAAACAGGCCAGGGTAGAGGATGTAGGGCAAACAAATGGCACACCCTATAAAAATTAAGTAAGCCCGTATCTGGACGGAATCTAGGGGAACGTTCAAGGATCAGGGGTCAAGTTCGAAACTTCCCAAATCCGGAAAAGAGACAGAAAAATATCTTTCCTGGAGAGTGGAATTCATCCGATTTGTCTAAGTTGTCTTGGAAACATTGTGTCCGTGAAGGGGGTTGCCAGGACCACCTCGAATTTGGAGTTTCTGATCTCAGGATGTCAAACCAACCCACATGACCACGTGTTCTCAGTGCTTAGTTTGACCTAGGCTAGGATAGCCAAGAGTTCTACAAGTGACCGGTGCAAATTCAAGGACAACAACCAAGAGTCACGAAAGCACTCACACCTCACCCTAGAGAACATACAGCGATTAAAGAAATACAAACTAATCCCTTGGAATGAAGGAGAACGGACTGATAAGCATGTCTAAGGGAGATAGCTGAGAAAGACCATGACGAGTATACTATGGAAAAGAAAAAGAGGACCCAGAAAATGGAAGGTGAACAGAAATCACACCTGAATTATCCACAATGAAAGATGATGTCCGTCTTTAGACAGACTCTGCTGGAACGTTTGAAAGTCAGAGAAATTCACAAGCCAAAAAACGGCAGCGAAGGTCAAGCATGGGCTAACTGGGAAGGGTGAGTTATGAGACTGCTCCAAGCAGGCTCTGAAACCTGTATCCAGGAAGCATGCTGGACCTCAGAGACACAATTATGACAAATCCTCTGACATCACAATGGACCCGAAAAACAACCTAGCCTCATCTACACAGTGCTAGAGTTGGGCTCACTAGTATATTTAACTCCCATTGCACTCAACTGCACGTTGCCACTGAACATGTAAGTGGCCGGCCGGTGGTGCAGTGGTGAGGTCCGCACCTTCTGGGTCTGTGGCCCAGTATGGGCTGGGTGGAATCCTCGGTTTGGGCCTCCTCACCACTGCTTCAGTTGTTCTGGTGCAGGCGTCCGAGGTAGAGTAGAGGCAGATGGGAAGGGACGTTGGACAGGGCCAGACTTCCACAGCAAATACAGGAGCATTGCCAGCAGATGTGAGCACAGCAATGCACTTGTGCCAAAACAAAACCAATTAAAAGTTGCAAAGAACAGAAAAACTGAAGCTAAGGAAAAAAAAAACAAAAAAACAGGAGCTTGCCATTACGAAGAATAGGATCTCTGTGAATAACCTTAGCAAAACAGGTGAATTCTATGTTAATTCAAAAACTAGCAAACCTTTGGGGAAAGAAACTCAAGAAGACACAAGAAAAAAAAAGATATCGAGGGATCTAGGAATGGAAGGATTAACACACTTGAAAGGTTCATACCGCAGTAAGGAATCTCTGGATTCCATGCAATCCCAGTCAAAGTTGCAGCAGTATTTGCCACAGAGAAGAAGAGAGAATCCTAAAGTTTCTAGCCAGCAACACGAGACCCTGACTAGGCAAAGGAATCCTCAGGAAAACGAACAAAGGAGCACGTGTCACAATTTCTGATTTCAACATAGAGGACGAAGCGCTAGGTACCGAAACGGCACAGTCTGGGCCCCAAAACAGGCATGAAGACCCGTGCAAAACAATTGAGAGCCCAGAGCCCAACTCAAACTTACATGGACAGCCCATTTTGGACCAGGGAGCCAAGTGGAGACAGCGGAGAAAGGATAGTCTCTACAATAAACGGTGCTGGGAAGCCTGCACAGCCACATGGAACACAACGAGAGTACACCATGATGTTACACCTGGCACACACACCACCTGAAGTGGATTAAAGCCTTGAATGGCAGACTTGAAACCATGAACCTTGTAGGAGAAGACCTAGGCAGAGTGCTCTTTGCCATCTGTCTGAGCCGCCTATTTGGAAGAAGCATGTCTGACTGGGCAAGGGCAACAAAGGAAACAAGAAACAAACGGGACCACATCAAATGCACACACTTCTGCCCACTCAAGGAAACCATCAACTGAATACTAAGACACCACAACAATTGGGAGAGGATGTTTGCAAACCACACATCGGACAAGGGGTGAAAAGCCCAAAGATACAATCAACTCGCACGTCTCCACAAGAAAAAAAACAAGCCAATGAAAACCTGGTCAAAAGATGGAAGCAGAGATTTCTCCGAAGAAGACAGAAAGAGGGCCAGTAGGTGCATGAAAACTTGTTCACCATCATTAAGTCTCAGGAAAATGCAAATCCAAACTGCAAGGCCATGGCAGCTCACTGTGGTCAGCATGGCTAGAAGGAAGCAGACAGGAAATAACAAGTGTCAGAGAGGAGGTGCAGAGAAGGGAAGCCTCCTGCACTGCTGGTGGGAGTGTAACCCGGTGCAGCCACGATGCCAAAGGTGTGGAACTGCCTCAGAAATTTAAGTATCCATGTCCCGTATGACCCAGCTATTAATCTGCCGCTTGCTTATCCAAAAAAGTCAGAAAGACTACCGCATAAAGACATGTGCATGGCTGTGTTCACCACAGTCTTACTCCTGATATCCAAGACTTGGAAAGCACCCTGGTGTCCAGCAAGGGATGATTGGAGAAGGAAGATGGGCTATAGCCACACAATGGTATACCACTCAGCCGGAACAAATGATGCAATCCAGCCATTTGTGACCACCAGAATGGCTGTGAGGGTTTTAGGGGAAGTGTAACAAGCCCCAGTGAGAAATTCAAATACCATAGAATCTCACTTACAAGGAGAAGAAAAAGCAAGCACTAACCAACAGGTGGCACTGAACATTTGTATGCGGGCTCCCAGAGGCAAAGAGGGGCGGTGACGGAGGGTGAAAGAGAAGATTAGGCACAAGTGTGTGGTGAGGGCCTGTGATTAGTCTTACACTGGTGAAGATGATGTAAGCTACACAGAAGTCTAAAGCAATGAGGATGTGAATCTGGAAGTTATAGTACGTTCTAATGCAGGGCCATGGCTATAAATTCACCTCAAATCAAAAATCCAAAAAGGGGTCCAGAATGATGTCATAAAGCTTTGGGGGCGGAAAGAGTTTACGGAAGGTGAACTTCCAAGGATGGAAAATCACCTCCAAATGCTTACAGATGCTACAGAAAGGCAGACCATTCCAAATAGGTGAAGAGGAATACTACGAAGAGAACATGATCAGTCCTAAACCCATGAACGAACGGAAAATGTTACCGTCCATGATGTTATTACTAATCACCTTCACGAATAATCCAAACAGGCCCACGTCTTCCCAAGTTCAGGCAAAAGGTTGGTCCAAAAGTACAATTCAGGGCCGGCCCTGTGGTGGAGCAGGTAAGTGCCCACATTCCGCTTGGGCGGCCCGGGCCTCACTGTTTCACATTACGAGTGCATATCACATTAGTAGTGTTAGGAAATATAGATTTCATGGTATGGTGCGGGCAGAGATCATAAATAAGCAGCAATTGTGAGGATACGTTATCAATACGCACAAGAAAAGGAACCATAAGAATATTACAATCTATGGAAGTATCTGGTACACTTCCCAAAGGCAGAAGGAAGGAAATCTTGTGACCTGCCAAGGTGGAATTGGCAGAGTGCCACGAGATGACACCATCATCGTGCATCAGAACATTCCCTGGGCAACTTCAACTTGTGAGGGAGTCCAGGACTTTTTCTGGGTAAGGTCCACCCATTTTGCCATCTACCCAAGATATAAGAGATAAAACCCAGGATAATCTTACAGGAGTGACACCAGTGTCTAGAGAGAATGTAGGAGCCCTTTCGAAGTTCAAGGAGAAAGATAGAAACTGACAACAATTGCAGAAAAAGGAAAACTATCCTACCTAGACAGGGTGAGGAGTCAGACTGGTCTGAGATGGCTGTGAAACTCTGTGTGCACGGAGGTTGTCAGGACAACTTCGAATTTTGAGGTCGCTTATGACATCACGGTGAACATGTCCCCCAGGGTGGCCGCATGGTTACAGTCTGAGGATTGGCCTAGGCTAGGCTATTAAAGGGACAGATACCCAGAAACAGGTTTGGCAAACAGAAAGCAGGCACAGAAACTAGAAGAGATAAAACAGAGTCTGATGCAAGGGATAAGAAAGGAACCCTAGGCCACAAGTGAGAATAGAGGGACAGGCACGGAGAGGAGAACATTGTCATCTATTCAAGTCTATGGGGAGGTCATGCTGATTCAAGCTTGCAACTTCATTGGAAACAAGTGGCCGGACTTGGCGTTCATCACACCTACAGTGCCCTTGTGCCTTAAGCATAATGCAAAGTCAAGAAAGATGTCTTGAGGACATTGAAGAGAAGAATCGATGCCTCCTTTCCAAGGCCCATAGCATTCTTTGCAGGTCAGTCTCTTTTTCCGAAGCTCTGGTGTCACGTGGGCCCACTGGGCACATGGTAATGTGTCCCAAGAGATGTCTTGGAAGCCTTGAAGGAATGGAGCCCTGTCACGCTTGGGGTATGTCTCTTTGTTTGGAAGTGCTCTACAAGGGTGCTGAAAAGCACCCTCTTCCACAGGGCTTCCTTCCTTCGTGAAGGCTGCCCTCCCAGGCTAGTGTGCTCTGTTTGCCTCCATCGAAATTCTCTCCCCCTACCTCTTGCCGTAGAAGGATTATTGATTATGTGTTTTGACACCATATGTAAGGAAGTTGCACGAAAATTAGAACTTTACAGTTGTGTTTCAAGAAAAATAAACAGGCCAGGGTAGAGGATGTAGGGCAAACAAATGGCACACCCTATAAAAATTAAGTAAGCCCGTATCTGGACGGAATCTAGGGGAACGTTCAAGGATCAGGGGTCAAGTTCGAAACTTCCCAAATCCGGAAAAGAGACAGAAAAATATCTTTCCTGGAGAGTGGAATTCATCCGATTTGTCTAAGTTGTCTTGGAAACATTGTGTCCGTGAAGGGGGTTGCCAGGACCACCTCGAATTTGGAGTTTCTGATCTCAGGATGTCAAAGCAACCCACATGACCACGTGTTCTCAGTGCTTAGTTTGACCTAGGCTAGGATAGCCAAGAGTCCTACAAGTGACCGGTGCAAATTCAAGGACAACAACCAAGAGTCACGAAAGCACTCACACCTCACCCTAGAGAACATACAGCGATTAAAGAAATACAAACTAATCACTCGGAATGAAGGAGAACGGACTGATAAGCATGTCTAAGGGAGATAGCTGAGAAAGACCATGACGAGTATACTATGGAAAAGAAAAAGAGGACCCAGAAAATGGAAGGTGAACAGAAATCACACCTGAATTATCCACAATGAAAGATGATGTCCGTCTTTAGACAGACTCTGCTGGAACGTTTGAAAGTCAGAGAAATTCACAAGCCAAAAAACGGCAGCGAAGGTCAAGCATGGGCTAACTGGGAAGGGTGAGTTATGAGACTGCTCCAAGCAGGCTCTGAAACCTGTATCCAGGAAGCATGCTGGACCTCAGAGACACAATTATGACAAATCCTCTGACATCACAATGGACCCGAAAAACAACCTAGCCTCATCTACACAGTGCTAGAGTTGGGCTCACTAGTATATTTAACTCCCATTGCACTCAACTGCACGTTGCCACTGAACATGTAAGTGGCCGGCCGGTGGTGCAGTGGTGAGGTCCGCACCTTCTGGGTCTGTGGCCCAGTATGGGCTGGGTGGAATCCTCGGTTTGGGCCTCCTCACCACTGCTTCAGTTGTTCTGGTGCAGGCGTCCGAGGTAGAGTAGAGGCAGATGGGAAGGGACGTTGGACAGGGCCAGACTTCCACAGCAAATACAGGAGCATTGCCAGCAGATGTGAGCACAGCAATGCACTTGTGCCAAAACAAAACCAATTAAAAGTTGCAAAGAACAGAAAAACTGAAGCTAAGGAAAAAAAAAACAAAAAAACAGGAGCTTGCCATTACGAAGAATAGGATCTCTGTGAATAACCTTAGCAAAACAGGTGAATTCTATGTTAATTCAAAAACTAGCAAACCTTTGGCGAAAGAAACTCAAGAAGACACAAGAAAAAAAAAGATACCGAGGGATCTAGGAATGGAAGGATTAACACACTTGAAAGGTTCATACCGCAGTAAGGAATCTCTGGATTCCATGCAATCCCAGTCAAAGTTGCAGCAGTATTTGCCACAGAGAAGAAGAGAGAATCCTAAAGTTTCTAGCCAGCAACACGAGACCCTGACTAGGCAAAGGAATCCTCAGGAAAACGAACAAAGGAGCACGTGTCACAATTTCTGATTTCAACATAGAGGACGAAGCGCTAGGTACCGAAACGGCACAGTCTGGGCCCCAAAACAGGCATGAAGACCCGTGCAAAACAATTGAGAGCCCAGAGCCCAACTCAAACTTACATGGACAGCCCATTTTGGACCAGGGAGCCAAGTGGAGACAGCGGAGAAAGGAGAGTCTCTACAATAAACGGTGCTGGGAAGCCTGCACAGCCACATGGAACACAACGAGAGTACACCATGATGTTACACCTGGCACACACACCACCTGAAGTGGATTAAAGCCTTGAATGGCAGACTTGAAACCATGAACCTTGTAGGAGAAGACCTAGGCAGAGTGCTCTTTGCCATCTGTCTGAGCCGCCTATTTGGAAGAAGCATGTCTGACTGGGCAAGGGCAACAAAGGAAACAAGAAACAAACGGGACCACATCAAATGCACACACTTCTGCCCACTCAAGGAAACCATCAACTGAATACTAAGACACCACAACAATTGGGAGAGGATGTTTGCAAACCACACATCGGACAAGGGGTGAAAAGCCCAAAGATACAATCAACTCGCACGTCTCCACAAGAAAAAAAACAAGCCAATGAAAACCTGGTCAAAAGATGGAAGCAGAGATTTCTCCGAAGAAGACAGAAAGAGGGCCAGTAGGTGCATGAAAACTTGTTCACCATCATTAAGTCTCAGGAAAATGCAAATCCAAACTGCAAGGCCATGGCAGCTCACTGTGGTCAGCATGGCTAGAAGGAAGCAGACAGGAAATAACAAGTGTCAGAGAGGAGGTGCAGAGAAGGGAAGCCTCCTGCACTGCTGGTGGGAGTGTAACCCGGTGCAGCCACGATGCCAAAGGTGTGGAACTGCCTCAGAAATTTAAGTATCCATGTCCCGTATGACCCAGCTATTAATCTGCCGCTTGCTTATCCAAAAAAGTCAGAAAGACTACCGCATAAAGACATGTGCATGGCTGTGTTCACCACAGTCTTACTCCTGATATCCAAGACTTGGAAAGCACCCTGGTGTCCAGCAAGGGATGATTGGAGAAGGAAGATGGGCTATAGCCACACAATGGTATACCACTCAGCCGGAACAAATGATGCAATCCAGCCATTTGTGACCACCAGAATGGCTGTGAGGGTTTTAGGGGAAGTGTAACAAGCCCCAGTGAGAAATTCAAATACCATAGAATCTCACTTACAAGGAGAAGAAAAAGCAAGCACTAACCAACAGGTGGCACTGAACATTTGTATGCGGGCTCCCAGAGGCAAAGAGGGGCGGTGACGGAGGGTGAAAGAGAAGATTAGGCACAAGTGTGTGGTGAGGGCCTGTGATTAGTCTTACACTGGTGAAGATGATGTAAGCTACACAGAAGTCTAAAGCAATGAGGATGTGAATCTGGAAGTTATAGTACGTTCTAATGCAGGGCCATGGCTATAAATTCACCTCAAATCAAAAATCCAAAAAGGGGTCCAGAATGATGTCATAAAGCTTTGGGGGCGGAAAGAGTTTACGGAAGGTGAACTTCCAAGGATGGAAAATCACCTCCAAATGCTTACAGATGCTACAGAAAGGCAGACCATTCCAAATAGGTGAAGAGGAATACTACGAAGAGAACATGATCAGTCCTAAACCCATGAACGAACGGAAAATGTTACCGTCCATGATGTTATTACTAATCACCTTCACGAATAATCCAAACAGGCCCACGTCTTCCCAAGTTCAGGCAAAAGGTTGGTCCAAAAGTACAATTCAGGGCCGGCCCTGTGGTGGAGCAGGTAAGTGCCCACATTCCGCTTGGGCGGCCCGGGCCTCACTGTTTCACATTACGAGTGCATATCACATTAGTAGTGTTAGGAAATATAGATTTCATGGTATGGTGCGGGCAGAGATCATAAATAAGCAGCAATTGTGAGGATACGTTATCAATACGCACAAGAAAAGGAACCATAAGAATATTACAATCTATGGAAGTATCTGGTACACTTCCCAAAGGCAGAAGGAAGGAAATCTTGTGACCTGCCAAGGTGGAATTGGCAGAGTGCCACGAGATGACACCATCATCGTGCATCAGAACATTCCCTGGGCAACTTCAACTTGTGAGGGAGTCCAGGACTTTTTCTGGGTAAGGTCCACCCATTTTGCCATCTACCCAAGATATAAGAGATAAAACCCAGGATAATCTTACAGGAGTGACACCAGTGTCTAGAGAGAATGTAGGAGCCCTTTCGAAGTTCAAGGAGAAAGATAGAAACTGACAACAATTGCAGAAAAAGGAAAACTATCCTACCTAGACAGGGTGAGGAGTCAGACTGGTCTGAGATGGCTGTGAAACTCTGTGTGCACGGAGGTTGTCAGGACAACTTCGAATTTTGAGGTCGCTTATGACATCACGGTGAACATGTCCCCCAGGGTGGCCGCATGGTTACAGTCTGAGGATTGGCCTAGGCTAGGCTATTAAAGGGACAGATACCCAGAAACAGGTTTGGCAAACAGAAAGCAGGCACAGAAACTAGAAGAGATAAAACAGAGTCTGATGCAAGGGATAAGAAAGGAACCCTAGGCCACAAGTGAGAATAGAGGGACAGGCACGGAGAGGAGAACATTGTCATCTATTCAAGTCTATGGGGAGGTCATGCTGATTCAAGCTTGCAACTTCATTGGAAACAAGTGGCCGGACTTGGCGTTCATCACACCTACAGTGCCCTTGTGCCTTAAGCATAATGCAAAGTCAAGAAAGATGTCTTGAGGACATTGAAGAGAAGAATCGATGCCTCCTTTCCAAGGCCCATAGCATTCTTTGCAGGTCAGTCTCTTTTTCCGAAGCTCTGGTGTCACGTGGGCCCACTGGGCACATGGTAATGTGTCCCAAGAGATGTCTTGGAAGCCTTGAAGGAATGGAGCCCTGTCACGCTTGGGGTATGTCTCTTTGTTTGGAAGTGCTCTACAAGGGTGCTGAAAAGCACCCTCTTCCACAGGGCTTCCTTCCTTCGTGAAGGCTGCCCTCCCAGGCTAGTGTGCTCTGTTTGCCTCCATCGAAATTCTCTCCCCCTACCTCTTGCCGTAGAAGGATTATTGATTATGTGTTTTGACACCATATGTAAGGAAGTTGCACGAAAATTAGAACTTTACAGTTGTGTTTCAAGAAAAATAAACAGGCCAGGGTAGAGGATGTAGGGCAAACAAATGGCACACCCTATAAAAATTAAGTAAGCCCGTATCTGGACGGAATCTAGGGGAACGTTCAAGGATCAGGGGTCAAGTTCGAAA
Source organism: Equus asinus (assembly GCF_041296235.1). Lineage (NCBI taxonomy): Eukaryota > Metazoa > Chordata > Mammalia > Perissodactyla > Equidae > Equus > Equus asinus. The sequence continues at coordinate 4,393,408 of NC_091813.1, read as the reverse complement.
CTTCCCAAATCCGGAAAAGAGACAGAAAAATATCTTTCCTGGAGAGTGGAATTCATCCGATTTGTCTAAGTTGTCTTGGAAACATTGTGTCCGTGAAGGGGGTTGCCAGGACCACCTCGAATTTGGAGTTTCTGATCTCAGGATGTCAAAGCAACCCACATGACCACGTGTTCTCAGTGCTTAGTTTGACCTAGGCTAGGATAGCCAAGAGTCCTACAAGTGACCGGTGCAAATTCAAGGACAACAACCAAGAGTCACGAAAGCACTCACACCTCACCCTAGAGAACATACAGCGATTAAAGAAATACAAACTAATCACTCGGAATGAAGGAGAACGGACTGATAAGCATGTCTAAGGGAGATAGCTGAGAAAGACCATGACGAGTATACTATGGAAAAGAAAAAGAGGACCCAGAAAATGGAAGGTGAACAGAAATCACACCTGAATTATCCACAATGAAAGATGATGTCCGTCTTTAGACAGACTCTGCTGGAACGTTTGAAAGTCAGAGAAATTCACAAGCCAAAAAACGGCAGCGAAGGTCAAGCATGGGCTAACTGGGAAGGGTGAGTTATGAGACTGCTCCAAGCAGGCTCTGAAACCTGTATCCAGGAAGCATGCTGGACCTCAGAGACACAATTATGACAAATCCTCTGACATCACAATGGACCCGAAAAACAACCTAGCCTCATCTACACAGTGCTAGAGTTGGGCTCACTAGTATATTTAACTCCCATTGCACTCAACTGCACGTTGCCACTGAACATGTAAGTGGCCGGCCGGTGGTGCAGTGGTGAGGTCCGCACCTTCTGGGTCTGTGGCCCAGTATGGGCTGGGTGGAATCCTCGGTTTGGGCCTCCTCACCACTGCTTCAGTTGTTCTGGTGCAGGCGTCCGAGGTAGAGTAGAGGCAGATGGGAAGGGACGTTGGACAGGGCCACACTTCCACAGCAAATACAGGAGCATTGCCAGCAGATGTGAGCACAGCAATGCACTTGTGCCAAAACAAAACCAATTAAAAGTTGCAAAGAATAGAAAAACTGAAGCTAAGGAAAAAAAAAAACAAAAAAACAGGAGCTTGCCATTACGAAGAATAGGATCTCTGTGAATAACCTTAGCAAAACAGGTGAATTCTATGTTAATTCAAAAACTAGCAAACCTTTGGCGAAAGAAACTCAAGAAGACACAAGAAAAAAAAAGATACCGAGGGATCTAGGAATGGAAGGATTAACACACTTGAAAGGTTCATACCGCAGTAAGGAATCTCTGGATTCCATGCAATCCCAGTCAAAGTTGCAGCAGTATTTGCCACAGAGAAGAAGAGAGAATCCTGAAGTTTCTAGCCAGCAACACGAGACCCTGACTAGGCAAAGGAATCCTCAGGAAAACGAACAAAGCAGCACGTGTCACAATTTCTGATTTCAACATAGAGGACGAAGCGCTAGGTACCGAAACGGCACAGTCTGGGCCCCAAAACAGGCATGAAGACCCATGCAAAACAATTGAGAGCCCAGAGCCCAACTCAAACTTACATGGACAGCCCATTTTGGACCAGGGAGCCAAGTGGAGACAGCGGAGAAAGGAGAGTCTCTACAATAAACGGTGCTGGGAAGCCTGCACAGCCACATGGAACACAACGAGAGTACACCATGATGTTACACCTGGCACACACACCACCTGAAGTGGATTAAAGCCTTGAATGGCAGACTTGAAACCGTGAACCTTGTAGGAGAAGACCTAGGCAGAGTGCTCTTTGCCATCTGTCTGAGCCGCCTATTTGGAAGAAGCATGTCTGACTGGGCAAGGGCAACAAAGGAAACAAGAAACAAACGGGACCACATCAAATGCACACACTTCTGCCCACTCAAGGAAACCATCAACTGAATACTAAGACACCACAACAATTGGGAGAGGATGTTTGCAAACCACACATCGGACAAGGGGTGAAAAGCCCAAAGATACAATCAACTCGCACGTCTCCACAAGAAAAAAAACAAGCCAATGAAAACCTGGTCAAAAGATGGAAGCAGAGATTTCTCCGAAGAAGACAGAAAGAGGGCCAGTAGGTGCATGAAAACTTGTTCACCATCATTAAGTCTCAGGAAAATGCAAATCCAAACTGCAAGGCCATGGCAGCTCACTGTGGTCAGCATGGCTAGAAGGAAGCAGACAGGAAATAACAAGTGTCAGAGAGGAGGTGCAGAGAAGGGAAGCCTCCTGCACTGCTGGTGGGAGTGTAACCCGGTGCAGCCACGATGCCAAAGGTGTGGAACTGCCTCAGAAATTTAAGTATCCATGTCCCGTATGACCCAGCTATTAATCTGCCGCTTGCTTATCCAAAAAAGTCAGAAAGACTACCGCATAAAGACATGTGCATGGCTGTGTTCACCACAGTCTTACTCCTGATATCCAAGACTTGGAAAGCACCCTGGTGTCCAGCAAGGGATGATTGGAGAAGGAAGATGGGCTATAGCCACACAATGGTATACCACTCAGCCGGAACAAATGATGCAATCCAGCCATTTGTGACCACCAGAATGGCTGTGAGGGTTTTAGGGGAAGTGTAACAAGCCCCAGTGAGAAATTCAAATACCATAGAATCTCACTTACAAGGAGAAGAAAAAGCAAGCACTAACCAACAGGTGGCACTGAACATTTGTATGCGGGCTCCCAGAGGCAAAGAGGGGCGGTGACGGAGGGTGAAAGAGAAGATTAGGCACAAGTGTGTGGTGAGGGCCTGTGATTAGTCTTACACTGGTGAAGATGATGTAAGCTACACAGAAGTCTAAAGCAATGAGGATGTGAATCTGGAAGTTATAGTACGTTCTAATGCAGGGTCATGGCTATAAATTCACCTCAAATCAAAAATCCAAAAAGGGGTCCAGAATGATGTCATAAAGCTTTGGGGGCGGAAAGAGTTTACAGAAGGTGAACTTCCAAGGATGGAAAATCACCTCCAAATGCTTACAGATGCTACAGAAAGGCAGACCATTCCAAATAGGTGAAGAGGAATACTACGAAGAGAACATGATCAGTCCTAAACCCATGAACGAACGGAAAATGTTACCGTCCATGATGTTATTACTAATCACCTTCACGAATAATCCAAACAGGCCCACGTCTTCCCAAGTTCAGGCAAAAGGTTGGTCCAAAAGTACAATTCAGGGCCGGCCCTGTGGTGGAGCAGGTAAGTGCCCACATTCCGCTTGGGCGGCCCGGGCCTCACTGTTTCACATTACGAGTGCATATCACATTAGTAGTGTTAGGAAATATAGATTTCATGGTATGGTGCGGGCAGAGATCATAAATAAGCAGCAATTGTGAGGATACGTTATCAATACGCACAAGAAAAGGAACCATAAGAATATTACAATCTATGGAAGTATCTGGTACACTTCCCAAAGGCAGAAGGAAGGAAAACTTGTGACCTGCCAAGGTGGAATTGGCAGAGTGCCACGAGATGACACCATCATCGTGCATCAGAACATTCCCTGGGCAACTTCAACTTGTGAGGGAGTCCAGGACTTTTTCTGGGTAAGGTCCACCCATTTTGCCATCTACCCAAGATATAAGAGATAAAACCCAGGATAATCTTACAGGAGTGACACCAGTGTCTAGAGAGAATGTAGGAGCCCTTTCGAAGTTCAAGGAGAAAGATAGAAACTGACAACAATTGCAGAAAAAGGAAAACTATCCTACCTAGACAGGGTGAGGAGTCAGACTGGTCTGAGATGGCTGTGAAACTCTGTGTGCACGGAGGTTGTCAGGACAACTTCGAATTTTGAGGTCGCTTATGACATCACGGTGAACATGTCCCCCAGGGTGGCCGCATGGTTACAGTCTGAGGATTGGCCTAGGCTAGGCTATTAAAGGGACAGATACCCAGAAACAGGTTTGGCAAACAGAAAGCAGGCACAGAAACTAGAAGAGATAAAACAGAGTCTGATGCAAGGGATAAGAAAGGAACCCTAGGCCACAAGTGAGAATAGAGGGACAGGCACGGAGAGGAGAACATTGTCATCTATTCAAGTCTATGGGGAGGTCATGCTGATTCAAGCTTGCAACTTCATTGGAAACAAGTGGCCGGACTTGGCGTTCATCACACCTACAGTGCCCTTGTGCCTTAAGCATAATGCAAAGTCAAGAAAGATGTCTTGAGGACATTGAAGAGAAGAATCGATGCCTCCTTTCCAAGGCCCATAGCATTCTTTGAAGGTCAGTCTCTTTTTCCGAAGCTCTGGTGTCACGTGGGCCCACTGGGCACATGGTAATGTGTCCCAAGAGATGTCTTGGAAGCCTTGAAGGAATGGAGCCCTGTCACGCTTGGGGTATGTCTCTTTGTTTGGAAGTGCTCTACAAGGGTGCTGAAAAGCACCCTCTTCCACAGGGCTTCGTTCCTTCGTGAAGGCTGCCCTCCCAGGCTAGTGTGCTCTGTTTGTCTCCATCGAAATTCTCTCCCCCTACCTCTTGCCGTAGAAGGATTATTGATTATGTGTTTTGACACCATATGTAAGGAAGTTGCACGAAAATTAGAACTTTACAGTTGTGTTTCAAGAAAAATAAACAGGCCAGGGTAGAGGATGTAGGGCAAACAAATGGCACACCCTATAAAAATTAAGTAAGCCCGTATCTGGACGGAATCTAGGGGAACGTTCAAGGATCAGGGGTCAAGTTCGAAACTTCCCAAATCCGGAAAAGAGACAGAAAAATATCTTTCCTGGAGAGTGGAATTCATCCGATTTGTCTAAGTTGTCTTGGAAACATTGTGTCCGTGAAGGGGGTTGCCAGGACCACCTCGAATTTGGAGTTTCTGATCTCAGGATGTCAAACCAACCCACATGACCACGTGTTCTCAGTGCTTAGTTTGACCTAGGCTAGGATAGCCAAGAGTCCTACAAGTGACCGGTGCAAATTCAAGGACAACAACCAAGAGTCACGAAAGCACTCACACCTCACCCTAGAGAACATACAGCGATTAAAGAAATACAAACTAATCCCTTGGAATGAAGGAGAACGGACTGATAAGCATGTCTAAGGGAGATAGCTGAGAAAGACCATGACGAGTATACTATGGAAAAGAAAAAGAGGACCCAGAAAATGGAAGGTGAACAGAAATCACACCTGAATTATCCACAATGAAAGATGATGTCCGTCTTTAGACAGACTCTGCTGGAACGTTTGAAAGTCAGAGAAATTCACAAGCCAAAAAACGGCAGCGAAGGTCAAGCATGGGCTAACTGGGAAGGGTGAGTTATGAGACTGCTCCAAGCAGGCTCTGAAACCTGTATCCAGGAAGCATGCTGGACCTCAGAGACACAATTATGACAAATCCTCTGACATCACAATGGACCCGAAAAACAACCTAGCCTCATCTACACAGTGCTAGAGTTGGGCTCACTAGTATATTTAACTCCCATTGCACTCAACTGCACGTTGCCACTGAACATGTAAGTGGCCGGCCGGTGGTGCAGTGGTGAGGTCCGCACCTTCTGGGTCTGTGGCCCAGTATGGGCTGGGTGGAATCCTCGGTTTGGGCCTCCTCACCACTGCTTCAGTTGTTCTGGTGCAGGCGTCCGAGGTAGAGTAGAGGCAGATGGGAAGGGACGTTGGACAGGGCCAGACTTCCACAGCAAATACAGGAGCATTGCCAGCAGATGTGAGCACAGCAATGCACTTGTGCCAAAACAAAACCAATTAAAAGTTGCAAAGAATAGAAAAACTGAAGCTAAGGAAAAAAAAAACAAAAAAACAGGAGCTTGCCATTACGAAGAATAGGATCTCTGTGAATAACCTTAGCAAAACAGGTGAATTCTATGTTAATTCAAAAACTAGCAAACCTTTGGCGAAAGAAACTCAAGAAGACACAAGAAAAAAAAAGATATCGAGGGATCTAGGAATGGAAGGATTAACACACTTGAAAGGTTCATACCGCAGTAAGGAATCTCTGGATTCCATGCAATCCCAGTCAAAGTTGCAGCAGTATTTGCCACAGAGAAGAAGAGAGAATCCTGAAGTTCCTAGCCAGCAACACGAGACCCTGACTAGGCAAAGGAATCCTCAGGAAAACGAACAAAGCAGCACGTGTCACAATTTCTGATTTCAACATAGAGGACGAAGCGCTAGGTACCGAAACGGCACAGTCTGGGCCCCAAAACAGGCATGAAGACCCATGCAAAACAATTGAGAGCCCAGAGCCCAACTCAAACTTACATGGACAGCCCATTTTGGACCAGGGAGCCAAGTGGAGACAGCGGAGAAAGGAGAGTCTCTACAATAAACGGTGCTGGGAAGCCTGCACAGCCACATGGAACACAACGAGAGTACACCATGATGTTACACCTGGCACACACACCACCTGAAGTGGATTAAAGCCTTGAATGGCAGACTTGAAACCGTGAACCTTGTAGGAGAAGACCTAGGCAGAGTGCTCTTTGCCATCTGTCTGAGCCGCCTATTTGGAAGAAGCATGTCTGACTGGGCAAGGGCAACAAAGGAAACAAGAAACAAACGGGACCACATCAAATGCACACACTTCTGCCCACTCAAGGAAACCATCAACTGAATACTAAGACACCACAACAATTGGGAGAGGATGTTTGCAAACCACACATCGGACAAGGGGTGAAAAGCCCAAAGATACAATCAACTCGCACGTCTCCACAAGAAAAAAAACAAGCCAATGAAAACCTGGTCAAAAGATGGAAGCAGAGATTTCTCCGAAGAAGACAGAAAGAGGGCCAGTAGGTGCATGAAAACTTGTTCACCATCATGAAGTCTCAGGAAAATGCAAATCCAAACTGCAAGGCCATGGCAGCTCACTGTGGTCAGCATGGCTAGAAGGAAGCAGACAGGAAATAACAAGTGTCAGAGAGGAGGTGCAGAGAAGGGAAGCCTCCTGCACTGCTGGTGGGAGTGTAACCCGGTGCAGCCACGATGCCAAAGGTGTGGAACTGCCTCAGAAATTTAAGTATCCATGTCCCGTATGACCCAGCTATTAATCTGCCGCTTGCTTATCCAAAAAAGTCAGAAAGACTACCGCATAAAGACATGTGCATGGCTGTGTTCACCACAGTCTTACTCCTGATATCCAAGACTTGGAAAGCACCCTGGTGTCCAGCAAGGGATGATTGGAGAAGGAAGATGGGCTATAGCCACACAATGGTATACCACTCAGCCGGAACAAATGATGCAATCCAGCCATTTGTGACCACCAGAATGGCTGTGAGGGTTTTAGGGGAAGTGTAACAAGCCCCAGTGAGAAATTCAAATACCATAGAATCTCACTTACAAGGAGAAGAAAAAGCAAGCACTAACCAACAGGTGGCACTGAACATTTGTATGCGGGCTCCCAGAGGCAAAGAGGGGCGGTGACGGAGGGTGAAAGAGAAGATTAGGCACAAGTGTGTGGTGAGGGCCTGTGATTAGTCTTACACTGGTGAAGATGATGGAAGCTACACAGAAGTCTAAAGCAATGAGGATGTGAATCTGGAAGTTATAGTACGTTCTAATGCAGGGTCATGGCTATAAATTCACCTCAAATCAAAAATCCAAAAAGGGGTCCAGAATGATGTCATAAAGCTTTGGGGGCGGAAAGAGTTTACGGAAGGTGAACTTCCAAGGATGGAAAATCACCTCCAAATGCTTACAGATGCTACAGAAAGGCAGACCATTCCAAATAGGTGAAGAGGAATACTACGAAGAGAACATGATCAGTCCTAAACCCATGAACGAACGGAAAATGTTACCGTCCATGATGTTATTACTAATCACCTTCACGAATAATCCAAACAGGCCCACGTCTTCCCAAGTTCAGGCAAAAGGTTGGTCCAAAAGTACAATTCAGGGCCGGCCCTGTGGTGGAGCAGGTAAGTGCCCACATTCCGCTTGGGCGGCCCGGGCCTCACTGTTTCACATTACGAGTGCATATCACATTAGTAGTGTTAGGAAATATAGATTTCATGGTATGGTGCGGGCAGAGATCATAAATAAGCAGCAATTGTGAGGATACGTTATCAATACGCACAAGAAAAGGAACCATAAGAATATTACAATCTATGGAAGTATCTGGTACACTTCCCAAAGGCAGAAGGAAGGAAATCTTGTGACCTGCCAAGGTGGAATTGGCAGAGTGCCACGAGATGACACCATCATCGTGCATCAGAACATTCCCTGGGCAACTTCAACTTGTGAGGGAGTCCAGGACTTTTTCTGGGTAAGGTCCACCCATTTTGCCATCTACCCAAGATATAAGAGATAAAACCCAGGATAATCTTACAGGAGTGACACCAGTGTCTAGAGAGAATGTAGGAGCCCTTTCGAAGTTCAAGGAGAAAGATAGAAACTGACAACAATTGCAGAAAAAGGAAAACTATCCTACCTAGACAGGGTGAGGAGTCAGACTGGTCTGAGATGGCTGTGAAACTCTGTGTGCACGGAGGTTGTCAGGACAACTTCGAATTTTGAGGTCGCTTATGACATCACGGTGAACATGTCCCCCAGGGTGGCCGCATGGTTACAGTCTGAGGATTGGCCTAGGCTAGGCTATTAAAGGGACAGATACCCAGAAACAGGTTTGGCAAACAGAAAGCAGGCACAGAAACTAGAAGAGATAAAACAGAGTTTGATGCAAGGGATAAGAAAGGAACCCTAGGCCACAAGTGAGAATAGAGGGACAGGCACGGAGAGGAGAACATTGTCATCTATTCAAGTCTATGGGGAGGTCATGCTGATTCAAGCTTGCAACTTCATTGGAAACAAGTGGCCGGACTTGGCGTTCATCACACCTACAGTGCCCTTGTGCCTTAAGCATAATGCAAAGTCAAGAAAGATGTCTTGAGGACATTGAAGAGAAGAATCGATGCCTCCTTTCCAAGGCCCATAGCATTCTTTGCAGGTCAGTCTCTTTTTCCGAAGCTCTGGTGTCACGTGGGCCCACTGGGCACATGGTAATGTGTCCCAAGAGATGTCTTGGAAGCCTTGAAGGAATGGAGCCCTGTCACGCTTGGGGTATGTCTCTTTGTTTGGAAGTGCTCTACAAGGGTGCTGAAAAGCACCCTCTTCCACAGGGCTTCGTTCCTTCGTGAAGGCTGCCCTCCCAGGCTAGTGTGCTCTGTTTGCCTCCATCGAAATTCTCTCCCCCTACCTCTTGCCGTAGAAGGATTATTGATTATGTGTTTTGACACCATATGTAAGGAAGTTGCACGAAAATTAGAACTTTACAGTTGTGTTTCAAGAAAAATAAACAGGCCAGGGTAGAGGATGTAGGGCAAACAAATGGCACACCCTATAAAAATTAAGTAAGCCCGTATCTGGACGGAATCTAGGGGAACGTTCAAGGATCAGGGGTCAAGTTCGAAACTTCCCAAATCCGGAAAAGAGACAGAAAAATATCTTTCCTGGAGAGTGGAATTCATCCGATTTGTCTAAGTTGTCTTGGAAACATTGTGTCCGTGAAGGGGGTTGCCAGGACCACCTCGAATTTGGAGTTTCTGATCTCAGGATGTCAAAGCAACCCACATGACCACGTGTTCTCAGTGCTTAGTTTGACCTAGGCTAGGATAGCCAAGAGTCCTACAAGTGACCGGTGCAAATTCAAGGACAACAACCAAGAGTCACGAAAGCACTCACACCTCACCCTAGAGAACATACAGCGATTAAAGAAATACAAACTAATCACTTGGAATGAAGGAGAACGGACTGATAAGCATGTCTAAGGGAGATAGCTGAGAAAGACCATGACGAGTATACTATGGAAAAGAAAAAGAGGACCCAGAAAATGGAAGGTGAACAGAAATCACACCTGAATTATCCACAATGAAAGATGATGTCCGTCTTTAGACAGACTCTGCTGGAACGTTTGAAAGTCAGAGAAATTCACAAGCCAAAAAACGGCAGCGAAGGTCAAGCATGGGCTAACTGGGAAGGGTGAGTTATGAGACTGCTCCAAGCAGGCTCTGAAACCTGTATCCAGGAAGCATGCTGGACCTCAGAGACACAATTATGACAAATCCTCTGACATCACAATGGACCCGAAAAACAACCTAGCCTCATCTACACAGTGCTAGAGTTGGGCTCACTAGTATATTTAACTCCCATTGCACTCAACTGCACGTTGCCACTGAACATGTAAGTGGCCGGCCGGTGGTGCAGTGGTGAGGTCCGCACCTTCTGGGTCTGTGGCCCAGTATGGGCTGGGTGGAATCCTCGGTTTGGGCCTCCTCACCACTGCTTCAGTTGTTCTGGTGCAGGCGTCCGAGGTAGAGTAGAGGCAGATGGGAAGGGACGTTGGACAGGGCCAGACTTCCACAGCAAATACAGGAGCATTGCCAGCAGATGTGAGCACAGCAATGCACTTGTGCCAAAACAAAACCAATTAAAAGTTGCAAAGAATAGAAAAACTGAAGCTAAGGAAAAAAAAAACAAAAAAACAGGAGCTTGCCATTACGAAGAATAGGATCTCTGTGAATAACCTTAGCAAAACAGGTGAATTCTATGTTAATTCAAAAACTAGCAAACCTTTGGCGAAAGAAACTCAAGAAGACACAAGAAAAAAAAAGATATCGAGGGATCTAGGAATGGAAGGATTAACACACTTGAAAGGTTCATACCGCAGTAAGGAATCTCTGGATTCCATGCAATCCCAGTCAAAGTTGCAGCAGTATTTGCCACAGAGAAGAAGAGAGAATCCTGAAGTTTCTAGCCAGCAACACGAGACCCTGACTAGGCAAAGGAATCCTCAGGAAAACGAACAAAGCAGCACGTGTCACAATTTCTGATTTCAACATAGAGGACGAAGCGCTAGGTACCGAAACGGCACAGTCTGGGCCCCAAAACAGGCATGAAGACCCATGCAAAACAATTGAGAGCCCAGAGCCCAACTCAAACTTACATGGACAGCCCATTTTGGACCAGGGAGCCAAGTGGAGACAGCGGAGAAAGGAGAGTCTCTACAATAAACGGTGCTGGGAAGCCTGCACAGCCACATGGAACACAACGAGAGTACACCATGATGTTACACCTGGCACACACACCACCTGAAGTGGATTAAAGCCTTGAATGGCAGACTTGAAACCGTGAACCTTGTAGGAGAAGACCTAGGCAGAGTGCTCTTTGCCATCTGTCTGAGCCGCCTATTTGGAAGAAGCATGTCTGACTGGGCAAGGGCAACAAAGGAAACAAGAAACAAACGGGACCACATCAAATGCACACACTTCTGCCCACTCAAGGAAACCATCAACTGAATACTAAGACACCACAACAATTGGGAGAGGATGTTTGCAAACCACACATCGGACAAGGGGTGAAAAGCCCAAAGATACAATCAACTCGCACGTCTCCACAAGAAAAAAAACAAGCCAATGAAAACCTGGTCAAAAGATGGAAGCAGAGATTTCTCCGAAGAAGACAGAAAGAGGGCCAGTAGGTGCATGAAAACTTGTTCACCATCATGAAGTCTCAGGAAAATGCAAATCCAAACTGCAAGGCCATGGCAGCTCACTGTGGTCAGCATGGCTAGAAGGAAGCAGACAGGAAATAACAAGTGTCAGAGAGGAGGTGCAGAGAAGGGAAGCCTCCTGCACTGCTGGTGGGAGTGTAACCCGGTGCAGCCACGATGCCAAAGGTGTGGAACTGCCTCAGAAGTTTAAGTATCCATGTCCCGTATGACCCAGCTATTAATCTGCCGCTTGCTTATCCAAAAAAGTCAGAAAGACTACCGCATAAAGACATGTGCATGGCTGTGTTCACCACAGTCTTACTCCTGATATCCAAGACTTGGAAAGCACCCTGGTGTCCAGCAAGGGATGATTGGAGAAGGAAGATGGGCTATAGCCACACAATGGTATACCACTCAGCCGGAACAAATGATGCAATCCAGCCATTTGTGACCACCAGAATGGCTGTGAGGGTTTTAGGGGAAGTGTAACAAGCCCCAGTGAGAAATTCAAATACCATAGAATCTCACTTACAAGGAGAAGAAAAAGCAAGCACTAACCAACAGGTGGCACTGAACATTTGTATGCGGGCTCCCAGAGGCAAAGAGGGGCGGTGACGGACGGTGAAAGAGAAGATTAGGCACAAGTGTGTGGTGAGGGCCTGTGATTAGTCTTACACTGGTGAAGATGATGTAAGCTACACAGAAGTCTAAAGCAATGAGGATGTGAATCTGGAAGTTATAGTACGTTCTAATGCAGGGTCATGGCTATAAATTCACCTCAAATCAAAAATCCAAAAAGGGGTCCAGAATGATGTCATAAAGCTTTGGGGGCGGAAAGAGTTTACGGAAGGTGAACTTCCAAGGATGGAAAATCACCTCCAAATGCTTACAGATGCTACAGAAAGGCAGACCATTCCAAATAGGTGAAGAGGAATACTACGAAGAGAACATGATCAGTCCTAAACCCATGAACGAACGGAAAATGTTACCGTCCATGATGTTATTACTAATCACCTTCACGAATAATCCAAACAGGCCCACGTCTTCCCAAGTTCAGGCAAAAGGTTGGTCCAAAAGTACAATTCAGGGCCGGCCCTGTGGTGGAGCAGGTAAGTGCCCACATTCCGCTTGGGCGGCCCGGGCCTCACTGTTTCACATTACGAGTGCATATCACATTAGTAGTGTTAGGAAATATAGATTTCATGGTATGGTGCGGGCAGAGATCATAAATAAGCAGCAATTGTGAGGATACGTTATCAATACGCACAAGAAAAGGAACCATAAGAATATTACAATCTATGGAAGTATCTGGTACACTTCCCAAAGGCAGAAGGAAGGAAATCTTGTGACCTGCCAAGGTGGAATTGGCAGAGTGCCACGAGATGACACCATCATCGTGCATCAGAACATTCCCTGGGCAACTTCAACTTGTGAGGGAGTCCAGGACTTTTTCTGGGTAAGGTCCACCCATTTTGCCATCTACCCAAGATATAAGAGATAAAACCCAGGATAATCTTACAGGAGTGACACCAGTGTCTAGAGAGAATGTAGGAGCCCTTTCGAAGTTCAAGGAGAAAGATAGAAACTGACAACAATTGCAGAAAAAGGAAAACTATCCTACCTAGACAGGGTGAGGAGTCAGACTGGTCTGAGATGGCTGTGAAACTCTGTGTGCACGGAGGTTGTCAGGACAACTTCGAATTTTGAGGTCGCTTATGACATCACGGTGAACATGTCCCCCAGGGTGGCCGCATGGTTACAGTCTGAGGATTGGCCTAGGCTAGGCTATTAAAGGGACAGATACCCAGAAACAGGTTTGGCAAACAGAAAGCAGGCACAGAAACTAGAAGAGATAAAACAGAGTTTGATGCAAGGGATAAGAAAGGAACCCTAGGCCACAAGTGAGAATAGAGGGACAGGCACGGAGAGGAGAACATTGTCATCTATTCAAGTCTATGGGGAGGTCATGCTGATTCAAGCTTGCAACTTCATTGGAAACAAGTGGCCGGACTTGGCGTTCATCACACCTACAGTGCCCTTGTGCCTTAAGCATAATGCAAAGTCAAGAAAGATGTCTTGAGGACATTGAAGAGAAGAATCGATGCCTCCTTTCCAAGGCCCATAGCATTCTTTGCAGGTCAGTCTCTTTTTCCGAAGCTCTGGTGTCACGTGGGCCCACTGGGCACATGGTAATGTGTCCCAAGAGATGTCTTGGAAGCCTTGAAGGAATGGAGCCCTGTCACGCTTGGGGTATGTCTCTTTGTTTGGAAGTGCTCTACAAGGGTGCTGAAAAGCACCCTCTTCCACAGGGCTTCGTTCCTTCGTGAAGGCTGCCCTCCCAGGCTAGTGTGCTCTGTTTGCCTCCATCGAAATTCTCTCCCCCTACCTCTTGCCGTAGAAGGATTATTGATTATGTGTTTTGACACCATATGTAAGGAAGTTGCACGAAAATTAGAACTTTACAGTTGTGTTTCAAGAAAAATAAACAGGCCAGGGTAGAGGATGTAGGGCAAACAAATGGCACACCCTATAAAAATTAAGTAAGCCCGTATCTGGACGGAATCTAGGGGAACGTTCAAGGATCAGGGGTCAAGTTCGAAACTTCCCAAATCCGGAAAAGAGACAGAAAAATATCTTTCCTGGAGAGTGGAATTCATCCGATTTGTCTAAGTTGTCTTGGAAACATTGTGTCCGTGAAGGGGGTTGCCAGGACCACCTCGAATTTGGAGTTTCTGATCTCAGGATGTCAAAGCAACCCACATGACCACGTGTTCTCAGTGCTTAGTTTGACCTAGGCTAGGGTAGCCAAGAGTCCTACAAGTGACCGGTGCAAATTCAAGGACAACAACCAAGAGTCACGAAAGCACTCACACCTCACCCTAGAGAACATACAGCGATTAAAGAAATACAAACTAATCACTTGGAATGAAGGAGAACGGACTGATAAGCATGTCTAAGGGAGATAGCTGAGAAAGACCATGACGAGTATACTATGGAAAAGAAAAAGAGGACCCAGAAAATGGAAGGTGAACAGAAATCACACCTGAATTATCCACAATGAAAGATGATGTCCGTCTTTAGACAGACTCTGCTGGAACGTTTGAAAGTCAGAGAAATTCACAAGCCAAAAAACGGCAGCGAAGGTCAAGCATGGGCTAACTGGGAAGGGTGAGTTATGAGACTGCTCCAAGCAGGCTCTGAAACCTGTATCCAGGAAGCATGCTGGACCTCAGAGACACAATTATGACAAATCCTCTGACATCACAATGGACCCGAAAAACAACCTAGCCTCATCTACACAGAGCTAGAGTTGGGCTCACTAGTATATTTAACTCCCATTGCACTCAACTGCACGTTGCCACTGAACATGTAAGTGGCCGGCCGGTGGTGCAGTGGTGAGGTCCGCACCTTCTGGGTCTGTGGCCCAGTATGGGCTGGGTGGAATCCTCGGTTTGGGCCTCCTCACCACTGCTTCAGTTGTTCTGGTGCAGGCGTCCGAGGTAGAGTAGAGGCAGATGGGAAGGGACGTTGGACAGGGCCAGACTTCCACAGCAAATACAGGAGCATTGCCAGCAGATGTGAGCACAGCAATGCACTTGTGCCAAAACAAAACCAATTAAAAGTTGCAAAGAACAGAAAAACTGAAGCTAAGGAAAAAAAAAACAAAAAAACAGGAGCTTGCCATTACGAAGAATAGGATCTCTGTGAATAACCTTAGCAAAACAGGTGAATTCTATGTTAATTCAAAAACTAGCAAACCTTTGGGGAAAGAAACTCAAGAAGACACAAGAAAAAAAAAGATATCGAGGGATCTAGGAATGGAAGGATTAACACACTTGAAAGGTTCATACCGCAGTAAGGAATCTCTGGATTCCATGCAATCCCAGTCAAAGTTGCAGCAGTATTTGCCACAGAGAAGAAGAGAGAATCCTGAAGTTTCTAGCCAGCAACACGAGACCCTGACTAGGCAAAGGAATCCTCAGGAAAACGAACAAAGCAGCACGTGTCACAATTTCTGATTTCAACATAGAGGACGAAGTGCTAGGTACCGAAACGGCACAGTCTGGGCCCCAAAACAGGCATGAAGACCCATGCAAAACAATTGAGAGCCCAGAGCCCAACTCAAACTTACATGGACAGCCCATTTTGGACCAGGGAGCCAAGTGGAGACAGCGGAGAAAGGAGAGTCTCTACAATAAACGGTGCTGGGAAGCCTGCACAGCCACATGGAACACAACGAGAGTACACCATGATGTTACACCTGGCACACACACCACCTGAAGTGGATTAAAGCCTTGAATGGCAGACTTGAAACCGTGAACCTTGTAGGAGAAGACCTAGGCAGAGTGCTCTTTGCCATCTGTCTGAGCCGCCTATTTGGAAGAAGCATGTCTGACTGGGCAAGGGCAACAAAGGAAACAAGAAACAAACGGGACCACATCAAATGCACACACTTCTGCCCACTCAAGGAAACCATCAACTGAATACTAAGACACCACAACAATTGGGAGAGGATGTTTGCAAACCACACATCGGACAAGGGGTGAAAAGCCCAAAGATACAATCAACTCGCACGTCTCCACAAGAAAAAAAACAAGCCAATGAAAACCTGGTCAAAAGATGGAAGCAGAGATTTCTCCGAAGAAGACAGAAAGAGGGCCAGTAGGTGCATGAAAACTTGTTCACCATCATGAAGTCTCAGGAAAATGCAAATCCAAACTGCAAGGCCATGGCAGCTCACTGTGGTCAGCATGGCTAGAAGGAAGCAGACAGGAAATAACAAGTGTCAGAGAGGAGGTGCAGAGAAGGGAAGCCTCCTGCACTGCTGGTGGGAGTGTAACCCGGTGCAGCCACGATGCCAAAGGTGTGGAACTGCCTCAGAAATTTAAGTATCCATGTCCCGTATGACCCAGCTATTAATCTGCCGCTTGCTTATCCAAAAAAGTCAGAAAGACTACCGCATAAAGACATGTGCATGGCTGTGTTCACCACAGTCTTACTCCTGATATCCAAGACTTGGAAAGCACCCTGGTGTCCAGCAAGGGATGATTGGAGAAGGAAGATGGGCTATAGCCACACAATGGTATACCACTCAGCCGGAACAAATGATGCAATCCAGCCATTTGTGACCACCAGAATGGCTGTGAGGGTTTTAGGGGAAGTGTAACAAGCCCCAGTGAGAAATTCAAATACCATAGAATCTCACTTACAAGGAGAAGAAAAAGCAAGCACTAACCAACAGGTGGCACTGAACATTTGTATGCGGGCTCCCAGAGGCAAAGAGGGGCGGTGACGGAGGGTGAAAGAGAAGATTAGGCACAAGTGTGTGGTGAGGGCCTGTGATTAGTCTTACACTGGTGAAGATGATGGAAGCTACACAGAAGTCTAAAGCAATGAGGATGTGAATCTGGAAGTTATAGTACGTTCTAATGCAGGGTCATGGCTATAAATTCACCTCAAATCAAAAATCCAAAAAGGGGTCCAGAATGATGTCATAAAGCTTTGGGGGCGGAAAGAGTTTACGGAAGGTGAACTTCCAAGGATGGAAAATCACCTCCAAATGCTTACAGATGCTACAGAAAGGCAGACCATTCCAAATAGGTGAAGAGGAATACTACGAAGAGAACATGATCAGTCCTAAACCCATGAACGAACGGAAAATGTTACCGTCCATGATGTTATTACTAATCACCTTCACGAATAATCCAAACAGGCCCACGTCTTCCCAAGTTCAGGCAAAAGGTTGGTCCAAAAGTACAATTCAGGGCCGGCCCTGTGGTGGAGCAGGTAAGTGCCCACATTCCGCTTGGGCGGCCCGGGCCTCACTGTTTCACATTACGAGTGCATATCACATTAGTAGTGTTAGGAAATATAGATTTCATGGTATGGTGCGGGCAGAGATCATAAATAAGCAGCAATTGTGAGGATACGTTATCAATACGCACAAGAAAAGGAACCATAAGAATATTACAATCTATGGAAGTATCTGGTACACTTCCCAAAGGCAGAAGGAAAGAAAACTTGTGACCTGCCAAGGTGGAATTGGCAGAGTGCCACGAGATGACACCATCATCGTGCATCAGAACATTCCCTGGGCAACTTCAACTTGTGAGGGAGTCCAGGACTTTTTCTGGGTAAGGTCCACCCATTTTGCCATCTACCCAAGATATAAGAGATAAAACCCAGGATAATCTTACAGGAGTGAAACCAGTGTCTAGAGAGAATGTAGGAGCCCTTTCGAAGTTCAAGGAGAAAGATAGAAACTGACAACAATTGCAGAAAAAGGAAAACTATCCTACCTAGACAGGGTGAGGAGTCAGACTGGTCTGAGATGGCTGTGAAACTCTGTGTGCACGGAGGTTGTCAGGACAACTTCGAATTTTGAGGTCGCTTATGACATCACGGTGAACATGTCCCCCAGGGTGGCCGCATGGTTACAGTCTGAGGATTGGCCTAGGCTAGGCTATTAAAGGGACAGATACCCAGAAACAGGTTTGGCAAACAGAAAGCAGGCACAGAAACTAGAAGAGATAAAACAGAGTCTGATGCAAGGGATAAGAAAGGAACCCTAGGCCACAAGTGAGAATAGAGGGACAGGCACGGAGAGGAGAACATTGTCATCTATTCAAGTCTATGGGGAGGTCATGCTGATTCAAGCTTGCAACTTCATTGGAAACAAGTGGCCGGACTTGGCGTTCATCACACCTACAGTGCCCTCGTGCCTTAAGCATAATGCAAAGTCAAGAAAGATGTCTTGAGGACATTGAAGAGAAGAATCGATGCCTCCTTTCCAAGGCCCATAGCATTCTTTGAAGGTCAGTCTCTTTTTCCGAAGCTCTGGTGTCACGTGGGCCCACTGGGCACATGGTAATGTGTCCCAAGAGATGTCTTGGAAGCCTTGAAGGAATGGAGCCCTGTCACGCTTGGGGTATGTCTCTTTGTTTGGAAGTGCTCTACAAGGGTGCTGAAAAGCACCCTCTTCCACAGGGCTTCGTTCCTTCGTGAAGGCTGCCCTCCCAGGCTAGTGTGCTCTGTTTGCCTCCATCGAAATTCTCTCCCCCTACCTCTTGCCGTAGAAGGATTATTGATTATGTGTTTTGACACCATATGTAAGGAAGTTGCACGAAAATTAGAACTTTACAGTTGTGTTTCAAGAAAAATAAACAGGCCAGGGTAGAGGATGTAGGGCAAACAAATGGCACACCCTATAAAAATTAAGTAAGCCCGTATCTGGACGGAATCTAGGGGAACGTTCAAGGATCAGGGGTCAAGTTCGAAACTTCCCAAATCCGGAAAAGAGACAGAAAAATATCTTTCCTGGAGAGTGGAATTCATCCGATTTGTCTAAGTTGTCTTGGAAACATTGTGTCCGTGAAGGGGGTTGCCAGGACCACCTCGAATTTGGAGTTTCTGATCTCAGGATGTCAAACCAACCCACATGACCACGTGTTCTCAGTGCTTAGTTTGACCTTGGCTAGGGTAGCCAAGAGTCCTACAAGTGACCGGTGCAAATTCAAGGACAACAACCAAGAGTCACGAAAGCACTCACACCTCACCCTAGAGAACATACAGCGATTAACGAAATACAAACTAATCCCTTGGAATGAAGGAGAACGGACTGATAAGCATGTCTAAGGGAGATAGCTGAGAAAGACCATGACGAGTATACTATGGAAAAGAAAAAGAGGACCCAGAAAATGGAAGGTGAACAGAAATCACACCTGAATTATCCACAATGAAAGATGATGTCCGTCTTTAGACAGACTCTGCTGGAACGTTTGAAAGTCAGAGAAATTCACAAGCCGAAAAACGGCAGCGAAGGTCAAGCATGGGCTAACTGGGAAGGGTGAGTTATGAGACTGCTCCAAGCAGGCTCTGAAACCTGTATCCAGGAAGCATGCTGGACCTCAGAGACACAATTATGACAAATCCTCTGACATCACAATGGACCCGAAAAACAACCTAGCCTCATCTACACAGTGCTAGAGTTGGGCTCACTAGTATATTTAACTCCCGTTGCACTCAACTGCACGTTGCCACTGAACATGTAAGTGGCCGGCCGGTGGTGCAGTGGTGAGGTCCGCACCTTCTGGGTCTGTGGCCCAGTATGGGCTGGGTGGAATCCTCGGTTTGGGCCTCCTCACCACTGCTTCAGTTGTTCTGGTGCAGGCGTCCGAGGTAGAGTAGAGGCAGATGGGAAGGGACGTTGGACAGGGCCAGACTTCCACAGCAAATACAGGAGCATTGCCAGCAGATGTGAGCACAGCAATGCACTTGTGCCAAAACAAAACCAATTAAAAGTTGCAAAGAATAGAAAAACTGAAGCTAAGGAAAAAAAAAACAAAAAAACAGGAGCTTGCCATTACGAAGAATAGGATCTCTGTGAATAACCTTAGCAAAACAGGTGAATTCTATGTTAATTCAAAAACTAGCAAACCTTTGGGGAAAGAAACTCAAGAAGACACAAGAAAAAAAAAGATATCGAGGGATCTAGGAATGGAAGGATTAACACACTTGAAAGGTTCATACCGCAGTAAGGAATCTCTGGATTCCATGCAATCCCAGTCAAAGTTGCAGCAGTATTTGCCACAGAGAAGAAGAGAGAATCCTGAAGTTTCTAGCCAGCAACACGAGACCCTGACTAGGCAAAGGAATCCTCAGGAAAACGAACAAAGCAGCACGTGTCACAATTTCTGATTTCAACATAGAGGACGAAGCGCTAGGTACCGAAACGGCACAGTCTGGGCCCCAAAACAGGCATGAAGACCCGTGCAAAACAATTGAGAGCCCAGAGCCCAACTCAAACTTACATGGACAGCCCATTTTGGACCAGGGAGCCAAGTGGAGACAGCGGAGAAAGGAGAGTCTCTACAATAAACGGTGCTGGGAAGCCTGCACAGCCACATGGAACACAACGAGAGTACACCATGATGTTACACCTGGCACACACACCACCTGAAGTGGATTAAAGCCTTGAATGGCAGACTTGAAACCGTGAACCTTGTAGGAGAAGACCTAGGCAGAGTGCTCTTTGCCATCTGTCTGAGCCGCCTATTTGGAAGAAGCATGTCTGACTGGGCAAGGGCAACAAAGGAAACAAGAAACAAACGGGACCACATCAAATGCACACACTTCTGCCCACTCAAGGAAACCATCAACTGAATACTAAGACACCACAACAATTGGGAGAGGATGTTTGCAAACCACACATCGGACAAGGGGTGAAAAGCCCAAAGATACAATCAACTCGCACGTCTCCACAAGAAAAAAAACAAGCCAATGAAAACCTGGTCAAAAGATGGAAGCAGAGATTTCTCCGAAGAAGACAGAAAGAGGGCCAGTAGGTGCATGAAAACTTGTTCACCATCATTAAGTCTCAGGAAAATGCAAATCCAAACTGCAAGGCCATGGCAGCTCACTGTGGTCAGCATGGCTAGAAGGAAGCAGACAGGAAATAACAAGTGTCAGAGAGGAGGTGCAGAGAAGGGAAGCCTCCTGCACTGCTGGTGGGAGTGTAACCCGGTGCAGCCACGATGCCAAAGGTGTGGAACTGCCTCAGAAATTTAAGTATCCATGTCCCGTATGACCCAGCTATTAATCTGCCGCTTGCTTATCCAAAAAAGTCAGAAAGACTACCGCATAAAGACATGTGCATGGCTGTGTTCACCACAGTCTTACTCCTGATATCCAAGACTTGGAAAGCACCCTGGTGTCCAGCAAGGGATGATTGGAGAAGGAAGATGGGCTATAGCCACACAATGGTATACCACTCAGCCGGAACAAATGATGCAATCCAGCCATTTGTGACCACCAGAATGGCTGTGAGGGTTTTAGGGGAAGTGTAACAAGCCCCAGTGAGAAATTCAAATACCATAGAATCTCACTTACAAGGAGAAGAAAAAGCAAGCACTAACCAACAGGTGGCACTGAACATTTGTATGCGGGCTCCCAGAGGCAAAGAGGGGCGGTGACGGAGGGTGAAAGAGAAGATTAGGCACAAGTGTGTGGTGAGGGCCTGTGATTAGTCTTACACTGGTGAAGATGATGGAAGCTACACAGAAGTCTAAAGCAATGAGGATGTGAATCTGGAAGTTATAGTACGTTCTAATGCAGGGTCATGGCTATAAATTCACCTCAAATCAAAAATCCAAAAAGGGGTCCAGAATGATGTCATAAAGCTTTGGGGGCGGAAAGAGTTTACGGAAGGTGAACTTCCAAGGATGGAAAATCACCTCCAAATGCTTACAGATGCTACAGAAAGGCAGACCATTCCAAATAGGTGAAGAGGAATACTACGAAGAGAACATGATCAGTCCTAAACCCATGAACGAACGGAAAATGTTACCGTCCATGATGTTATTACTAATCACCTTCACGAATAATCCAAACAGGCCCACGTCTTCCCAAGTTCAGGCAAAAGGTTGGTCCAAAAGTACAATTCAGGGCCGGCCCTGTGGTGGAGCAGGTAAGTGCCCACATTCCGCTTGGGCGGCCCGGGCCTCACTGTTTCACATTACGAGTGCATATCACATTAGTAGTGTTAGGAAATATAGATTTCATGGTATGGTGCGGGCAGAGATCATAAATAAGCAGCAATTGTGAGGATACGTTATCAATACGCACAAGAAAAGGAACCATAAGAATATTACAATCTATGGAAGTATCTGGTACACTTCCCAAAGGCAGAAGGAAGGAAAACTTGTGACCTGCCAAGGTGGAATTGGCAGAGTGCCACGAGATGACACCATCATCGTGCATCAGAACATTCCCTGGGCAACTTCAACTTGTGAGGGAGTCCAGGACTTTTTCTGGGTAAGGTCCACCCATTTTGCCATCTACCCAAGATATAAGAGATAAAACCCAGGATAATCTTACAGGAGTGAAACCAGTGTCTAGAGAGAATGTAGGAGCCCTTTCGAAGTTCAAGGAGAAAGATAGAAACTGACAACAATTGCAGAAAAAGGAAAACTATCCTACCTAGACAGGGTGAGGAGTCAGACTGGTCTGAGATGGCTGTGAAACTCTGTGTGCACGGAGGTTGTCAGGACAACTTCGAATTTTGAGGTCGCTTATGACATCACGGTGAACATGTCCCCCAGGGTGGCCGCATGGTTACAGTCTGAGGATTGGCCTAGGCTAGGCTATTAAAGGGACAGATACCCAGAAACAGGTTTGGCAAACAGAAAGCAGGCACAGAAACTAGAAGAGATAAAACAGAGTCTGATGCAAGGGATAAGAAAGGAACCCTAGGCCACAAGTGAGAATAGAGGGACAGGCACGGAGAGGAGAACATTGTCATCTATTCAAGTCTATGGGGAGGTCATGCTGATTCAAGCTTGCAACTTCATTGGAAACAAGTGGCCGGACTTGGCGTTCATCACACCTACAGTGCCCTCGTGCCTTAAGCATAATGCAAAGTCAAGAAAGATGTCTTGAGGACATTGAAGAGAAGAATCGATGCCTCCTTTCCAAGGCCCATAGCATTCTTTGAAGGTCAGTCTCTTTTTCCGAAGCTCTGGTGTCACGTGGGCCCACTGGGCACATGGTAATGTGTCCCAAGAGATGTCTTGGAAGCCTTGAAGGAATGGAGCCCTGTCACGCTTGGGGTATGTCTCTTTGTTTGGAAGTGCTCTACAAGGGTGCTGAAAAGCACCCTCTTCCACAGGGCTTCGTTCCTTCGTGAAGGCTGCCCTCCCAGGCTAGTGTGCTCTGTTTGCCTCCATCGAAATTCTCTCCCCCTACCTCTTGCCGTAGAAGGATTATTGATTATGTGTTTTGACACCATATGTAAGGAAGTTGCACGAAAATTAGAACTTTACAGTTGTGTTTCAAGAAAAATAAACAGGCCAGGGTAGAGGATGTAGGGCAAACAAATGGCACACCCTATAAAAATTAAGTAAGCCCGTATCTGGACGGAATCTAGGGGAACGTTTAAGGATCAGGGGTCAAGTTCGAAACTTCCCAAATCCGGAAAAGAGACAGAAAAATATCTTTCCTGGAGAGTGGAATTCATCCGATTTGTCTAAGTTGTCTTGGAAACATTGTGTCCGTGAAGGGGGTTGCCAGGACCACCTCGAATTTGGAGTTTCTGATCTCAGGATGTCAAACCAACCCACATGACCACGTGTTCTCAGTGCTTAGTTTGACCTTGGCTAGGGTAGCCAAGAGTCCTACAAGTGACCGGTGCAAATTCAAGGACAACAACCAAGAGTCACGAAAGCACTCACACCTCACCCTAGAGAACATACAGCGATTAACGAAATACAAACTAATCCCTTGGAATGAAGGAGAACGGACTGATAAGCATGTCTAAGGGAGATAGCTGAGAAAGACCATGACGAGTATACTATGGAAAAGAAAAAGAGGACCCAGAAAATGGAAGGTGAACAGAAATCACACCTGAATTATCCACAATGAAAGATGATGTCCGTCTTTAGACAGACTCTGCTGGAACGTTTGAAAGTCAGAGAAATTCACAAGCCGAAAAACGGCAGCGAAGGTCAAGCATGGGCTAACTGGGAAGGGTGAGTTATGAGACTGCTCCAAGCAGGCTCTGAAACCTGTATCCAGGAAGCATGCTGGACCTCAGAGACACAATTATGACAAATCCTCTGACATCACAATGGACCCGAAAAACAACCTAGCCTCATCTACACAGTGCTAGAGTTGGGCTCACTAGTATATTTAACTCCCGTTGCACTCAACTGCACGTTGCCACTGAACATGTAAGTGGCCGGCCGGTGGTGCAGTGGTGAGGTCCGCACCTTCTGGGTCTGTGGCCCAGTATGGGCTGGGTGGAATCCTCGGTTTGGGCCTCCTCACCACTGCTTCAGTTGTTCTGGTGCAGGCGTCCGAGGTAGAGTAGAGGCAGATGGGAAGGGACGTTGGACAGGGCCAGACTTCCACAGCAAATACAGGAGCATTGCCAGCAGATGTGAGCACAGCAATGCACTTGTGCCAAAACAAAACCAATTAAAAGTTGCAAAGAATAGAAAAACTGAAGCTAAGGAAAAAAAAAACAAAAAAACAGGAGCTTGCCATTACGAAGAATAGGATCTCTGTGAATAACCTTAGCAAAACAGGTGAATTCTATGTTAATTCAAAAACTAGCAAACCTTTGGGGAAAGAAACTCAAGAAGACACAAGAAAAAAAAAGATATCGAGGGATCTAGGAATGGAAGGATTAACACACTTGAAAGGTTCATACCGCAGTAAGGAATCTCTGGATTCCATGCAATCCCAGTCAAAGTTGCAGCAGTATTTGCCACAGAGAAGAAGAGAGAATTCTGAAGTTTCTAGCCAGCAACACGAGACCCTGACTAGGCAAAGGAATCCTCAGGAAAACGAACAAAGCAGCACGTGTCACAATTTCTGATTTCAACATAGAGGACGAAGCGCTAGGTACCGAAACGGCACAGTCTGGGCCCCAAAACAGGCATGAAGACCCGTGCAAAACAATTGAGAGCCCAGAGCCCAACTCAAACTTACATGGACAGCCCATTTTGGACCAGGGAGCCAAGTGGAGACAGCGGAGAAAGGAGAGTCTCTACAATAAACGGTGCTGGGAAGCCTGCACAGCCACATGGAACACAACGAGAGTACACCATGATGTTACACCTGGCACACACACCACCTGAAGTGGATTAAAGCCTTGAATGGCAGACTTGAAACCGTGAACCTTGTAGGAGAAGACCTAGGCAGAGTGCTCTTTGCCATCTGTCTGAGCCGCCTATTTGGAAGAAGCATGTCTGACTGGGCAAGGGCAACAAAGGAAACAAGAAACAAACGGGACCACATCAAATGCACACACTTCTGCCCACTCAAGGAAACCATCAACTGAATACTAAGACACCACAACAATTGGGAGAGGATGTTTGCAAACCACACATCGGACAAGGGGTGAAAAGCCCAAAGATACAATCAACTCGCACGTCTCCACAAGAAAAAAAACAAGCCAATGAAAACCTGGTCAAAAGATGGAAGCAGAGATTTCTCCGAAGAAGACAGAAAGAGGGCCAGTAGGTGCATGAAAACTTGTTCACCATCATGAAGTCTCAGGAAAATGCAAATCCAAACTGCAAGGCCATGGCAGCTCACTGTGGTCAGCATGGCTAGAAGGAAGCAGACAGGAAATAACAAGTGTCAGAGAGGAGGTGCAGAGAAGGGAAGCCTCCTGCACTGCTGGTGGGAGTGTAACCCGGTGCAGCCACGATGCCAAAGGTGTGGAACTGCCTCAGAAATTTAAGTATCCATGTCCCGTATGACCCAGCTATTAATCTGCCGCTTGCTTATCCAAAAAAGTCAGAAAGACTACCGCATAAAGACATGTGCATGGCTGTGTTCACCACAGTCTTACTCCTGATATCCAAGACTTGGAAAGCACCCTGGTGTCCAGCAAGGGATGATTGGAGAAGGAAGATGGGCTATAGCCACACAATGGTATACCACTCAGCCGGAACAAATGATGCAATCCAGCCATTTGTGACCACCAGAATGGCTGTGAGGGTTTTAGGGGAAGTGTAACAAGCCCCAGTGAGAAATTCAAATACCATAGAATCTCACTTACAAGGAGAAGAAAAAGCAAGCACTAACCAACAGGTGGCACTGAACATTTGTATGCGGGCTCCCAGAGGCAAAGAGGGGCGGTGACGGAGGGTGAAAGAGAAGATTAGGCACAAGTGTGTGGTGAGGGCCTGTGATTAGTCTTACACTGGTGAAGATGATGGAAGCTACACAGAAGTCTAAAGCAATGAGGATGTGAATCTGGAAGTTATAGTACGTTCTAATGCAGGGTCATGGCTATAAATTCACCTCAAATCAAAAATCCAAAAAGGGGTCCAGAATGATGTCATAAAGCTTTGGGGGCGGAAAGAGTTTACGGAAGGTGAACTTCCAAGGATGGAAAATCACCTCCAAATGCTTACAGATGCTACAGAAAGGCAGACCATTCCAAATAGGTGAAGAGGAATACTACGAAGAGAACATGATCAGTCCTAAACCCATGAACGAACGGAAAATGTTACCGTCCATGATGTTATTACTAATCACCTTCACGAATAATCCAAACAGGCCCACGTCTTCCCAAGTTCAGGCAAAAGGTTGGTCCAAAAGTACAATTCAGGGCCGGCCCTGTGGTGGAGCAGGTAAGTGCCCACATTCCGCTTGGGCGGCCCGGGCCTCACTGTTTCACATTACGAGTGCATATCACATTAGTAGTGTTAGGAAATATAGATTTCATGGTATGGTGCGGGCAGAGATCATAAATAAGCAGCAATTGTGAGGATACGTTATCAATACGCACAAGAAAAGGAACCATAAGAATATTACAATCTATGGAAGTATCTGGTACACTTCCCAAAGGCAGAAGGAAGGAAAACTTGTGACCTGCCAAGGTGGAATTGGCAGAGTGCCACGAGATGACACCATCATCGTGCATCAGAACATTCCCTGGGCAACTTCAACTTGTGAGGGAGTCCAGGACTTTTTCTGGGTAAGGTCCACCCATTTTGCCATCTACCCAAGATATAAGAGATAAAACCCAGGATAATCTTACAGGAGTGAAACCAGTGTCTAGAGAGAATGTAGGAGCCCTTTCGAAGTTCAAGGAGAAAGATAGAAACTGACAACAATTGCAGAAAAAGGAAAACTATCCTACCTAGACAGGGTGAGGAGTCAGACTGGTCTGAGATGGCTGTGAAACTCTGTGTGCACGGAGGTTGTCAGGACAACTTCGAATTTTGAGGTCGCTTATGACATCACGGTGAACATGTCCCCCAGGGTGGCCGCATGGTTACAGTCTGAGGATTGGCCTAGGCTAGGCTATTAAAGGGACAGATACCCAGAAACAGGTTTGGCAAACAGAAAGCAGGCACAGAAACTAGAAGAGATAAAACAGAGTCTGATGCAAGGGATAAGAAAGGAACCCTAGGCCACAAGTGAGAATAGAGGGACAGGCACGGAGAGGAGAACATTGTCATCTATTCAAGTCTATGGGGAGGTCATGCTGATTCAAGCTTGCAACTTCATTGGAAACAAGTGGCCGGACTTGGCGTTCATCACACCTACAGTGCCCTCGTGCCTTAAGCATAATGCAAAGTCAAGAAAGATGTCTTGAGGACATTGAAGAGAAGAATCGATGCCTCCTTTCCAAGGCCCATAGCATTCTTTGAAGGTCAGTCTCTTTTTCCGAAGCTCTGGTGTCACGTGGGCCCACTGGGCACATGGTAATGTGTCCCAAGAGATGTCTTGGAAGCCTTGAAGGAATGGAGCCCTGTCACGCTTGGGGTATGTCTCTTTGTTTGGAAGTGCTCTACAAGGGTGCTGAAAAGCACCCTCTTCCACAGGGCTTCGTTCCTTCGTGAAGGCTGCCCTCCCAGGCTAGTGTGCTCTGTTTGCCTCCATCGAAATTCTCTCCCCCTACCTCTTGCCGTAGAAGGATTATTGATTATGTGTTTTGACACCATATGTAAGGAAGTTGCACGAAAATTAGAACTTTACAGTTGTGTTTCAAGAAAAATAAACAGGCCAGGGTAGAGGATGTAGGGCAAACAAATGGCACACCCTATAAAAATTAAGTAAGCCCGTATCTGGACGGAATCTAGGGGAACGTTTAAGGATCAGGGGTCAAGTTCGAAACTTCCCAAATCCGGAAAAGAGACAGAAAAATATCTTTCCTGGAGAGTGGAATTCATCCGATTTGTCTAAGTTGTCTTGGAAACATTGTGTCCGTGAAGGGGGTTGCCAGGACCACCTCGAATTTGGAGTTTCTGATCTCAGGATGTCAAACCAACCCACATGACCACGTGTTCTCAGTGCTTAGTTTGACCTAGGCTAGGGTAGCCAAGAGTCCTACAAGTGACCGGTGCAAATTCAAGGACAACAACCAAGAGTCATGAAAGCACTCACACCTCACCCTAGAGAACATACAGCGATTAACGAAATACAAACTAATCCCTTGGAATGAAGGAGAACGGACTGATAAGCATGTCTAAGGGAGATAGCTGAGAAAGACCATGACGAGTATACTATGGAAAAGAAAAAGAGGACCCAGAAAATGGAAGGTGAACAGAAATCACACCTGAATTATCCACAATGAAAGATGATGTCCGTCTTTAGACAGACTCTGCTGGAACGTTTGAAAGTCAGAGAAATTCACAAGCCGAAAAACGGCAGCGAAGGTCAAGCATGGGCTAACTGGGAAGGGTGAGTTATGAGACTGCTCCAAGCAGGCTCTGAAACCTGTATCCAGGAAGCATGCTGGACCTCAGAGACACAATTATGACAAATCCTCTGACATCACAATGGACCCGAAAAACAACCTAGCCTCATCTACACAGTGCTAGAGTTGGGCTCACTAGTATATTTAACTCCCGTTGCACTCAACTGCACGTTGCCACTGAACATGTAAGTGGCCGGCCGGTGGTGCAGTGGTGAGGTCCGCACCTTCTGGGTCTGTGGCCCAGTATGGGCTGGGTGGAATCCTCGGTTTGGGCCTCCTCACCACTGCTTCAGTTGTTCTGGTGCAGGCGTCCGAGGTAGAGTAGAGGCAGATGGGAAGGGACGTTGGACAGGGCCAGACTTCCACAGCAAATACAGGAGCATTGCCAGCAGATGTGAGCACAGCAATGCACTTGTGCCAAAACAAAACCAATTAAAAGTTGCAAAGAATAGAAAAACTGAAGCTAAGGAAAAAAAAAACAAAAAAACAGGAGCTTGCCATTACGAAGAATAGGATCTCTGTGAATAACCTTAGCAAAACAGGTGAATTCTATGTTAATTCAAAAACTAGCAAACCTTTGGGGAAAGAAACTCAAGAAGACACAAGAAAAAAAAAGATATCGAGGGATCTAGGAATGGAAGGATTAACACACTTGAAAGGTTCATACCGCAGTAAGGAATCTCTGGATTCCATGCAATCCCAGTCAAAGTTGCAGCAGTATTTGCCACAGAGAAGAAGAGAGAATTCTGAAGTTTCTAGCCAGCAACACGAGACCCTGACTAGGCAAAGGAATCCTCAGGAAAACGAACAAAGCAGCACGTGTCACAATTTCTGATTTCAACATAGAGGACGAAGCGCTAGGTACCGAAACGGCACAGTCTGGGCCCCAAAACAGGCATGAAGACCCGTGCAAAACAATTGAGAGCCCAGAGCCCAACTCAAACTTACATGGACAGCCCATTTTGGACCAGGGAGCCAAGTGGAGACAGCGGAGAAAGGAGAGTCTCTACAATAAACGGTGCTGGGAAGCCTGCACAGCCACATGGAACACAACGAGAGTACACCATGATGTTACACCTGGCACACACACCACCTGAAGTGGATTAAAGCCTTGAATGGCAGACTTGAAACCGTGAACCTTGTAGGAGAAGACCTAGGCAGAGTGCTCTTTGCCATCTGTCTGAGCCGCCTATTTGGAAGAAGCATGTCTGACTGGGCAAGGGCAACAAAGGAAACAAGAAACAAACGGGACCACATCAAATGCACACACTTCTGCCCACTCAAGGAAACCATCAACTGAATACTAAGACACCACAACAATTGGGAGAGGATGTTTGCAAACCACACATCGGACAAGGGGTGAAAAGCCCAAAGATACAATCAACTCGCACGTCTCCACAAGAAAAAAAACAAGCCAATGAAAACCTGGTCAAAAGATGGAAGCAGAGATTTCTCCGAAGAAGACAGAAAGAGGGCCAGTAGGTGCATGAAAACTTGTTCACCATCATTAAGTCTCAGGAAAATGCAAATCCAAACTGCAAGGCCATGGCAGCTCACTGTGGTCAGCATGGCTAGAAGGAAGCAGACAGGAAATAACGTGTCAGAGAGGAGGTGCAGAGAAGGGAAGCCTCCTGCACTGCTGGTGGGAGTGTAACCCGGTGCAGCCACGATGCCAAAGGTGTGGAACTGCCTCAGAAATTTAAGTATCCATGTCCCGTATGACCCAGCTATTAATCTGCCGCTTGCTTATCCAAAAAAGTCAGAAAGACTACCGCATAAAGACATGTGCATGGCTGTGTTCACCACAGTCTTACTCCTGATATCCAAGACTTGGAAAGCACCCTGGTGTCCAGCAAGGGATGATTGGAGAAGGAAGATGGGCTATAGCCACACAATGGTATACCACTCAGCCGGAACAAATGATGCAATCCAGCCATTTGTGACCACCAGAATGGCTGTGAGGGTTTTAGGGGAAGTGTAACAAGCCCCAGTGAGAAATTCAAATACCATAGAATCTCACTTACAAGGAGAAGAAAAAGCAAGCACTAACCAACAGGTGGCACTGAACATTTGTATGCGGGCTCCCAGAGGCAAAGAGGGGCGGTGACGGAGGGTGAAAGAGAAGATTAGGCACAAGTGTGTGGTGAGGGCCTGTGATTAGTCTTACACTGGTGAAGATGATGGAAGCTACACAGAAGTCTAAAGCAATGAGGATGTGAATCTGGAAGTTATAGTACGTTCTAATGCAGGGTCATGGCTATAAATTCACCTCAAATCAAAAATCCAAAAAGGGGTCCAGAATGATGTCATAAAGCTTTGGGGGCGGAAAGAGTTTACGGAAGGTGAACTTCCAAGGATGGAAAATCACCTCCAAATGCTTACAGATGCTACAGAAAGGCAGACCATTCCAAATAGGTGAAGAGGAATACTACGAAGAGAACATGATCAGTCCTAAACCCATGAACGAACGGAAAATGTTACCGTCCATGATGTTATTACTAATCACCTTCACGAATAATCCAAACAGGCCCACGTCTTCCCAAGTTCAGGCAAAAGGTTGGTCCAAAAGTACAATTCAGGGCCGGCCCTGTGGTGGAGCAGGTAAGTGCCCACATTCCGCTTGGGCGGCCCGGGCCTCACTGTTTCACATTACGAGTGCATATCACATTAGTAGTGTTAGGAAATATAGATTTCATGGTATGGTGCGGGCAGAGATCATAAATAAGCAGCAATTGTGAGGATACGTTATCAATACGCACAAGAAAAGGAACCATAAGAATATTACAATCTATGGAAGTATCTGGTACACTTCCCAAAGGCAGAAGGAAGGAAAACTTGTGACCTGCCAAGGTGGAATTGGCAGAGTGCCACGAGATGACACCATCATCGTGCATCAGAACATTCCCTGGGCAACTTCAACTTGTGAGGGAGTCCAGGACTTTTTCTGGGTAAGGTCCACCCATTTTGCCATCTACCCAAGATATAAGAGATAAAACCCAGGATAATCTTACAGGAGTGACACCAGTGTCTAGAGAGAATGTAGGAGCCCTTTCGAAGTTCAAGGAGAAAGATAGAAACTGACAACAATTGCAGAAAAAGGAAAACTATCCTACCTAGACAGGGTGAGGAGTCAGACTGGTCTGAGATGGCTGTGAAACTCTGTGTGCACGGAGGTTGTCAGGACAACTTCGAATTTTGAGGTCGCTTATGACATCACGGTGAACATGTCCCCCAGGGTGGCCGCATGGTTACAGTCTGAGGATTGGCCTAGGCTAGGCTATTAAAGGGACAGATACCCAGAAACAGGTTTGGCAAACAGAAAGCAGGCACAGAAACTAGAAGAGATAAAACAGAGTCTGATGCAAGGGATAAGAAAGGAACCCTAGGCCACAAGTGAGAATAGAGGGACAGGCACGGAGAGGAGAACATTGTCATCTATTCAAGTCTATGGGGAGGTCATGCTGATTCAAGCTTGCAACTTCATTGGAAACAAGTGGCCGGACTTGGCGTTCATCACACCTACAGTGCCCTTGTGCCTTAAGCATAATGCAAAGTCAAGAAAGATGTCTTGAGGACATTGAAGAGAAGAATCGATGCCTCCTTTCCAAGGCCCATAGCATTCTTTGAAGGTCAGTCTCTTTTTCCGAAGCTCTGGTGTCACGTGGGCCCACTGGGCACATGGTAATGTGTCCCAAGAGATGTCTTGGAAGCCTTGAAGGAATGGAGCCCTGTCACGCTTGGGGTATGTCTCTTTGTTTGGAAGTGCTCTACAAGGGTGCTGAAAAGCACCCTCTTCCACAGGGCTTCGTTCCTTCGTGAAGGCTGCCCTCCCAGGCTAGTGTGCTCTGTTTGCCTCCATCGAAATTCTCTCCCCCTACCTCTTGCCGTAGAAGGATTATTGATTATGTGTTTTGACACCATATGTAAGGAAGTTGCACGAAAATTAGAACTTTACAGTTGTGTTTCAAGAAAAATAAACAGGCCAGGGTAGAGGATGTAGGGCAAACAAATGGCACACCCTATAAAAATTAAGTAAGCCCGTATCTGGACGGAATCTAGGGGAACGTTCAAGGATCAGGGGTCAAGTTCGAAACTTCCCAAATCCGGAAAAGAGACAGAAAAATATCTTTCCTGGAGAGTGGAATTCATCCGATTTGTCTAAGTTGTCTTGGAAACATTGTGTCCGTGAAGGGGGTTGCCAGGACCACCTCGAATTTGGAGTTTCTGATCTCAGGATGTCAAACCAACCCACATGACCACGTGTTCTCAGTGCTTAGTTTGACCTTGGCTAGGGTAGCCAAGAGTCCTACAAGTGACCGGTGCAAATTCAAGGACAACAACCAAGAGTCACGAAAGCACTCACACCTCACCCTAGAGAACATACAGCGATTAACGAAATACAAACTAATCCCTTGGAATGAAGGAGAACGGACTGATAAGCATGTCTAAGGGAGATAGCTGAGAAAGACCATGACGAGTATACTATGGAAAAGAAAAAGAGGACCCAGAAAATGGAAGGTGAACAGAAATCACACCTGAATTATCCACAATGAAAGATGATGTCCGTCTTTAGACAGACTCTGCTGGAACGTTTGAAAGTCAGAGAAATTCACAAGCCGAAAAACGGCAGCGAAGGTCAAGCATGGGCTAACTGGGAAGGGTGAGTTATGAGACTGCTCCAAGCAGGCTCTGAAACCTGTATCCAGGAAGCATGCTGGACCTCAGAGACACAATTATGACAAATCCTCTGACATCACAATGGACCCGAAAAACAACCTAGCCTCATCTACACAGTGCTAGAGTTGGGCTCACTAGTATATTTAACTCCCGTTGCACTCAACTGCACGTTGCCACTGAACATGTAAGTGGCCGGCCGGTGGTGCAGTGGTGAGGTCCGCACCTTCTGGGTCTGTGGCCCAGTATGGGCTGGGTGGAATCCTCGGTTTGGGCCTCCTCACCACTGCTTCAGTTGTTCTGGTGCAGGCGTCCGAGGTAGAGTAGAGGCAGATGGGAAGGGACGTTGGACAGGGCCAGACTTCCACAGCAAATACAGGAGCATTGCCAGCAGATGTGAGCACAGCAATGCACTTGTGCCAAAACAAAACCAATTAAAAGTTGCAAAGAATAGAAAAACTGAAGCTAAGGAAAAAAAAAACAAAAAAACAGGAGCTTGCCATTACGAAGAATAGGATCTCTGTGAATAACCTTAGCAAAACAGGTGAATTCTATGTTAATTCAAAAACTAGCAAACCTTTGGGGAAAGAAACTCAAGAAGACACAAGAAAAAAAAAGATATCGAGGGATCTAGGAATGGAAGGATTAACACACTTGAAAGGTTCATACCGCAGTAAGGAATCTCTGGATTCCATGCAATCCCAGTCAAAGTTGCAGCAGTATTTGCCACAGAGAAGAAGAGAGAATCCTGAAGATTCTAGCCAGCAACACGAGACCCTGACTAGGCAAAGGAATCCTCAGGAAAACGAACAAAGCAGCACGTGTCACAATTTCTGATTTCAACATAGAGGACGAAGCGCTAGGTACCGAAACGGCACAGTCTGGGCCCCAAAACAGGCATGAAGACCCATGCAAAACAATTGAGAGCCCAGAGCCCAACTCAAACTTACATGGACAGCCCATTTTGGACCAGGGAGCCAAGTGGAGACAGCGGAGAAAGGAGAGTCTCTACAATAAACGGTGCTGGGAAGCCTGCACAGCCACATGGAACACAACGAGAGTACACCATGATGTTACACCTGGCACACACACCACCTGAAATGGATTAAAGCCTTGAATGGCAGACTTGAAACCGTGAACCTTGTAGGAGAAGACCTAGGCAGAGTGCTCTTTGCCATCTGTCTGAGCCGCCTATTTGGAAGAAGCATGTCTGACTGGGCAAGGGCAACAAAGGAAACAAGAAACAAACGGGACCACATCAAATGCACACACTTCTGCCCACTCAAGGAAACCATCAACTGAATACTAAGACACCACAACAATTGGGAGAGGATGTTTGCAAACCACACATCGGACAAGGGGTGAAAAGCCCAAAGATACAATCAACTCGCACGTCTCCACAAGAAAAAAAACAAGCCAATGAAAACCTGGTCAAAAGATGGAAGCAGAGATTTCTCCGAAGAAGACAGAAAGAGGGCCAGTAGGTGCATGAAAACTTGTTCACCATCATTAAGTCTCAGGAAAATGCAAATCCAAACTGCAAGGCCATGGCAGCTCACTGTGGTCAGCATGGCTAGAAGGAAGCAGACAGGAAATAACAAGTGTCAGAGAGGAGGTGCAGAGAAGGGAAGCCTCCTGCACTGCTGGTGGGAGTGTAACCCGGTGCAGCCACGATGCCAAAGGTGTGGAACTGCCTCAGAAATTTAAGTATCCATGTCCCGTATGACCCAGCTATTAATCTGCCGCTTGCTTATCCAAAAAAGTCAGAAAGACTACCGCATAAAGACATGTGCATGGCTGTGTTCACCACAGTCTTACTCCTGATATCCAAGACTTGGAAAGCACCCTGGTGTCCAGCAAGGGATGATTGGAGAAGGAAGATGGGCTATAGCCACACAATGGTATACCACTCAGCCGGAACAAATGATGCAATCCAGCCATTTGTGACCACCAGAATGGCTGTGAGGGTTTTAGGGGAAGTGTAACAAGCCCCAGTGAGAAATTCAAATACCATAGAATCTCACTTACAAGGAGAAGAAAAAGCAAGCACTAACCAACAGGTGGCACTGAACATTTGTATGCGGGCTCCCAGAGGCAAAGAGGGGCGGTGACGGAGGGTGAAAGAGAAGATTAGGCACAAGTGTGTGGTGAGGGCCTGTGATTAGTCTTACACTGGTGAAGATGATGGAAGCTACACAGAAGTCTAAAGCAATGAGGATGTGAATCTGGAAGTTATAGTACGTTCTAATGCAGGGTCATGGCTATAAATTCACCTCAAATCAAAAATCCAAAAAGGGGTCCAGAATGATGTCATAAAGCTTTGGGGGCGGAAAGAGTTTACGGAAGGTGAACTTCCAAGGATGGAAAATCACCTCCAAATGCTTACAGATGCTACAGAAAGGCAGACCATTCCAAATAGGTGAAGAGGAATACTACGAAGAGAACATGATCAGTCCTAAACCCATGAACGAACGGAAAATGTTACCGTCCATGATGTTATTACTAATCACCTTCACGAATAATCCAAACAGGCCCACGTCTTCCCAAGTTCAGGCAAAAGGTTGGTCCAAAAGTACAATTCAGGGCCGGCCCTGTGGTGGAGCAGGTAAGTGCCCACATTCCGCTTGGGCGGCCCGGGCCTCACTGTTTCACATTACGAGTGCATATCACATTAGTAGTGTTAGGAAATATAGATTTCATGGTATGGTGCGGGCAGAGATCATAAATAAGCAGCAATTGTGAGGATACGTTATCAATACGCACAAGAAAAGGAACCATAAGAATATTACAATCTATGGAAGTATCTGGTACACTTCCCAAAGGCAGAAGGAAGGAAAACTTGTGACCTGCCAAGGTGGAATTGGCAGAGTGCCACGAGATGACACCATCATCGTGCATCAGAACATTCCCTGGGCAACTTCAACTTGTGAGGGAGTCCAGGACTTTTTCTGGGTAAGGTCCACCCATTTTGCCATCTACCCAAGATATAAGAGATAAAACCCAGGATAATCTTACAGGAGTGACACCAGTGTCTAGAGAGAATGTAGGAGCCCTTTCGAAGTTCAAGGAGAAAGATAGAAACTGACAACAATTGCAGAAAAAGGAAAACTATCCTACCTAGACAGGGTGAGGAGTCAGACTGGTCTGAGATGGCTGTGAAACTCTGTGTGCACGGAGGTTGTCAGGACAACTTCGAATTTTGAGGTCGCTTATGACATCACGGTGAACATGTCCCCCAGGGTGGCCGCATGGTTACAGTCTGAGGATTGGCCTAGGCTAGGCTATTAAAGGGACAGATACCCAGAAACAGGTTTGGCAAACAGAAAGCAGGCACAGAAACTAGAAGAGATAAAACAGAGTCTGATGCAAGGGATAAGAAAGGAACCCTAGGCCACAAGTGAGAATAGAGGGACAGGCACGGAGAGGAGAACATTGTCATCTATTCAAGTCTATGGGGAGGTCATGCTGATTCAAGCTTGCAACTTCATTGGAAACAAGTGGCCGGACTTGGCGTTCATCACACCTACAGTGCCCTTGTGCCTTAAGCATAATGCAAAGTCAAGAAAGATGTCTTGAGGACATTGAAGAGAAGAATCGATGCCTCCTTTCCAAGGCCCATAGCATTCTTTGCAGGTCAGTCTCTTTTTCCGAAGCTCTGGTGTCACGTGGGCCCACTGGGCACATGGTAATGTGTCCCAAGAGATGTCTTGGAAGCCTTGAAGGAATGGAGCCCTGTCACGCTTGGGGTATGTCTCTTTGTTTGGAAGTGCTCTACAAGGGTGCTGAAAAGCACCCTCTTCCACAGGGCTTCGTTCCTTCGTGAAGGCTGCCCTCCCAGGCTAGTGTGCTCTGTTTGCCTCCATCGAAATTCTCTCCCCCTACCTCTTGCCGTAGAAGGATTATTGATTATGTGTTTTGACACCATATGTAAGGAAGTTGCACGAAAATTAGAACTTTACAGTTGTGTTTCAAGAAAAATAAACAGGCCAGGGTAGAGGATGTAGGGCAAACAAATGGCACACCCTATAAAAATTAAGTAAGCCCGTATCTGGACGGAATCTAGGGGAACGTTCAAGGATCAGGGGTCAAGTTCGAAACTTCCCAAATCCGGAAAAGAGACAGAAAAATATCTTTCCTGGAGAGTGGAATTCATCCGATTTGTCTAAGTTGTCTTGGAAACATTGTGTCCGTGAAGGGGGTTGCCAGGACCACCTCGAATTTGGAGTTTCTGATCTCAGGATGTCAAACCAACCCACATGACCACGTGTTCTCAGTGCTTAGTTTGACCTTGGCTAGGGTAGCCAAGAGTCCTACAAGTGACCGGTGCAAATTCAAGGACAACAACCAAGAGTCACGAAAGCACTCACACCTCACCCTAGAGAACATACAGCGATTAACGAAATACAAACTAATCCCTTGGAATGAAGGAGAACGGACTGATAAGCATGTCTAAGGGAGATAGCTGAGAAAGACCATGACGAGTATACTATGGAAAAGAAAAAGAGGACCCAGAAAATGGAAGGTGAACAGAAATCACACCTGAATTATCCACAATGAAAGATGATGTCCGTCTTTAGACAGACTCTGCTGGAACGTTTGAAAGTCAGAGAAATTCACAAGCCGAAAAACGGCAGCGAAGGTCAAGCATGGGCTAACTGGGAAGGGTGAGTTATGAGACTGCTCCAAGCAGGCTCTGAAACCTGTATCCAGGAAGCATGCTGGACCTCAGAGACACAATTATGACAAATCCTCTGACATCACAATGGACCCGAAAAACAACCTAGCCTCATCTACACAGTGCTAGAGTTGGGCTCACTAGTATATTTAACTCCCGTTGCACTCAACTGCACGTTGCCACTGAACATGTAAGTGGCCGGCCGGTGGTGCAGTGGTGAGGTCCGCACCTTCTGGGTCTGTGGCCCAGTATGGGCTGGGTGGAATCCTCGGTTTGGGCCTCCTCACCACTGCTTCAGTTGTTCTGGTGCAGGCGTCCGAGGTAGAGTAGAGGCAGATGGGAAGGGACGTTGGACAGGGCCAGACTTCCACAGCAAATACAGGAGCATTGCCAGCAGATGTGAGCACAGCAATGCACTTGTGCCAAAACAAAACCAATTAAAAGTTGCAAAGAATAGAAAAACTGAAGCTAAGGAAAAAAAAAACAAAAAAACAGGAGCTTGCCATTACGAAGAATAGGATCTCTGTGAATAACCTTAGCAAAACAGGTGAATTCTATGTTAATTCAAAAACTAGCAAACCTTTGGGGAAAGAAACTCAAGAAGACACAAGAAAAAAAAAGATATCGAGGGATCTAGGAATGGAAGGATTAACACACTTGAAAGGTTCATACCGCAGTAAGGAATCTCTGGATTCCATGCAATCCCAGTCAAAGTTGCAGCAGTATTTGCCACAGAGAAGAAGAGAGAATCCTGAAGATTCTAGCCAGCAACACGAGACCCTGACTAGGCAAAGGAATCCTCAGGAAAACGAACAAAGCAGCACGTGTCACAATTTCTGATTTCAACATAGAGGACGAAGCGCTAGGTACCGAAACGGCACAGTCTGGGCCCCAAAACAGGCATGAAGACCCATGCAAAACAATTGAGAGCCCAGAGCCCAACTCAAACTTACATGGACAGCCCATTTTGGACCAGGGAGCCAAGTGGAGACAGCGGAGAAAGGAGAGTCTCTACAATAAACGGTGCTGGGAAGCCTGCACAGCCACATGGAACACAACGAGAGTACACCATGATGTTACACCTGGCACACACACCACCTGAAATGGATTAAAGCCTTGAATGGCAGACTTGAAACCGTGAACCTTGTAGGAGAAGACCTAGGCAGAGTGCTCTTTGCCATCTGTCTGAGCCGCCTATTTGGAAGAAGCATGTCTGACTGGGCAAGGGCAACAAAGGAAACAAGAAACAAACGGGACCACATCAAATGCACACACTTCTGCCCACTCAAGGAAACCATCAACTGAATACTAAGACACCACAACAATTGGGAGAGGATGTTTGCAAACCACACATCGGACAAGGGGTGAAAAGCCCAAAGATACAATCAACTCGCACGTCTCCACAAGAAAAAAAACAAGCCAATGAAAACCTGGTCAAAAGATGGAAGCAGAGATTTCTCCGAAGAAGACAGAAAGAGGGCCAGTAGGTGCATGAAAACTTGTTCACCATCATTAAGTCTCAGGAAAATGCAAATCCAAACTGCAAGGCCATGGCAGCTCACTGTGGTCAGCATGGCTAGAAGGAAGCAGACAGGAAATAACAAGTGTCAGAGAGGAGGTGCAGAGAAGGGAAGCCTCCTGCACTGCTGGTGGGAGTGTAACCCGGTGCAGCCACGATGCCAAAGGTGTGGAACTGCCTCAGAAATTTAAGTATCCATGTCCCGTATGACCCAGCTATTAATCTGCCGCTTGCTTATCCAAAAAAGTCAGAAAGACTACCGCATAAAGACATGTGCATGGCTGTGTTCACCACAGTCTTACTCCTGATATCCAAGACTTGGAAAGCACCCTGGTGTCCAGCAAGGGATGATTGGAGAAGGAAGATGGGCTATAGCCACACAATGGTATACCACTCAGCCGGAACAAATGATGCAATCCAGCCATTTGTGACCACCAGAATGGCTGTGAGGGTTTTAGGGGAAGTGTAACAAGCCCCAGTGAGAAATTCAAATACCATAGAATCTCACTTACAAGGAGAAGAAAAAGCAAGCACTAACCAACAGGTGGCACTGAACATTTGTATGCGGGCTCCCAAAGGCAAAGAGGGGCGGTGACGGAGGGTGAAAGAGAAGATTAGGCACAAGTGTGTGGTGAGGGCCTGTGATTAGTCTTACACTGGTGAAGATGATGGAAGCTACACAGAAGTCTAAAGCAATGAGGATGTGAATCTGGAAGTTATAGTACGTTCTAATGCAGGGCCATGGCTATAAATTCACCTCAAATCAAAAATCCAAAAAGGGGTCCAGAATGATGTCATAAAGCTTTGGGGGCGGAAAGAGTTTACGGAAGGTGAACTTCCAAGGATGGAAAATCACCTCCAAATGCTTACAGATGCTACAGAAAGGCAGACCATTCCAAATAGGTGAAGAGGAATACTACGAAGAGAACATGATCAGTCCTAAACCCATGAACGAACGGAAAATGTTACCGTCCATGATGTTATTACTAATCACCTTCACGAATAATCCAAACAGGCCCACGTCTTCCCAAGTTCAGGCAAAAGGTTGGTCCAAAAGTACAATTCAGGGCCGGCCCTGTGGTGGAGCAGGTAAGTGCCCACATTCCGCTTGGGCGGCCCGGGCCTCACTGTTTCACATTACGAGTGCATATCACATTAGTAGTGTTAGGAAATATAGATTTCATGGTATGGTGCGGGCAGAGATCATAAATAAGCAGCAATTGTGAGGATACGTTATCAATACGCACAAGAAAAGGAACCATAAGAATATTGCAATCTATGGAAGTATCTGGTACACTTCCCAAAGGCAGAAGGAAGGAAAACTTGTGACCTGCCAAGGTGGAATTGGCAGAGTGCCACGAGATGACACCATCATCGTGCATCAGAACATTCCCTGGGCAACTTCAACTTGTGAGGGAGTCCAGGACTTTTTCTGGGTAAGGTCCACCCATTTTGCCATCTACCCAAGATATAAGAGATAAAACCCAGGATAATCTTACAGGAGTGACACCAGTGTCTAGAGAGAATGTAGGAGCCCTTTCGAAGTTCAAGGAGAAAGATAGAAACTGACAACAATTGCAGAAAAAGGAAAACTATCCTACCTAGACAGGGTGAGGAGTCAGACTGGTCTGAGATGGCTGTGAAACTCTGTGTGCACGGAGGTTGTCAGGACAACTTCGAATTTTGAGGTCGCTTATGACATCACGGTGAACATGTCCCCCAGGGTGGCCGCATGGTTACAGTCTGAGGATTGGCCTAGGCTAGGCTATTAAAGGGACAGATACCCAGAAACAGGTTTGGCAAACAGAAAGCAGGCACAGAAACTAGAAGAGATAAAACAGAGTCTGATGCAAGGGATAAGAAAGGAACCCTAGGCCACAAGTGAGAATAGAGGGACAGGCACGGAGAGGAGAACATTGTCATCTATTCAAGTCTATGGGGAGGTCATGCTGATTCAAGCTTGCAACTTCATTGGAAACAAGTGGCCGGACTTGGCGTTCATCACACCTACAGTGCCCTTGTGCCTTAAGCATAATGCAAAGTCAAGAAAGATGTCTTGAGGACATTGAAGAGAAGAATCGATGCCTCCTTTCCAAGGCCCATAGCATTCTTTGAAGGTCAGTCTCTTTTTCCGAAGCTCTGGTGTCACGTGGGCCCACTGGGCACATGGTAATGTGTCCCAAGAGATGTCTTGGAAGCCTTGAAGGAATGGAGCCCTGTCACGCTTGGGGTATGTCTCTTTGTTTGGAAGTGCTCTACAAGGGTGCTGAAAAGCACCCTCTTCCACAGGGCTTCGTTCCTTCGTGAAGGCTGCCCTCCCAGGCTAGTGTGCTCTGTTTGCCTCCATCGAAATTCTCTCCCCCTACCTCTTGCCGTAGAAGGATTATTGATTATGTGTTTTGACACCATATGTAAGGAAGTTGCACGAAAATTAGAACTTTACAGTTGTGTTTCAAGAAAAATAAACAGGCCAGGGTAGAGGATGTAGGGCAAACAAATGGCACACCCTATAAAAATTAAGTAAGCCCGTATCTGGACGGAATCTAGGGGAACGTTCAAGGATCAGGGGTCAAGTTCGAAACTTCCCAAATCCGGAAAAGAGACAGAAAAATATCTTTCCTGGAGAGTGGAATTCATCCGATTTGTCTAAGTTGTCTTGGAAACATTGTGTCCGTGAAGGGGGTTGCCAGGACCACCTCGAATTTGGAGTTTCTGATCTCAGGATGTCAAACCAACCCACATGACCACGTGTTCTCAGTGCTTAGTTTGACCTAGGCTAGGATAGCCAAGAGTCCTACAAGTGACCGGTGCAAATTCAAGGACAACAACCAAGAGTCACGAAAGCACTCACACCTCACCCTAGAGAACATACAGCGATTAAAGAAATACAAACTAATCACTCGGAATGAAGGAGAACGGACTGATAAGCATGTCTAAGGGAGATAGCTGAGAAAGACCATGACGAGTATACTATGGAAAAGAAAAAGAGGACCCAGAAAATGGAAGGTGAACAGAAATCACACCTGAATTATCCACAATGAAAGATGATGTCCGTCTTTAGACAGACTCTGCTGGAACGTTTGAAAGTCAGAGAAATTCACAAGCCAAAAAACGGCAGCGAAGGTCAAGCATGGGCTAACTGGGAAGGGTGAGTTATGAGACTGCTCCAAGCAGGCTCTGAAACCTGTATCCAGGAAGCATGCTGGACCTCAGAGACACAATTATGACAAATCCTCTGACATCACAATGGACCCGAAAAACAACCTAGCCTCATCTACACAGTGCTAGAGTTGGGCTCACTAGTATATTTAACTCCCATTGCACTCAACTGCACGTTGCCACTGAACATGTAAGTGGCCGGCCGGTGGTGCAGTGGTGAGGTCCGCACCTTCTGGGTCTGTGGCCCAGTATGGGCTGGGTGGAATCCTCGGTTTGGGCCTCCTCACCACTGCTTCAGTTGTTCTGGTGCAGGCGTCCGAGGTAGAGTAGAGGCAGATGGGAAGGGACGTTGGACAGGGCCAGACTTCCACAGCAAATACAGGAGCATTGCCAGCAGACGTGAGCACAGCAATGCACTTGTGCCAAAACAAAACCAATTAAAAGTTGCAAAGAATAGAAAAACTGAAGCTAAGGAAAAAAAAAACAAAAAAACAGGAGCTTGCCATTACGAAGAATAGGATCTCTGTGAATAACCTTAGCAAAACAGGTGAATTCTATGTTAATTCAAAAACTAGCAAACCTTTGGGGAAAGAAACTCAAGAAGACACAAGAAAAAAAAAGATATCGAGGGATCTAGGAATGGAAGGATTAACACACTTGAAAGGTTCATACCGCAGTAAGGAATCTCTGGATTCCATGCAATCCCAGTCAAAGTTGCAGCAGTATTTGCCACAGAGAAGAAGAGAGAATCCTGAAGTTTCTAGCCAGCAACACGAGACCCTGACTAGGCAAAGGAATCCTCAGGAAAACGAACAAAGCAGCACGTGTCACAATTTCTGATTTCAACATAGAGGACGAAGCGCTAGGTACCGAAACGGCACAGTCTGGGCCCCAAGACAGGCATGAAGACCCATGCAAAACAATTGAGAGCCCAGAGCCCAACTCAAACTTACATGGACAGCCCATTTTGGACCAGGGAGCCAAGTGGAGACAGCGGAGAAAGGAGAGTCTCTACAATAAACGGTGCTGGGAAGCCTGCACAGCCACATGGAACACAACGAGAGTACACCATGATGTTACACCTGGCACACACACCACCTGAAATGGATTAAAGCCTTGAATGGCAGACTTGAAACCGTGAACCTTGTAGGAGAAGACCTAGGCAGAGTGCTCTTTGCCATCTGTCTGAGCCGCCTATTTGGAAGAAGCATGTCTGACTGGGCAAGGGCAACAAAGGAAACAAGAAACAAACGGGACCACATCAAATGCACACACTTCTGCCCACTCAAGGAAACCATCAACTGAATACTAAGACACCACAACAATTGGGAGAGGATGTTTGCAAACCACACATCGGACAAGGGGTGAAAAGCCCAAAGATACAATCAACTCGCACGTCTCCACAAGAAAAAAAACAAGCCAATGAAAACCTGGTCAAAAGATGGAAGCAGAGATTTCTCCGAAGAAGACAGAAAGAGGGCCAGTAGGTGCATGAAAACTTGTTCACCATCATTAAGTCTCAGGAAAATGCAAATCCAAACTGCAAGGCCATGGCAGCTCACTGTGGTCAGCATGGCTAGAAGGAAGCAGACAGGAAATAACAAGTGTCAGAGAGGAGGTGCAGAGAAGGGAAGCCTCCTGCACTGCTGGTGGGAGTGTAACCCGGTGCAGCCACGATGCCAAAGGTGTGGAACTGCCTCAGAAATTTAAGTATCCATGTCCCGTATGACCCAGCTATTAATCTGCCGCTTGCTTATCCAAAAAAGTCAGAAAGACTACCGCATAAAGACATGTGCATGGCTGTGTTCACCACAGTCTTACTCCTGATATCCAAGACTTGGAAAGCACCCTGGTGTCCAGCAAGGGATGATTGGAGAAGGAAGATGGGCTATAGCCACACAATGGTATACCACTCAGCCGGAACAAATGATGCAATCCAGCCATTTGTGACCACCAGAATGGCTGTGAGGGTTTTAGGGGAAGTGTAACAAG
The DNA here is from genome assembly GCF_041296235.1 of Equus asinus. NCBI lineage: Eukaryota > Metazoa > Chordata > Mammalia > Perissodactyla > Equidae > Equus > Equus asinus. The sequence continues at coordinate 4,348,737 of NC_091813.1, read as the reverse complement.
CCCCAGTGAGAAATTCAAATACCATAGAATCTCACTTACAAGGAGAAGAAAAAGCAAGCACTAACCAACAGGTGGCACTGAACAATTGTATGCGGGCTCCCAGAGGCAAAGAGGGGCGGTGACGGAGGGTGAAAGAGAAGATTAGGCACAAGTGTGTGGTGAGGGCCTGTGATTAGTCTTACACTGGTGAAGATGATGGAAGCTACACAGAAGTCTAAAGCAATGAGGATGTGAATCTGGAAGTTATAGTACGTTCTAATGCAGGGTCATGGCTATAAATTCACCTCAAATCAAAAATCCAAAAAGGGGTCCAGAATGATGTCATAAAGCTTTGGGGGCGGAAAGAGTTTACGGAAGGTGAACTTCCAAGGATGGAAAATCACCTCCAAATGCTTACAGATGCTACAGAAAGGCAGACCATTCCAAATAGGTGAAGAGGAATACTACGAAGAGAACATGATCAGTCCTAAACCCATGAACGAACGGAAAATGTTACCGTCCATGATGTTATTACTAATCACCTTCACGAATAATCCAAACAGGCCCACGTCTTCCCAAGTTCAGGCAAAAGGTTGGTCCAAAAGTACAATTCAGGGCCGGCCCTGTGGTGGAGCAGGTAAGTGCCCACATTCCGCTTGGGCGGCCCGGGCCTCACTGTTTCACATTACGAGTGCATATCACATTAGTAGTGTTAGGAAATATAGATTTCATGGTATGGTGCGGGCAGAGATCATAAATAAGCAGCAATTGTGAGGATACGTTATCAATACGCACAAGCAAAGGAACCATAAGAATATTGCAATCTATGGAAGTATCTGGTACACTTCCCAAAGGCAGAAGGAAGGAAATCTTGTGACCTGCCAAGGTGGAATTGGCAGAGTGCCACGAGATGACACCATCATCGTGCATCAGAACATTCCCTGGGCAACTTCAACTTGTGAGGGAGTCCAGGACTTTTTCTGGGTAAGGTCCACCCATTTTGCCATCTACCCAAGATATAAGAGATAAAACCCAGGATAATCTTACAGGAGTGACACCAGTGTCTAGAGAGAATGTAGGAGCCCTTTCGAAGTTCAAGGAGAAAGATAGAAACTGACAACAATTGCAGAAAAAGGAAAACTATCCTACCTAGACAGGGTGAGGAGTCAGACTGGTCTGAGATGGCTGTGAAACTCTGTGTGCACGGAGGTTGTCAGGACAACTTCGAATTTTGAGGTCGCTTATGACATCACGGTGAACATGTCCCCCAGGGTGGCCGCATGGTTACAGTCTGAGGATTGGCCTAGGCTAGGCTATTAAAGGGACAGATACCCAGAAACAGGTTTGGCAAACAGAAAGCAGGCACAGAAACTAGAAGAGATAAAACAGAGTCTGATGCAAGGGATAAGAAAGGAACCCTAGGCCACAAGTGAGAATAGAGGGACAGGCACGGAGAGGAGAACATTGTCATCTATTCAAGTCTATGGGGAGGTCATGCTGATTCAAGCTTGCAACTTCATTGGAAACAAGTGGCCGGACTTGGCGTTCATCACACCTACAGTGCCCTTGTGCCTTAAGCATAATGCAAAGTCAAGAAAGATGTCTTGAGGACATTGAAGAGAAGAATCGATGCCTCCTTTCCAAGGCCCATAGCATTCTTTGAAGGTCAGTCTCTTTTTCCGAAGCTCTGGTGTCACGTGGGCCCACTGGGCACATGGTAATGTGTCCCAAGAGATGTCTTGGAAGCCTTGAAGGAATGGAGCCCTGTCACGCTTGGGGTATGTCTCTTTGTTTGGAAGTGCTCTACAAGGGTGCTGAAAAGCACCCTCTTCCACAGGGCTTCGTTCCTTCGTGAAGGCTGCCCTCCCAGGCTAGTGTGCTCTGTTTGCCTCCATCGAAATTCTCTCCCCCTACCTCTTGCCGTAGAAGGATTATTGATTATGTGTTTTGACACCATATGTAAGGAAGTTGCACGAAAATTAGAACTTTACAGTTGTGTTTCAAGAAAAATAAACAGGCCAGGGTAGAGGATGTAGGGCAAACAAATGGCACACCCTATAAAAATTAAGTAAGCCCGTATCTGGACGGAATCTAGGGGAACGTTCAAGGATCAGGGGTCAAGTTCGAAACTTCCCAAATCCGGAAAAGAGACAGAAAAATATCTTTCCTGGAGAGTGGAATTCATCCGATTTGTCTAAGTTGTCTTGGAAACATTGTGTCCGTGAAGGGGGTTGCCAGGACCACCTCGAATTTGGAGTTTCTGATCTCAGGATGTCAAACCAACCCACATGACCACGTGTTCTCAGTGCTTAGTTTGACCTAGGCTAGGATAGCCAAGAGTCCTACAAGTGACCGGTGCAAATTCAAGGACAACAACCAAGAGTCACGAAAGCACTCACACCTCACCCTAGAGAACATACAGCGATTAAAGAAATACAAACTAATCACTCGGAATGAAGGAGAACGGACTGATAAGCATGTCTAAGGGAGATAGCTGAGAAAGACCATGACGAGTATACTATGGAAAAGAAAAAGAGGACCCAGAAAATGGAAGGTGAACAGAAATCACACCTGAATTATCCACAATGAAAGATGATGTCCGTCTTTAGACAGACTCTGCTGGAACGTTTGAAAGTCAGAGAAATTCACAAGCCAAAAAACGGCAGCGAAGGTCAAGCATGGGCTAACTGGGAAGGGTGAGTTATGAGACTGCTCCAAGCAGGCTCTGAAACCTGTATCCAGGAAGCATGCTGGACCTCAGAGACACAATTATGACAAATCCTCTGACATCACAATGGACCCGAAAAACAACCTAGCCTCATCTACACAGTGCTAGAGTTGGGCTCACTAGTATATTTAACTCCCATTGCACTCAACTGCACGTTGCCACTGAACATGTAAGTGGCCGGCCGGTGGTGCAGTGGTGAGGTCCGCACCTTCTGGGTCTGTGGCCCAGTATGGGCTGGGTGGAATCCTCGGTTTGGGCCTCCTCACCACTGCTTCAGTTGTTCTGGTGCAGGCGTCCGAGGTAGAGTAGAGGCAGATGGGAAGGGACGTTGGACAGGGCCAGACTTCCACAGCAAATACAGGAGCATTGCCAGCAGACGTGAGCACAGCAATGCACTTGTGCCAAAACAAAACCAATTAAAAGTTGCAAAGAATAGAAAAACTGAAGCTAAGGAAAAAAAAAACAAAAAAACAGGAGCTTGCCATTACGAAGAATAGGATCTCTGTGAATAACCTTAGCAAAACAGGTGAATTCTATGTTAATTCAAAAACTAGCAAACCTTTGGGGAAAGAAACTCAAGAAGACACAAGAAAAAAAAAGATATCGAGGGATCTAGGAATGGAAGGATTAACACACTTGAAAGGTTCATACCGCAGTAAGGAATCTCTGGATTCCATGCAATCCCAGTCAAAGTTGCAGCAGTATTTGCCACAGAGAAGAAGAGAGAATCCTAAAGTTTCTAGCCAGCAACACGAGACCCTGACTAGGCAAAGGAATCCTCAGGAAAACGAACAAAGCAGCACGTGTCACAATTTCTGATTTCAACATAGAGGACGAAGCGCTAGGTACCGAAACGGCACAGTCTGGGCCCCAAGACAGGCATGAAGACCCATGCAAAACAATTGAGAGCCCAGAGCCCAACTCAAACTTACATGGACAGCCCATTTTGGACCAGGGAGCCAAGTGGAGACAGCGGAGAAAGGAGAGTCTCTACAATAAACGGTGCTGGGAAGCCTGCACAGCCACATGGAACACAACGAGAGTACACCATGATGTTACACCTGGCACACACACCACCTGAAATGGATTAAAGCCTTGAATGGCAGACTTGAAACCGTGAACCTTGTAGGAGAAGACCTAGGCAGAGTGCTCTTTGCCATCTGTCTGAGCCGCCTATTTGGAAGAAGCATGTCTGACTGGGCAAGGGCAACAAAGGAAACAAGAAACAAACGGGACCACATCAAATGCACACACTTCTGCCCACTCAAGGAAACCATCAACTGAATACTAAGACACCACAACAATTGGGAGAGGATGTTTGCAAACCACACATCGGACAAGGGGTGAAAAGCCCAAAGATACAATCAACTCGCACGTCTCCACAAGAAAAAAAACAAGCCAATGAAAACCTGGTCAAAAGATGGAAGCAGAGATTTCTCCGAAGAAGACAGAAAGAGGGCCAGTAGGTGCATGAAAACTTGTTCACCATCATTAAGTCTCAGGAAAATGCAAATCCAAACTGCAAGGCCATGGCAGCTCACTGTGGTCAGCATGGCTAGAAGGAAGCAGACAGGAAATAACAAGTGTCAGAGAGGAGGTGCAGAGAAGGGAAGCCTCCTGCACTGCTGGTGGGAGTGTAACCCGGTGCAGCCACGATGCCAAAGGTGTGGAACTGCCTCAGAAATTTAAGTATCCATGTCCCGTATGACCCAGCTATTAATCTGCCGCTTGCTTATCCAAAAAAGTCAGAAAGACTACCGCATAAAGACATGTGCATGGCTGTGTTCACCACAGTCTTACTCCTGATATCCAAGACTTGGAAAGCACCCTGGTGTCCAGCAAGGGATGATTGGAGAAGGAAGATGGGCTATAGCCACACAATGGTATACCACTCAGCCGGAACAAATGATGCAATCCAGCCATTTGTGACCACCAGAATGGCTGTGAGGGTTTTAGGGGAAGTGTAACAAGCCCCAGTGAGAAATTCAAATACCATAGAATCTCACTTACAAGGAGAAGAAAAAGCAAGCACTAACCAACAGGTGGCACTGAACATTTGTATGCGGGCTCCCAGAGGCAAAGAGGGGCGGTGACGGAGGGTGAAAGAGAAGATTAGGCACAAGTGTGTGGTGAGGGCCTGTGATTAGTCTTACACTGGTGAAGATGATGGAAGCTACACAGAAGTCTAAAGCAATGAGGATGTGAATCTGGAAGTTATAGTACGTTCTAATGCAGGGTCATGGCTATAAATTCACCTCAAATCAAAAATCCAAAAAGGGGTCCAGAATGATGTCATAAAGCTTTGGGGGCGGAAAGAGTTTACGGAAGGTGAACTTCCAAGGATGGAAAATCACCTCCAAATGCTTACAGATGCTACAGAAAGGCAGACCATTCCAAATAGGTGAAGAGGAATACTACGAAGAGAACATGATCAGTCCTAAACCCATGAACGAACGGAAAATGTTACCGTCCATGATGTTATTACTAATCACCTTCACGAATAATCCAAACAGGCCCACGTCTTCCCAAGTTCAGGCAAAAGGTTGGTCCAAAAGTACAATTCAGGGCCGGCCCTGTGGTGGAGCAGGTAAGTGCCCACATTCCGCTTGGGCGGCCCGGGCCTCACTGTTTCACATTACGAGTGCATATCACATTAGTAGTGTTAGGAAATATAGATTTCATGGTATGGTGCGGGCAGAGATCATAAATAAGCAGCAATTGTGAGGATACGTTATCAATACGCACAAGCAAAGGAACCATAAGAATATTGCAATCTATGGAAGTATCTGGTACACTTCCCAAAGGCAGAAGGAAGGAAATCTTGTGACCTGCCAAGGTGGAATTGGCAGAGTGCCACGAGATGACACCATCATCGTGCATCAGAACATTCCCTGGGCAACTTCAACTTGTGAGGGAGTCCAGGAGTTTTTCTGGGTAAGGTCCACCCATTTTGCCATCTACCCAAGATATAAGAGATAAAACCCAGGATAATCTTACAGGAGTGACACCAGTGTCTAGAGAGAATGTAGGAGCCCTTTCGAAGTTCAAGGAGAAAGATAGAAACTGACAACAATTGCAGAAAAAGGAAAACTATCCTACCTAGACAGGGTGAGGAGTCAGACTGGTCTGAGATGGCTGTGAAACTCTGTGTGCACGGAGGTTGTCAGGACAACTTCGAATTTTGAGGTCGCTTATGACATCACGGTGAACATGTCCCCCAGGGTGGCCGCATGGTTACAGTCTGAGGATTGGCCTAGGCTAGGCTATTAAAGGGACAGATACCCAGAAACAGGTTTGGCAAACAGAAAGCAGGCACAGAAACTAGAAGAGATAAAACAGAGTCTGATGCAAGGGATAAGAAAGGAACCCTAGGCCACAAGTGAGAATAGAGGGACAGGCACGGAGAGGAGAACATTGTCATCTATTCAAGTCTATGGGGAGGTCATGCTGATTCAAGCTTGCAACTTCATTGGAAACAAGTGGCCGGACTTGGCGTTCATCACACCTACAGTGCCCTTGTGCCTTAAGCATAATGCAAAGTCAAGAAAGATGTCTTGAGGACATTGAAGAGAAGAATCGATGCCTCCTTTCCAAGGCCCATAGCATTCTTTGCAGGTCAGTCTCTTTTTCCGAAGCTCTGGTGTCACGTGGGCCCACTGGGCACATGGTAATGTGTCCCAAGAGATGTCTTGGAAGCCTTGAAGGAATGGAGCCCTGTCACGCTTGGGGTATGTCTCTTTGTTTGGAAGTGCTCTACAAGGGTGCTGAAAAGCACCCTCTTCCACAGGGCTTCGTTCCTTCGTGAAGGCTGCCCTCCCAGGCTAGTGTGCTCTGTTTGCCTCCATCGAAATTCTCTCCCCCTACCTCTTGCCGTAGAAGGATTATTGATTATGTGTTTTGACACCATATGTAAGGAAGTTGCACGAAAATTAGAACTTTACAGTTGTGTTTCAAGAAAAATAAACAGGCCAGGGTAGAGGATGTAGGGCAAACAAATGGCACACCCTATAAAAATTAAGTAAGCCCGTATCTGGACGGAATCTAGGGGAACGTTCAAGGATCAGGGGTCAAGTTCGAAACTTCCCAAATCCGGAAAAGAGACAGAAAAATATCTTTCCTGGAGAGTGGAATTCATCCGATTTGTCTAAGTTGTCTTGGAAACATTGTGTCCGTGAAGGGGGTTGCCAGGACCACCTCGAATTTGGAGTTTCTGATCTCAGGATGTCAAACCAACCCACATGACCACGTGTTCTCAGTGCTTAGTTTGACCTAGGCTAGGGTAGCCAAGAGTCCTACAAGTGACCGGTGCAAATTCAAGGACAACAACCAAGAGTCACGAAAGCACTCACACCTCACCCTAGAGAACATACAGCGATTAAAGAAATACAAACTAATCACTCGGAATGAAGGAGAACGGACTGATAAGCATGTCTAAGGGAGATAGCTGAGAAAGACCATGACGAGTATACTATGGAAAAGAAAAAGAGGACCCAGAAAATGGAAGGTGAACAGAAATCACACCTGAATTATCCACAATGAAAGATGATGTCCGTCTTTAGACAGACTCTGCTGGAACGTTTGAAAGTCAGAGAAATTCACAAGCCAAAAAACGGCAGCGAAGGTCAAGCATGGGCTAACTGGGAAGGGTGAGTTATGAGACTGCTCCAAGCAGGCTCTGAAACCTGTATCCAGGAAGTATGCTGGACCTCAGAGACACAATTATGACAAATCCTCTGACATCACAATGGACCCGAAAAACAACCTAGCCTCATCTACACAGTGCTAGAGTTGGGCTCACTAGTATATTTAACTCCCATTGCACTCAACTGCACGTTGCCACTGAACATGTAAGTGGCCGGCCGGTGGTGCAGTGGTGAGGTCCGCACCTTCTGGGTCTGTGGCCCAGTATGGGCTGGGTGGAATCCTCGGTTTGGGCCTCCTCACCACTGCTTCAGTTGTTCTGGTGCAGGCGTCCGAGGTAGAGTAGAGGCAGATGGGAAGGGACGTTGGACAGGGCCAGACTTCCACAGCAAATACAGGAGCATTGCCAGCAGACGTGAGCACAGCAATGCACTTGTGCCAAAACAAAACCAATTAAAAGTTGCAAAGAATAGAAAAACTGAAGCTAAGGAAAAAAAAAACAAAAAAACAGGAGCTTGCCATTACGAAGAATAGGATCTCTGTGAATAACCTTAGCAAAACAGGTGAATTCTATGTTAATTCAAAAACTAGCAAACCTTTGGGGAAAGAAACTCAAGAAGACACAAGAAAAAAAAAGATATCGAGGGATCTAGGAATGGAAGGATTAACACACTTGAAAGGTTCATACCGCAGTAAGGAATCTCTGGATTCCATGCAATCCCAGTCAAAGTTGCAGCAGTATTTGCCACAGAGAAGAAGAGAGAATCCTGAAGTTTCTAGCCAGCAACACGAGACCCTGACTAGGCAAAGGAATCCTCAGGAAAACGAACAAAGCAGCACGTGTCACAATTTCTGATTTCAACATAGAGGACGAAGCGCTAGGTACCGAAACGGCACAGTCTGGGCCCCAAAACAGGCATGAAGACCCATGCAAAACAATTGAGAGCCCAGAGCCCAACTCAAACTTACATGGACAGCCCATTTTGGACCAGGGAGCCAAGTGGAGACAGCGGAGAAAGGAGAGTCTCTACAATAAACGGTGCTGGGAAGCCTGCACAGCCACATGGAACACAACGAGAGTACACCATGATGTTACACCTGGCACACACACCACCTGAAATGGATTAAAGCCTTGAATGGCAGACTTGAAACCGTGAACCTTGTAGGAGAAGACCTAGGCAGAGTGCTCTTTGCCATCTGTCTGAGCCGCCTATTTGGAAGAAGCATGTCTGACTGGGCAAGGGCAACAAAGGAAACAAGAAACAAACGGGACCACATCAAATGCACACACTTCTGCCCACTCAAGGAAACCATCAACTGAATACTAAGACACCACAACAATTGGGAGAGGATGTTTGCAAACCACACATCGGACAAGGGGTGAAAAGCCCAAAGATACAATCAACTCGCACGTCTCCACAAGAAAAAAAACAAGCCAATGAAAACCTGGTCAAAAGATGGAAGCAGAGATTTCTCCGAAGAAGACAGAAAGAGGGCCAGTAGGTGCATGAAAACTTGTTCACCATCATTAAGTCTCAGGAAAATGCAAATCCAAACTGCAAGGCCATGGCAGCTCACTGTGGTCAGCATGGCTAGAAGGAAGCAGACAGGAAATAACAAGTGTCAGAGAGGAGGTGCAGAGAAGGGAAGCCTCCTGCACTGCTGGTGGGAGTGTAACCCGGTGCAGCCACGATGCCAAAGGTGTGGAACTGCCTCAGAAATTTAAGTATCCATGTCCCGTATGACCCAGCTATTAATCTGCCGCTTGCTTATCCAAAAAAGTCAGAAAGACTACCGCATAAAGACATGTGCATGGCTGTGTTCACCACAGTCTTACTCCTGATATCCAAGACTTGGAAAGCACCCTGGTGTCCAGCAAGGGATGATTGGAGAAGGAAGATGGGCTATAGCCACACAATGGTATACCACTCAGCCGGAACAAATGATGCAATCCAGCCATTTGTGACCACCAGAATGGCTGTGAGGGTTTTAGGGGAAGTGTAACAAGCCCCAGTGAGAAATTCAAATACCATAGAATCTCACTTACAAGGAGAAGAAAAAGCAAGCACTAACCAACAGGTGGCACTGAACATTTGTATGCGGGCTCCCAGAGGCAAAGAGGGGCGGTGACGGAGGGTGAAAGAGAAGATTAGGCACAAGTGTGTGGTGAGGGCCTGTGATTAGTCTTACACTGGTGAAGATGATGGAAGCTACACGGAAGTCTAAAGCAATGAGGATGTGAATCTGGAAGTTATAGTACGTTCTAATGCAGGGTCATGGCTATAAATTCACCTCAAATCAAAAATCCAAAAAGGGGTCCAGAATGATGTCATAAAGCTTTGGGGGCGGAAAGAGTTTACAGAAGGTGAACTTCCAAGGATGGAAAATCACCTCCAAATGCTTACAGATGCTACAGAAAGGCAGACCATTCCAAATAGGTGAAGAGGAATACTACGAAGAGAACATGATCAGTCCTAAACCCATGAACGAACGGAAAATGTTACCGTCCATGATGTTATTACTAATCACCTTCACGAATAATCCAAACAGGCCCACGTCTTCCCAAGTTCAGGCAAAAGGTTGGTCCAAAAGTACAATTCAGGGCCGGCCCTGTGGTGGAGCAGGTAAGTGCCCACATTCCGCTTGGGCGGCCCGGGCCTCACTGTTTCACATTACGAGTGCATATCACATTAGTAGTGTTAGGAAATATAGATTTCATGGTATGGTGCGGGCAGAGATCATAAATAAGCAGCAATTGTGAGGATACGTTATCAATACGCACAAGCAAAGGAACCATAAGAATATTGCAATCTATGGAAGTATCTGGTACACTTCCCAAAGGCAGAAGGAAGGAAATCTTGTGACCTGCCAAGGTGGAATTGGCAGAGTGCCACGAGATGACACCATCATCGTGCATCAGAACATTCCCTGGGCAACTTCAACTTGTGAGGGAGTCCAGGACTTTTTCTGGGTAAGGTCCACCCATTTTGCCATCTACCCAAGATATAAGAGATAAAACCCAGGATAATCTTACAGGAGTGACACCAGTGTCTAGAGAGAATGTAGGAGCCCTTTCGAAGTTCAAGGAGAAAGATAGAAACTGACAACAATTGCAGAAAAAGGAAAACTATCCTACCTAGACAGGGTGAGGAGTCAGACTGGTCTGAGATGGCTGTGAAACTCTGTGTGCACGGAGGTTGTCAGGACAACTTCGAATTTTGAGGTCGCTTATGACATCACGGTGAACATGTCCCCCAGGGTGGCCGCATGGTTACAGTCTGAGGATTGGCCTAGGCTAGGCTATTAAAGGGACAGATACCCAGAAACAGGTTTGGCAAACAGAAAGCAGGCACAGAAACTAGAAGAGATAAAACAGAGTCTGATGCAAGGGATAAGAAAGGAACCCTAGGCCACAAGTGAGAATAGAGGGACAGGCACGGAGAGGAGAACATTGTCATCTATTCAAGTCTATGGGGAGGTCATGCTGATTCAAGCTTGCAACTTCATTGGAAACAAGTGGCCGGACTTGGCGTTCATCACACCTACAGTGCCCTTGTGCCTTAAGCATAATGCAAAGTCAAGAAAGATGTCTTGAGGACATTGAAGAGAAGAATCGATGCCTCCTTTCCAAGGCCCATAGCATTCTTTGCAGGTCAGTCTCTTTTTCCGAAGCTCTGGTGTCACGTGGGCCCACTGGGCACATGGTAATGTGTCCCAAGAGATGTCTTGGAAGCCTTGAAGGAATGGAGCCCTGTCACGCTTGGGGTATGTCTCTTTGTTTGGAAGTGCTCTACAAGGGTGCTGAAAAGCACCCTCTTCCACAGGGCTTCGTTCCTTCGTGAAGGCTGCCCTCCCAGGCTAGTGTGCTCTGTTTGCCTCCATCGAAATTCTCTCCCCCTACCTCTTGCCGTAGAAGGATTATTGATTATGTGTTTTGACACCATATGTAAGGAAGTTGCACGAAAATTAGAACTTTACAGTTGTGTTTCAAGAAAAATAAACAGGCCAGGGTAGAGGATGTAGGGCAAACAAATGGCACACCCTATAAAAATTAAGTAAGCCCGTATCTGGACGGAATCTAGGGGAACGTTCAAGGATCAGGGGTCAAGTTCGAAACTTCCCAAATCCGGAAAAGAGACAGAAAAATATCTTTCCTGGAGAGTGGAATTCATCCGATTTGTCTAAGTTGTCTTGGAAACATTGTGTCCGTGAAGGGGGTTGCCAGGACCACCTCGAATTTGGAGTTTCTGATCTCAGGATGTCAAACCAACCCACATGACCACGTGTTCTCAGTGCTTAGTTTGACCTAGGCTAGGGTAGCCAAGAGTCCTACAAGTGACCGGTGCAAATTCAAGGACAACAACCAAGAGTCACGAAAGCACTCACACCTCACCCTAGAGAACATACAGCGATTAAAGAAATACAAACTAATCACTCGGAATGAAGGAGAACGGACTGATAAGCATGTCTAAGGGAGATAGCTGAGAAAGACCATGACGAGTATACTATGGAAAAGAAAAAGAGGACCCAGAAAATGGAAGGTGAACAGAAATCACACCTGAATTATCCACAATGAAAGATGATGTCCGTCTTTAGACAGACTCTGCTGGAACGTTTGAAAGTCAGAGAAATTCACAAGCCAAAAAACGGCAGCGAAGGTCAAGCATGGGCTAACTGGGAAGGGTGAGTTATGAGACTGCTCCAAGCAGGCTCTGAAACCTGTATCCAGGAAGCATGCTGGACCTCAGAGACACAATTATGACAAATCCTCTGACATCACAATGGACCCGAAAAACAACCTAGCCTCATCTACACAGTGCTAGAGTTGGGCTCACTAGTATATTTAACTCCCATTGCACTCAACTGCACGTTGCCACTGAACATGTAAGTGGCCGGCCGGTGGTGCAGTGGTGAGGTCCGCACCTTCTGGGTCTGTGGCCCAGTATGGGCTGGGTGGAATCCTCGGTTTGGGCCTCCTCACCACTGCTTCAGTTGTTCTGGTGCAGGCGTCCGAGGTAGAGTAGAGGCAGATGGGAAGGGACGTTGGACAGGGCCAGACTTCCACAGCAAATACAGGAGCATTGCCAGCAGATGTGAGCACAGCAATGCACTTGTGCCAAAACAAAACCAATTAAAAGTTGCAAAGAATAGAAAAACTGAAGCTAAGGAAAAAAAACCCAAAAAAACGGGAGCTTGCCATTACGAAGAATAGGATCTCTGTGAATAACCTTAGCAAAACAGGTGAATTCTATGTTAATTCAAAAACTAGCAAACCTTTGGGGAAAGAAACTCAAGAAGACACAAGAAAAAAAAAGATATCGAGGGATCTAGGAATGGAAGGATTAACACACTTGAAAGGTTCATACCGCAGTAAGGAATCTCTGGATTCCATGCAATCCCAGTCAAAGTTGCAGCAGTATTTGCCACAGAGAAGAAGAGAGAATCCTGAAGTTTCTAGCCAGCAACACGAGACCCTGACTAGGCAAAGGAATCCTCAGGAAAACGAACAAAGCAGCACGTGTCACAATTTCTGATTTCAACATAGAGGACGAAGCGCTAGGTACCGAAACGGCACAGTCTGGGCCCCAAAACAGGCATGAAGACCCATGCAAAACAATTGAGAGCCCAGAGCCCAACTCAAACTTACATGGACAGCCCATTTTGGACCAGGGAGCCAAGTGGAGACAGCGGAGAAAGGAGAGTCTCTACAATAAACGGTGCTGGGAAGCCTGCACAGCCACATGGAACACAACGAGAGTACACCATGATGTTACACCTGGCACACACACCACCTGAAATGGATTAAAGCCTTGAATGGCAGACTTGAAACCGTGAACCTTGTAGGAGAAGACCTAGGCAGAGTGCTCTTTGCCATCTGTCTGAGCCGCCTATTTGGAAGAAGCATGTCTGACTGGGCAAGGGCAACAAAGGAAACAAGAAACAAACGGGACCACATCAAATGCACACACTTCTGCCCACTCAAGGAAACCATCAACTGAATACTAAGACACCACAACAATTGGGAGAGGATGTTTGCAAACCACACATCGGACAAGGGGTGAAAAGCCCAAAGATACAATCAACTCGCACGTCTCCACAAGAAAAAAAACAAGCCAATGAAAACCTGGTCAAAAGATGGAAGCAGAGATTTCTCCGAAGAAGACAGAAAGAGGGCCAGTAGGTGCATGAAAACTTGTTCACCATCATTAAGTCTCAGGAAAATGCAAATCCAAACTGCAAGGCCATGGCAGCTCACTGTGGTCAGCATGGCTAGAAGGAAGCAGACAGGAAATAACAAGTGTCAGAGAGGAGGTGCAGAGAAGGGAAGCCTCCTGCACTGCTGGTGGGAGTGTAACCCGGTGCAGCCACGATGCCAAAGGTGTGGAACTGCCTCAGAAATTTAAGTATCCATGTCCCGTATGACCCAGCTATTAATCTGCCGCTTGCTTATCCAAAAAAGTCAGAAAGACTACCGCATAAAGACATGTGCATGGCTGTGTTCACCACAGTCTTACTCCTGATATCCAAGACTTGGAAAGCACCCTGGTGTCCAGCAAGGGATGATTGGAGAAGGAAGATGGGCTATAGCCACACAATGGTATACCACTCAGCCGGAACAAATGATGCAATCCAGCCATTTGTGACCACCAGAATGGCTGTGAGGGTTTTAGGGGAAGTGTAACAAGCCCCAGTGAGAAATTCAAATACCATAGAATCTCACTTACAAGGAGAAGAAAAAGCAAGCACTAACCAACAGGTGGCACTGAACATTTGTATGCGGGCTCCCAGAGGCAAAGAGGGGCGGTGACGGAGGGTGAAAGAGAAGATTAGGCACAAGTGTGTGGTGAGGGCCTGTGATTAGTCTTACACTGGTGAAGATGATGGAAGCTACACAGAAGTCTAAAGCAATGAGGATGTGAATCTGGAAGTTATAGTACGTTCTAATGCAGGGTCATGGCTATAAATTCACCTCAAATCAAAAATCCAAAAAGGGGTCCAGAATGATGTCATAAAGCTTTGGGGGCGGAAAGAGTTTACAGAAGGTGAACTTCCAAGGATGGAAAATCACCTCCAAATGCTTACAGATGCTACAGAAAGGCAGACCATTCCAAATAGGTGAAGAGGAATACTACGAAGAGAACATGATCAGTCCTAAACCCATGAACGAACGGAAAATGTTACCGTCCATGATGTTATTACTAATCACCTTCACGAATAATCCAAACAGGCCCACGTCTTCCCAAGTTCAGGCAAAAGGTTGGTCCAAAAGTACAATTCAGGGCCGGCCCTGTGGTGGAGCAGGTAAGTGCCCACATTCCGCTTGGGCGGCCCGGGCCTCACTGTTTCACATTACGAGTGCATATCACATTAGTAGTGTTAGGAAATATAGATTTCACGGTATGGTGCGGGCAGAGATCATAAATAAGCAGCAATTGTGAGGATACGTTATCAATACGCACAAGCAAAGGAACCATAAGAATATTGCAATCTATGGAAGTATCTGGTACACTTCCCAAAGGCAGAAGGAAGGAAATCTTGTGACCTGCCAAGGTGGAATTGGCAGAGTGCCACGAGATGACACCATCATTGTGCATCAGAACATTCCCTGGGCAACTTCAACTTGTGAGGGAGTCCAGGACTTTTTCTGGGTAAGGTCCACCCATTTTGCCATCTACCCAAGATATAAGAGATAAAACCCAGGATAATCTTACAGGAGTGAAACCAGTGTCTAGAGAGAATGTAGGAGCCCTTTCGAAGTTCAAGGAGAAAGATAGAAACTGACAACAATTGCAGAAAAAGGAAAACTATCCTACCTAGACAGGGTGAGGAGTCAGACTGGTCTGAGATGGCTGTGAAACTCTGTGTGCACGGAGGTTGTCAGGACAACTTCGAATTTTGAGGTCGCTTATGACATCACGGTGAACATGTCCCCCAGGGTGGCCGCATGGTTACAGTCTGAGGATTGGCCTAGGCTAGGCTATTAAAGGGACAGATACCCAGAAACAGGTTTGGCAAACAGAAAGCAGGCACAGAAACTAGAAGAGATAAAACAGAGTCTGATGCAAGGGATAAGAAAGGAACCCTAGGCCACAAGTGAGAATAGAGGGACAGGCACGGAGAGGAGAACATTGTCATCTATTCAAGTCTATGGGGAGGTCATGCTGATTCAAGCTTGCAACTTCATTGGAAACAAGTGGCCGGACTTGGCGTTCATCACACCTACAGTGCCCTTGTGCCTTAAGCATAATGCAAAGTCAAGAAAGATGTCTTGAGGACATTGAAGAGAAGAATCGATGCCTCCTTTCCAAGGCCCATAGCATTCTTTGAAGGTCAGTCTCTTTTTCCGAAGCTCTGGTGTCACGTGGGCCCACTGGGCACATGGTAATGTGTCCCAAGAGATGTCTTGGAAGCCTTGAAGGAATGGAGCCCTGTCACGCTTGGGGTATGTCTCTTTGTTTGGAAGTGCTCTACAAGGGTGCTGAAAAGCACCCTCTTCCACAGGGCTTCGTTCCTTCGTGAAGGCTGCCCTCCCAGGCTAGTGTGCTCTGTTTGCCTCCATCGAAATTCTCTCCCCCTACCTCTTGCCGTAGAAGGATTATTGATTATGTGTTTTGACACCATATGTAAGGAAGTTGCACGAAAATTAGAACTTTACAGTTGTGTTTCAAGAAAAATAAACAGGCCAGGGTAGAGGATGTAGGGCAAACAAATGGCACACCCTATAAAAATTAAGTAAGCCCGTATCTGGACGGAATCTAGGGGAACGTTCAAGGATCAGGGGTCAAGTTCGAAACTTCCCAAATCCGGAAAAGAGACAGAAAAATATCTTTCCTGGAGAGTGGAATTCATCCGATTTGTCTAAGTTGTCTTGGAAACATTGTGTCCGTGAAGGGGGTTGCCAGGACCACCTCGAATTTGGAGTTTCTGATCTCAGGATGTCAAACCAACCCACATGACCACGTGTTCTCAGTGCTTAGTTTGACCTAGGCTAGGATAGCCAAGAGTCCTACAAGTGACCGGTGCAAATTCAAGGACAACAACCAAGAGTCACGAAAGCACTCACACCTCACCCTAGAGAACATACAGCGATTAAAGAAATACAAACTAATCACTCGGAATGAAGGAGAACGGACTGATAAGCATGTCTAAGGGAGATAGCTGAGAAAGACCATGACGAGTATACTATGGAAAAGAAAAAGAGGACCCAGAAAATGGAAGGTGAACAGAAATCACACCTGAATTATCCACAATGAAAGATGATGTCCGTCTTTAGACAGACTCTGCTGGAACGTTTGAAAGTCAGAGAAATTCACAAGCCAAAAAACGGCAGCGAAGGTCAAGCATGGGCTAACTGGGAAGGGTGAGTTATGAGACTGCTCCAAGCAGGCTCTGAAACCTGTATCCAGGAAGCATGCTGGACCTCAGAGACACAATTATGACAAATCCTCTGACATCACAATGGACCCGAAAAACAACCTAGCCTCATCTACACAGTGCTAGAGTTGGGCTCACTAGTATATTTAACTCCCATTGCACTCAACTGCACGTTGCCACTGAACATGTAAGTGGCCGGCCGGTGGTGCAGTGGTGAGGTCCGCACCTTCTGGGTCTGTGGCCCAGTATGGGCTGGGTGGAATCCTCGGTTTGGGCCTCCTCACCACTGCTTCAGTTGTTCTGGTGCAGGCGTCCGAGGTAGAGTAGAGGCAGATGGGAAGGGACGTTGGACAGGGCCAGACTTCCACAGCAAATACAGGAGCATTGCCAGCAGACGTGAGCACAGCAATGCACTTGTGCCAAAACAAAACCAATTAAAAGTTGCAAAGAATAGAAAAACTGAAGCTAAGGAAAAAAAAAACAAAAAAACAGGAGCTTGCCATTACGAAGAATAGGATCTCTGTGAATAACCTTAGCAAAACAGGTGAATTCTATGTTAATTCAAAAACTAGCAAACCTTTGGGGAAAGAAACTCAAGAAGACACAAGAAAAAAAAAGATATCGAGGGATCTAGGAATGGAAGGATTAACACACTTGAAAGGTTCATACCGCAGTAAGGAATCTCTGGATTCCATGCAATCCCAGTCAAAGTTGCAGCAGTATTTGCCACAGAGAAGAAGAGAGAATCCTGAAGTTTCTAGCCAGCAACACGAGACCCTGACTAGGCAAAGGAATCCTCAGGAAAACGAACAAAGCAGCACGTGTCACAATTTCTGATTTCAACATAGAGGACGAAGCGCTAGGTACCGAAACGGCACAGTCTGGGCCCCAAAACAGGCATGAAGACCCATGCAAAACAATTGAGAGCCCAGAGCCCAACTCAAACTTACATGGACAGCCCATTTTGGACCAGGGAGCCAAGTGGAGACAGCGGAGAAAGGAGAGTCTCTACAATAAACGGTGCTGGGAAGCCTGCACAGCCACATGGAACACAACGAGAGTACACCATGATGTTACACCTGGCACACACACCACCTGAAGTGGATTAAAGCCTTGAATGGCAGACTTGAAACCGTGAACCTTGTAGGAGAAGACCTAGGCAGAGTGCTCTTTGCCATCTGTCTGAGCCGCCTATTTGGAAGAAGCATGTCTGACTGGGCAAGGGCAACAAAGGAAACAAGAAACAAACGGGACCACATCAAATGCACACACTTCTGCCCACTCAAGGAAACCATCAACTGAATACTAAGACACCACAACAATTGGGAGAGGATGTTTGCAAACCACACATCGGACAAGGGGTGAAAAGCCCAAAGATACAATCAACTCGCACGTCTCCACAAGAAAAAAAACAAGCCAATGAAAACCTGGTCAAAAGATGGAAGCAGAGATTTCTCCGAAGAAGACAGAAAGAGGGCCAGTAGGTGCATGAAAACTTGTTCACCATCATGAAGTCTCAGGAAAATGCAAATCCAAACTGCAAGGCCATGGCAGCTCACTGTGGTCAGCATGGCTAGAAGGAAGCAGACAGGAAATAACAAGTGTCAGAGAGGAGGTGCAGAGAAGGGAAGCCTCCTGCACTGCTGGTGGGAGTGTAACCCGGTGCAGCCACGATGCCAAAGGTGTGGAACTGCCTCAGAAATTTAAGTATCCATGTCCCGTATGACCCAGCTATTAATCTGCCGCTTGCTTATCCAAAAAAGTCAGAAAGACTACCGCATAAAGACATGTGCATGGCTGTGTTCACCACAGTCTTACTCCTGATATCCAAGACTTGGAAAGCACCCTGGTGTCCAGCAAGGGATGATTGGAGAAGGAAGATGGGCTATAGCCACACAATGGTATACCACTCAGCCGGAACAAATGATGCAATCCAGCCATTTGTGACCACCAGAATGGCTGTGAGGGTTTTAGGGGAAGTGTAACAAGCCCCAGTGAGAAATTCAAATACCATAGAATCTCACTTACAAGGCGAAGAAAAAGCAAGCACTAACCAACAGGTGGCACTGAACATTTGTATGCGGGCTCCCAGAGGCAAAGAGGGGCGGTGACGGAGGGTGAAAGAGAAGATTAGGCACAAGTGTGTGGTGAGGGCCTGTGATTAGTCTTACACTGGTGAAGATGATGGAAGCTACACAGAAGTCTAAAGCAATGAGGATGTGAATCTGGAAGTTATAGTACGTTCTAATGCAGGGTCATGGCTATAAATTCACCTCAAATCAAAAATCCAAAAAGGGGTCCAGAATGATGTCATAAAGCTTTGGGGGCGGAAAGAGTTTACAGAAGGTGAACTTCCAAGGATGGAAAATCACCTCCAAATGCTTACAGATGCTACAGAAAGGCAGACCATTCCAAATAGGTGAAGAGGAATACTACGAAGAGAACATGATCAGTCCTAAACCCATGAACGAACGGAAAATGTTACCGTCCATGATGTTATTACTAATCACCTTCACGAATAATCCAAACAGGCCCACGTCTTCCCAAGTTCAGGCAAAAGGTTGGTCCAAAAGTACAATTCAGGGCCGGCCCTGTGGTGGAGCAGGTAAGTGCCCACATTCCGCTTGGGCGGCCCGGGCCTCACTGTTTCACATTACGAGTGCATATCACATTAGTAGTGTTAGGAAATATAGATTTCATGGTATGGTGCGGGCAGAGATCATAAATAAGCAGCAATTGTGAGGATACGTTATCAATACGCACAAGCAAAGGAACCATAAGAATATTGCAATCTATGGAAGTATCTGGTACACTTCCCAAAGGCAGAAGGAAGGAAATCTTGTGACCTGCCAAGGTGGAATTGGCAGAGTGCCACGAGATGACACCATCATTGTGCATCAGAACATTCCCTGGGCAACTTCAACTTGTGAGGGAGTCCAGGACTTTTTCTGGGTAAGGTCCACCCATTTTGCCATCTACCCAAGATATAAGAGATAAAACCCAGGATAATCTTACAGGAGTGAAACCAGTGTCTAGAGAGAATGTAGGAGCCCTTTCGAAGTTCAAGGAGAAAGATAGAAACTGACAACAATTGCAGAAAAAGGAAAACTATCCTACCTAGACAGGGTGAGGAGTCAGACTGGTCTGAGATGGCTGTGAAACTCTGTGTGCACGGAGGTTGTCAGGACAACTTCGAATTTTGAGGTCGCTTATGACATCACGGTGAACATGTCCCCCAGGGTGGCCGCATGGTTACAGTCTGAGGATTGGCCTAGGCTAGGCTATTAAAGGGACAGATACCCAGAAACAGGTTTGGCAAACAGAAAGCAGGCACAGAAACTAGAAGAGATAAAACAGAGTCTGATGCAAGGGATAAGAAAGGAACCCTAGGCCACAAGTGAGAATAGAGGGACAGGCACGGAGAGGAGAACATTGTCATCTATTCAAGTCTATGGGGAGGTCATGCTGATTCAAGCTTGCAACTTCATTGGAAACAAGTGGCCGGACTTGGCGTTCATCACACCTACAGTGCCCTTGTGCCTTAAGCATAATGCAAAGTCAAGAAAGATGTCTTGAGGACATTGAAGAGAAGAATCGATGCCTCCTTTCCAAGGCCCATAGCATTCTTTGAAGGTCAGTCTCTTTTTCCGAAGCTCTGGTGTCACGTGGGCCCACTGGGCACATGGTAATGTGTCCCAAGAGATGTCTTGGAAGCCTTGAAGGAATGGAGCCCTGTCACGCTTGGGGTATGTCTCTTTGTTTGGAAGTGCTCTACAAGGGTGCTGAAAAGCACCCTCTTCCACAGGGCTTCGTTCCTTCGTGAAGGCTGCCCTCCCAGGCTAGTGTGCTCTGTTTGCCTCCATCGAAATTCTCTCCCCCTACCTCTTGCCGTAGAAGGATTATTGATTATGTGTTTTGACACCATATGTAAGGAAGTTGCACGAAAATTAGAACTTTACAGTTGTGTTTCAAGAAAAATAAACAGGCCAGGGTAGAGGATGTAGGGCAAACAAATGGCACACCCTATAAAAATTAAGTAAGCCCGTATCTGGACGGAATCTAGGGGAACGTTCAAGGATCAGGGGTCAAGTTCGAAACTTCCCAAATCCGGAAAAGAGACAGAAAAATATCTTTCCTGGAGAGTGGAATTCATCCGATTTGTCTAAGTTGTCTTGGAAACATTGTGTCCGTGAAGGGGGTTGCCAGGACCACCTCGAATTTGGAGTTTCTGATCTCAGGATGTCAAACCAACCCACATGACCACGTGTTCTCAGTGCTTAGTTTGACCTAGGCTAGGATAGCCAAGAGTCCTACAAGTGACCGGTGCAAATTCAAGGACAACAACCAAGAGTCACGAAAGCACTCACACCTCACCCTAGAGAACATACAGCGATTAAAGAAATACAAACTAATCACTCGGAATGAAGGAGAACGGACTGATAAGCATGTCTAAGGGAGATAGCTGAGAAAGACCATGACGAGTATACTATGGAAAAGAAAAAGAGGACCCAGAAAACGGAAGGTGAACAGAAATCACACCTGAATTATCCACAATGAAAGATGATGTCCGTCTTTAGACAGACTCTGCTGGAACGTTTGAAAGTCAGAGAAATTCACAAGCCAAAAAACGGCAGCGAAGGTCAAGCATGGGCTAACTGGGAAGGGTGAGTTATGAGACTGCTCCAAGCAGGCTCTGAAACCTGTATCCAGGAAGCATGCTGGACCTCAGAGACACAATTATGACAAATCCTCTGACATCACAATGGACCCGAAAAACAACCTAGCCTCATCTACACAGTGCTAGAGTTGGGCTCACTAGTATATTTAACTCCCATTGCACTCAACTGCACGTTGCCACTGAACATGTAAGTGGCCGGCCGGTGGTGCAGTGGTGAGGTCCGCACCTTCTGGGTCTGTGGCCCAGTATGGGCTGGGTGGAATCCTCGGTTTGGGCCTCCTCACCACTGCTTCAGTTGTTCTGGTGCAGGCGTCCGAGGTAGAGTAGAGGCAGATGGGAAGGGACGTTGGACAGGGCCAGACTTCCACAGCAAATACAGGAGCATTGCCAGCAGACGTGAGCACAGCAATGCACTTGTGCCAAAACAAAACCAATTAAAAGTTGCAAAGAATAGAAAAACTGAAGCTAAGGAAAAAAAAAACAAAAAAACAGGAGCTTGCCATTACGAAGAATAGGATCTCTGTGAATAACCTTAGCAAAACAGGTGAATTCTATGTTAATTCAAAAACTAGCAAACCTTTGGGGAAAGAAACTCAAGAAGACACAAGAAAAAAAAAGATATCGAGGGATCTAGGAATGGAAGGATTAACACACTTGAAAGGTTCATACCGCAGTAAGGAATCTCTGGATTCCATGCAATCCCAGTCAAAGTTGCAGCAGTATTTGCCACAGAGAAGAAGAGAGAATCCTGAAGTTTCTAGCCAGCAACACGAGACCCTGACTAGGCAAAGGAATCCTCAGGAAAACGAACAAAGCAGCACGTGTCACAATTTCTGATTTCAACATAGAGGACGAAGCGCTAGGTACCGAAACGGCACAGTCTGGGCCCCAAAACAGGCATGAAGACCCATGCAAAACAATTGAGAGCCCAGAGCCCAACTCAAACTTACATGGACAGCCCATTTTGGACCAGGGAGCCAAGTGGAGACAGCGGAGAAAGGAGAGTCTCTACAATAAACGGTGCTGGGAAGCCTGCACAGCCACATGGAACACAACGAGAGTACACCATGATGTTACACCTGGCACACACACCACCTGAAGTGGATTAAAGCCTTGAATGGCAGACTTGAAACCGTGAACCTTGTAGGAGAAGACCTAGGCAGAGTGCTCTTTGCCATCTGTCTGAGCCGCCTATTTGGAAGAAGCATGTCTGACTGGGCAAGGGCAACAAAGGAAACAAGAAACAAACGGGACCACATCAAATGCACACACTTCTGCCCACTCAAGGAAACCATCAACTGAATACTAAGACACCACAACAATTGGGAGAGGATGTTTGCAAACCACACATCGGACAAGGGGTGAAAAGCCCAAAGATACAATCAACTCGCACGTCTCCACAAGAAAAAAAACAAGCCAATGAAAACCTGGTCAAAAGATGGAAGCAGAGATTTCTCCGAAGAAGACAGAAAGAGGGCCAGTAGGTGCATGAAAACTTGTTCACCATCATTAAGTCTCAGGAAAATGCAAATCCAAACTGCAAGGCCATGGCAGCTCACTGTGGTCAGCATGGCTAGAAGGAAGCAGACAGGAAATAACAAGTGTCAGAGAGGAGGTGCAGAGAAGGGAAGCCTCCTGCACTGCTGGTGGGAGTGTAACCCGGTGCAGCCACGATGCCAAAGGTGTGGAACTGCCTCAGAAATTTAAGTATCCATGTCCCGTATGACCCAGCTATTAATCTGCCGCTTGCTTATCCAAAAAAGTCAGAAAGACTACCGCATAAAGACATGTGCATGGCTGTGTTCACCACAGTCTTACTCCTGATATCCAAGACTTGGAAAGCACCCTGGTGTCCAGCAAGGGATGATTGGAGAAGGAAGATGGGCTATAGCCACACAATGGTATACCACTCAGCCGGAACAAATGATGCAATCCAGCCATTTGTGACCACCAGAATGGCTGTGAGGGTTTTAGGGGAAGTGTAACAAGCCCCAGTGAGAAATTCAAATACCATAGAATCTCACTTACAAGGAGAAGAAAAAGCAAGCACTAACCAACAGGTGGCACTGAACATTTGTATGCGGGCTCCCAGAGGCAAAGAGGGGCGGTGACGGAGGGTGAAAGAGAAGATTAGGCACAAGTGTGTGGTGAGGGCCTGTGATTAGTCTTACACTGGTGAAGATGATGGAAGCTACACAGAAGTCTAAAGCAATGAGGATGTGAATCTGGAAGTTATAGTACGTTCTAATGCAGGGTCATGGCTATAAATTCACCTCAAATCAAAAATCCAAAAAGGGGTCCAGAATGATGTCATAAAGCTTTGGGGGCGGAAAGAGTTTACAGAAGGTGAACTTCCAAGGATGGAAAATCACCTCCAAATGCTTACAGATGCTACAGAAAGGCAGACCATTCCAAATAGGTGAAGAGGAATACTACGAAGAGAACATGATCAGTCCTAAACCCATGAACGAACGGAAAATGTTACCGTCCATGATGTTATTACTAATCACCTTCACGAATAATCCAAACAGGCCCACGTCTTCCCAAGTTCAGGCAAAAGGTTGGTCCAAAAGTACAATTCAGGGCCGGCCCTGTGGTGGAGCAGGTAAGTGCCCACATTCCGCTTGGGCGGCCCGGGCCTCACTGTTTCACATTACGAGTGCATATCACATTAGTAGTGTTAGGAAATATAGATTTCATGGTATGGTGCGGGCAGAGATCATAAATAAGCAGCAATTGTGAGGATACGTTATCAATACGCACAAGCAAAGGAACCATAAGAATATTGCAATCTATGGAAGTATCTGGTACACTTCCCAAAGGCAGAAGGAAGGAAATCTTGTGACCTGCCAAGGTGGAATTGGCAGAGTGCCACGAGATGACACCATCATTGTGCATCAGAACATTCCCTGGGCAACTTCAACTTGTGAGGGAGTCCAGGACTTTTTCTGGGTAAGGTCCACCCATTTTGCCATCTACCCAAGATATAAGAGATAAAACCCAGGATAATCTTACAGGAGTGAAACCAGTGTCTAGAGAGAATGTAGGAGCCCTTTCGAAGTTCAAGGAGAAAGATAGAAACTGACAACAATTGCAGAAAAAGGAAAACTATCCTACCTAGACAGGGTGAGGAGTCAGACTGGTCTGAGATGGCTGTGAAACTCTGTGTGCACGGAGGTTGTCAGGACAACTTCGAATTTTGAGGTCGCTTATGACATCACGGTGAACATGTCCCCCAGGGTGGCCGCATGGTTACAGTCTGAGGATTGGCCTAGGCTAGGCTATTAAAGGGACAGATACCCAGAAACAGGTTTGGCAAACAGAAAGCAGGCACAGAAACTAGAAGAGATAAAACAGAGTCTGATGCAAGGGATAAGAAAGGAACCCTAGGCCACAAGTGAGAATAGAGGGACAGGCACGGAGAGGAGAACATTGTCATCTATTCAAGTCTATGGGGAGGTCATGCTGATTCAAGCTTGCAACTTCATTGGAAACAAGTGGCCGGACTTGGCGTTCATCACACCTACAGTGCCCTTGTGCCTTAAGCATAATGCAAAGTCAAGAAAGATGTCTTGAGGACATTGAAGAGAAGAATCGATGCCTCCTTTCCAAGGCCCATAGCATTCTTTGAAGGTCAGTCTCTTTTTCCGAAGCTCTGGTGTCACGTGGGCCCACTGGGCACATGGTAATGTGTCCCAAGAGATGTCTTGGAAGCCTTGAAGGAATGGAGCCCTGTCACGCTTGGGGTATGTCTCTTTGTTTGGAAGTGCTCTACAAGGGTGCTGAAAAGCACCCTCTTCCACAGGGCTTCGTTCCTTCGTGAAGGCTGCCCTCCCAGGCTAGTGTGCTCTGTTTGCCTCCATCGAAATTCTCTCCCCCTACCTCTTGCCGTAGAAGGATTATTGATTATGTGTTTTGACACCATATGTAAGGAAGTTGCACGAAAATTAGAACTTTACAGTTGTGTTTCAAGAAAAATAAACAGGCCAGGGTAGAGGATGTAGGGCAAACAAATGGCACACCCTATAAAAATTAAGTAAGCCCGTATCTGGACGGAATCTAGGGGAACGTTCAAGGATCAGGGGTCAAGTTCGAAACTTCCCAAATCCGGAAAAGAGACAGAAAAATATCTTTCCTGGAGAGTGGAATTCATCCGATTTGTCTAAGTTGTCTTGGAAACATTGTGTCCGTGAAGGGGGTTGCCAGGACCACCTCGAATTTGGAGTTTCTGATCTCAGGATGTCAAACCAACCCACATGACCACGTGTTCTCAGTGCTTAGTTTGACCTAGGCTAGGATAGCCAAGAGTCCTACAAGTGACCGGTGCAAATTCAAGGACAACAACCAAGAGTCACGAAAGCACTCACACCTCACCCTAGAGAACATACAGCGATTAAAGAAATACAAACTAATCACTCGGAATGAAGGAGAACGGACTGATAAGCATGTCTAAGGGAGATAGCTGAGAAAGACCATGACGAGTATACTATGGAAAAGAAAAAGAGGACCCAGAAAATGGAAGGTGAACAGAAATCACACCTGAATTATCCACAATGAAAGATGATGTCCGTCTTTAGACAGACTCTGCTGGAACGTTTGAAAGTCAGAGAAATTCACAAGCCAAAAAACGGCAGCGAAGGTCAAGCATGGGCTAACTGGGAAGGGTGAGTTATGAGACTGCTCCAAGCAGGCTCTGAAACCTGTATCCAGGAAGCATGCTGGACCTCAGAGACACAATTATGACAAATCCTCTGACATCACAATGGACCCGAAAAACAACCTAGCCTCATCTACACAGTGCTAGAGTTGGGCTCACTAGTATATTTAACTCCCATTGCACTCAACTGCACGTTGCCACTGAACATGTAAGTGGCCGGCCGGTGGTGCAGTGGTGAGGTCCGCACCTTCTGGGTCTGTGGCCCAGTATGGGCTGGGTGGAATCCTCGGTTTGGGCCTCCTCACCACTGCTTCAGTTGTTCTGGTGCAGGCGTCCGAGGTAGAGTAGAGGCAGATGGGAAGGGACGTTGGACAGGGCCAGACTTCCACAGCAAATACAGGAGCATTGCCAGCAGACGTGAGCACAGCAATGCACTTGTGCCAAAACAAAACCAATTAAAAGTTGCAAAGAATAGAAAAACTGAAGCTAAGGAAAAAAAAAACAAAAAAACAGGAGCTTGCCATTACGAAGAATAGGATCTCTGTGAATAACCTTAGCAAAACAGGTGAATTCTATGTTAATTCAAAAACTAGCAAACCTTTGGGGAAAGAAACTCAAGAAGACACAAGAAAAAAAAAGATATCGAGGGATCTAGGAATGGAAGGATTAACACACTTGAAAGGTTCATACCGCAGTAAGGAATCTCTGGATTCCATGCAATCCCAGTCAAAGTTGCAGCAGTATTTGCCACAGAGAAGAAGAGAGAATCCTGAAGTTTCTAGCCAGCAACACGAGACCCTGACTAGGCAAAGGAATCCTCAGGAAAACGAACAAAGCAGCACGTGTCACAATTTCTGATTTCAACATAGAGGACGAAGCGCTAGGTACCGAAACGGCACAGTCTGGGCCCCAAAACAGGCATGAAGACCCATGCAAAACAATTGAGAGCCCAGAGCCCAACTCAAACTTACATGGACAGCCCATTTTGGACCAGGGAGCCAAGTGGAGACAGCGGAGAAAGGAGAGTCTCTACAATAAACGGTGCTGGGAAGCCTGCACAGCCACATGGAACACAACGAGAGTACACCATGATGTTACACCTGGCACACACACCACCTGAAGTGGATTAAAGCCTTGAATGGCAGACTTGAAACCGTGAACCTTGTAGGAGAAGACCTAGGCAGAGTGCTCTTTGCCATCTGTCTGAGCCGCCTATTTGGAAGAAGCATGTCTGACTGGGCAAGGGCAACAAAGGAAACAAGAAACAAACGGGACCACATCAAATGCACACACTTCTGCCCACTCAAGGAAACCATCAACTGAATACTAAGACACCACAACAATTGGGAGAGGATGTTTGCAAACCACACATCGGACAAGGGGTGAAAAGCCCAAAGATACAATCAACTCGCACGTCTCCACAAGAAAAAAAACAAGCCAATGAAAACCTGGTCAAAAGATGGAAGCAGAGATTTCTCCGAAGAAGACAGAAAGAGGGCCAGTAGGTGCATGAAAACTTGTTCACCATCATTAAGTCTCAGGAAAATGCAAATCCAAACTGCAAGGCCATGGCAGCTCACTGTGGTCAGCATGGCTAGAAGGAAGCAGACAGGAAATAACAAGTGTCAGAGAGGAGGTGCAGAGAAGGGAAGCCTCCTGCACTGCTGGTGGGAGTGTAACCCGGTGCAGCCACGATGCCAAAGGTGTGGAACTGCCTCAGAAATTTAAGTATCCATGTCCCGTATGACCCAGCTATTAATCTGCCGCTTGCTTATCCAAAAAAGTCAGAAAGACTACCGCATAAAGACATGTGCATGGCTGTGTTCACCACAGTCTTACTCCTGATATCCAAGACTTGGAAAGCACCCTGGTGTCCAGCAAGGGATGATTGGAGAAGGAAGATGGGCTATAGCCACACAATGGTATACCACTCAGCCGGAACAAATGATGCAATCCAGCCATTTGTGACCACCAGAATGGCTGTGAGGGTTTTAGGGGAAGTGTAACAAGCCCCAGTGAGAAATTCAAATACCATAGAATCTCACTTACAAGGAGAAGAAAAAGCAAGCACTAACCAACAGGTGGCACTGAACATTTGTATGCGGGCTCCCAGAGGCAAAGAGGGGCGGTGACGGAGGGTGAAAGAGAAGATTAGGCACAAGTGTGTGGTGAGGGCCTGTGATTAGTCTTACACTGGTGAAGATGATGGAAGCTACACAGAAGTCTAAAGCAATGAGGATGTGAATCTGGAAGTTATAGTACGTTCTAATGCAGGGTCATGGCTATAAATTCACCTCAAATCAAAAATCCAAAAAGGGGTCCAGAATGATGTCATAAAGCTTTGGGGGCGGAAAGAGTTTACGGAAGGTGAACTTCCAAGGATGGAAAATCACCTCCAAATGCTTACAGATGCTACAGAAAGGCAGACCATTCCAAATAGGTGAAGAGGAATACTACGAAGAGAACATGATCAGTCCTAAACCCATGAACGAACGGAAAATGTTACCGTCCATGATGTTATTACTAATCACCTTCACGAATAATCCAAACAGGCCCACGTCTTCCCAAGTTCAGGCAAAAGGTTGGTCCAAAAGTACAATTCAGGGCCGGCCCTGTGGTGGAGCAGGTAAGTGCCCACATTCCGCTTGGGCGGCCCGGGCCTCACTGTTTCACATTACGAGTGCATATCACATTAGTAGTGTTAGGAAATATAGATTTCATGGTATGGTGCGGGCAGAGATCATAAATAAGCAGCAATTGTGAGGATACGTTATCAATACGCACAAGCAAAGGAACCATAAGAATATTGCAATCTATGGAAGTATCTGGTACACTTCCCAAAGGCAGAAGGAAGGAAATCTTGTGACCTGCCAAGGTGGAATTGGCAGAGTGCCACGAGATGACACCATCATTGTGCATCAGAACATTCCCTGGGCAACTTCAACTTGTGAGGGAGTCCAGGACTTTTTCTGGGTAAGGTCCACCCATTTTGCCATCTACCCAAGATATAAGAGATAAAACCCAGGATAATCTTACAGGAGTGACACCAGTGTCTAGAGAGAATGTAGGAGCCCTTTCGAAGTTCAAGGAGAAAGATAGAAACTGACAACAATTGCAGAAAAAGGAAAACTATCCTACCTAGACAGGGTGAGGAGTCAGACTGGTCTGAGATGGCTGTGAAACTCTGTGTGCACGGAGGTTGTCAGGACAACTTCGAATTTTGAGGTCGCTTATGACATCACGGTGAACATGTCCCCCAGGGTGGCCGCATGGTTACAGTCTGAGGATTGGCCTAGGCTAGGCTATTAAAGGGACAGATACCCAGAAACAGGTTTGGCAAACAGAAAGCAGGCACAGAAACTAGAAGAGATAAAACAGAGTCTGATGCAAGGGATAAGAAAGGAACCCTAGGCCACAAGTGAGAATAGAGGGACAGGCACGGAGAGGAGAACATTGTCATCTATTCAAGTCTATGGGGAGGTCATGCTGATTCAAGCTTGCAACTTCATTGGAAACAAGTGGCCGGACTTGGCGTTCATCACACCTACAGTGCCCTTGTGCCTTAAGCATAATGCAAAGTCAAGAAAGATGTCTTGAGGACATTGAAGAGAAGAATCGATGCCTCCTTTCCAAGGCCCATAGCATTCTTTGAAGGTCAGTCTCTTTTTCCGAAGCTCTGGTGTCACGTGGGCCCACTGGGCACATGGTAATGTGTCCCAAGAGATGTCTTGGAAGCCTTGAAGGAATGGAGCCCTGTCACGCTTGGGGTATGTCTCTTTGTTTGGAAGTGCTCTACAAGGGTGCTGAAAAGCACCCTCTTCCACAGGGCTTCGTTCCTTCGTGAAGGCTGCCCTCCCAGGCTAGTGTGCTCTGTTTGCCTCCATCGAAATTCTCTCCCCCTACCTCTTGCCGTAGAAGGATTATTGATTATGTGTTTTGACACCATATGTAAGGAAGTTGCACGAAAATTAGAACTTTACAGTTGTGTTTCAAGAAAAATAAACAGGCCAGGGTAGAGGATGTAGGGCAAACAAATGGCACACCCTATAAAAATTAAGTAAGCCCGTATCTGGACGGAATCTAGGGGAACGTTCAAGGATCAGGGGTCAAGTTCGAAACTTCCCAAATCCGGAAAAGAGACAGAAAAATATCTTTCCTGGAGAGTGGAATTCATCCGATTTGTCTAAGTTGTCTTGGAAACATTGTGTCCGTGAAGGGGGTTGCCAGGACCACCTCGAATTTGGAGTTTCTGATCTCAGGATGTCAAACCAACCCACATGACCACGTGTTCTCAGTGCTTAGTTTGACCTAGGCTAGGATAGCCAAGAGTCCTACAAGTGACCGGTGCAAATTCAAGGACAACAACCAAGAGTCACGAAAGCACTCACACCTCACCCTAGAGAACATACAGCGATTAAAGAAATACAAACTAATCACTCGGAATGAAGGAGAACGGACTGATAAGCATGTCTAAGGGAGATAGCTGAGAAAGACCATGACGAGTATACTATGGAAAAGAAAAAGAGGACCCAGAAAATGGAAGGTGAACAGAAATCACACCTGAATTATCCACAATGAAAGATGATGTCCGTCTTTAGACAGACTCTGCTGGAACGTTTGAAAGTCAGAGAAATTCACAAGCCAAAAAACGGCAGCGAAGGTCAAGCATGGGCTAACTGGGAAGGGTGAGTTATGAGACTGCTCCAAGCAGGCTCTGAAACCTGTATCCAGGAAGCATGCTGGACCTCAGAGACACAATTATGACAAATCCTCTGACATCACAATGGACCCGAAAAACAACCTAGCCTCATCTACACAGTGCTAGAGTTGGGCTCACTAGTATATTTAACTCCCATTGCACTCAACTGCACGTTGCCACTGAACATGTAAGTGGCCGGCCGGTGGTGCAGTGGTGAGGTCCGCACCTTCTGGGTCTGTGGCCCAGTATGGGCTGGGTGGAATCCTCGGTTTGGGCCTCCTCACCACTGCTTCAGTTGTTCTGGTGCAGGCGTCCGAGGTAGAGTAGAGGCAGATGGGAAGGGACGTTGGACAGGGCCAGACTTCCACAGCAAATACAGGAGCATTGCCAGCAGACGTGAGCACAGCAATGCACTTGTGCCAAAACAAAACCAATTAAAAGTTGCAAAGAATAGAAAAACTGAAGCTAAGGAAAAAAAAAACAAAAAAACAGGAGCTTGCCATTACGAAGAATAGGATCTCTGTGAATAACCTTAGCAAAACAGGTGAATTCTATGTTAATTCAAAAACTAGCAAACCTTTGGGGAAAGAAACTCAAGAAGACACAAGAAAAAAAAAGATATCGAGGGATCTAGGAATGGAAGGATTAACACACTTGAAAGGTTCATACCGCAGTAAGGAATCTCTGGATTCCATGCAATCCCAGTCAAAGTTGCAGCAGTATTTGCCACAGAGAAGAAGAGAGAATCCTGAAGTTTCTAGCCAGCAACACGAGACCCTGACTAGGCAAAGGAATCCTCAGGAAAACGAACAAAGCAGCACGTGTCACAATTTCTGATTTCAACATAGAGGACGAAGCGCTAGGTACCGAAACGGCACAGTCTGGGCCCCAAAACAGGCATGAAGACCCATGCAAAACAATTGAGAGCCCAGAGCCCAACTCAAACTTACATGGACAGCCCATTTTGGACCAGGGAGCCAAGTGGAGACAGCGGAGAAAGGAGAGTCTCTACAATAAACGGTGCTGGGAAGCCTGCACAGCCACATGGAACACAACGAGAGTACACCATGATGTTACACCTGGCACACACACCACCTGAAGTGGATTAAAGCCTTGAATGGCAGACTTGAAACCGTGAACCTTGTAGGAGAAGACCTAGGCAGAGTGCTCTTTGCCATCTGTCTGAGCCGCCTATTTGGAAGAAGCATGTCTGACTGGGCAAGGGCAACAAAGGAAACAAGAAACAAACGGGACCACATCAAATGCACACACTTCTGCCCACTCAAGGAAACCATCAACTGAATACTAAGACACCACAACAATTGGGAGAGGATGTTTGCAAACCACACATCGGACAAGGGGTGAAAAGCCCAAAGATACAATCAACTCGCACGTCTCCACAAGAAAAAAAACAAGCCAATGAAAACCTGGTCAAAAGATGGAAGCAGAGATTTCTCCGAAGAAGACAGAAAGAGGGCCAGTAGGTGCATGAAAACTTGTTCACCATCATGAAGTCTCAGGAAAATGCAAATCCAAACTGCAAGGCCATGGCAGCTCACTGTGGTCAGCATGGCTAGAAGGAAGCAGACAGGAAATAACAAGTGTCAGAGAGGAGGTGCAGAGAAGGGAAGCCTCCTGCACTGCTGGTGGGAGTGTAACCCGGTGCAGCCACGATGCCAAAGGTGTGGAACTGCCTCAGAAATTTAAGTATCCATGTCCCGTATGACCCAGCTATTAATCTGCCGCTTGCTTATCCAAAAAAGTCAGAAAGACTACCGCATAAAGACATGTGCATGGCTGTGTTCACCACAGTCTTACTCCTGATATCCAAGACTTGGAAAGCACCCTGGTGTCCAGCAAGGGATGATTGGAGAAGGAAGATGGGCTATAGCCACACAATGGTATACCACTCAGCCGGAACAAATGATGCAATCCAGCCATTTGTGACCACCAGAATGGCTGTGAGGGTTTTAGGGGAAGTGTAACAAGCCCCAGTGAGAAATTCAAATACCATAGAATCTCACTTACAAGGCGAAGAAAAAGCAAGCACTAACCAACAGGTGGCACTGAACATTTGTATGCGGGCTCCCAGAGGCAAAGAGGGGCGGTGACGGAGGGTGAAAGAGAAGATTAGGCACAAGTGTGTGGTGAGGGCCTGTGATTAGTCTTACACTGGTGAAGATGATGTAAGCTACACAGAAGTCTAAAGCAATGAGGATGTGAATCTGGAAGTTATAGTACGTTCTAATGCAGGGTCATGGCTATAAATTCACCTCAAATCAAAAATCCAAAAAGGGGTCCAGAATGATGTCATAAAGCTTTGGGGGCGGAAAGAGTTTACGGAAGGTGAACTTCCAAGGATGGAAAATCACCTCCAAATGCTTACAGATGCTACAGAAAGGCAGACCATTCCAAATAGGTGAAGAGGAATACTACGAAGAGAACATGATCAGTCCTAAACCCATGAACGAACGGAAAATGTTACCGTCCATGATGTTATTACTAATCACCTTCACGAATAATCCAAACAGGCCCACGTCTTCCCAAGTTCAGGCAAAAGGTTGGTCCAAAAGTACAATTCAGGGCCGGCCCTGTGGTGGAGCAGGTAAGTGCCCACATTCCGCTTGGGCGGCCCGGGCCTCACTGTTTCACATTACGAGTGCATATCACATTAGTAGTGTTAGGAAATATAGATTTCATGGTATGGTGCGGGCAGAGATCATAAATAAGCAGCAATTGTGAGGATACGTTATCAATACGCACAAGAAAAGGAACCATAAGAATATTACAATCTATGGAAGTATCTGGTACACTTCCCAAAGGCAGAAGGAAGGAAATCTTGTGACCTGCCAAGGTGGAATTGGCAGAGTGCCACGAGATGACACCATCATTGTGCATCAGAACATTCCCTGGGCAACTTCAACTTGTGAGGGAGTCCAGGACTTTTTCTGGGTAAGGTCCACCCATTTTGCCATCTACCCAAGATATAAGAGATAAAACCCAGGATAATCTTACAGGAGTGACACCAGTGTCTAGAGAGAATGTAGGAGCCCTTTCGAAGTTCAAGGAGAAAGATAGAAACTGACAACAATTGCAGAAAAAGGAAAACTATCCTACCTAGACAGGGTGAGGAGTCAGACTGGTCTGAGATGGCTGTGAAACTCTGTGTGCACGGAGGTTGTCAGGACAACTTCGAATTTTGAGGTCGCTTATGACATCACGGTGAACATGTCCCCCAGGGTGGCCGCATGGTTACAGTCTGAGGATTGGCCTAGGCTAGGCTATTAAAGGGACAGATACCCAGAAACAGGTTTGGCAAACAGAAAGCAGGCACAGAAACTAGAAGAGATAAAACAGAGTCTGATGCAAGGGATAAGAAAGGAACCCTAGGCCACAAGTGAGAATAGAGGGACAGGCACGGAGAGGAGAACATTGTCATCTATTCAAGTCTATGGGGAGGTCATGCTGATTCAAGCTTGCAACTTCATTGGAAACAAGTGGCCGGACTTGGCGTTCATCACACCTACAGTGCCCTTGTGCCTTAAGCATAATGCAAAGTCAAGAAAGATGTCTTGAGGACATTGAAGAGAAGAATCGATGCCTCCTTTCCAAGGCCCATAGCATTCTTTGAAGGTCAGTCTCTTTTTCCGAAGCTCTGGTGTCACGTGGGCCCACTGGGCACATGGTAATGTGTCCCAAGAGATGTCTTGGAAGCCTTGAAGGAATGGAGCCCTGTCACGCTTGGGGTATGTCTCTTTGTTTGGAAGTGCTCTACAAGGGTGCTGAAAAGCACCCTCTTCCACAGGGCTTCGTTCCTTCGTGAAGGCTGCCCTCCCAGGCTAGTGTGCTCTGTTTGCCTCCATCGAAATTCTCTCCCCCTACCTCTTGCCGTAGAAGGATTATTGATTATGTGTTTTGACACCATATGTAAGGAAGTTGCACGAAAATTAGAACTTTACAGTTGTGTTTCAAGAAAAATAAACAGGCCAGGGTAGAGGATGTAGGGCAAACAAATGGCACACCCTATAAAAATTAAGTAAGCCCGTATCTGGACGGAATCTAGGGGAACGTTCAAGGATCAGGGGTCAAGTTCGAAACTTCCCAAATCCGGAAAAGAGACAGAAAAATATCTTTCCTGGAGAGTGGAATTCATCCGATTTGTCTAAGTTGTCTTGGAAACATTGTGTCCGTGAAGGGGGTTGCCAGGACCACCTCGAATTTGGAGTTTCTGATCTCAGGATGTCAAACCAACCCACATGACCACGTGTTCTCAGTGCTTAGTTTGACCTAGGCTAGGATAGCCAAGAGTCCTACAAGTGACCGGTGCAAATTCAAGGACAACAACCAAGAGTCACGAAAGCACTCACACCTCACCCTAGAGAACATACAGCGATTAAAGAAATACAAACTAATCACTCGGAATGAAGGAGAACGGACTGATAAGCATGTCTAAGGGAGATAGCTGAGAAAGACCATGACGAGTATACTATGGAAAAGAAAAAGAGGACCCAGAAAATGGAAGGTGAACAGAAATCACACCTGAATTATCCACAATGAAAGATGATGTCCGTCTTTAGACAGACTCTGCTGGAACGTTTGAAAGTCAGAGAAATTCACAAGCCAAAAAACGGCAGCGAAGGTCAAGCATGGGCTAACTGGGAAGGGTGAGTTATGAGACTGCTCCAAGCAGGCTCTGAAACCTGTATCCAGGAAGCATGCTGGACCTCAGAGACACAATTATGACAAATCCTCTGACATCACAATGGACCCGAAAAACAACCTAGCCTCATCTACACAGTGCTAGAGTTGGGCTCACTAGTATATTTAACTCCCATTGCACTCAACTGCACGTTGCCACTGAACATGTAAGTGGCCGGCCGGTGGTGCAGTGGTGAGGTCCGCACCTTCTGGGTCTGTGGCCCAGTATGGGCTGGGTGGAATCCTCGGTTTGGGCCTCCTCACCACTGCTTCAGTTGTTCTGGTGCAGGCGTCCGAGGTAGAGTAGAGGCAGATGGGAAGGGACGTTGGACAGGGCCAGACTTCCACAGCAAATACAGGAGCATTGCCAGCAGACGTGAGCACAGCAATGCACTTGTGCCAAAACAAAACCAATTAAAAGTTGCAAAGAATAGAAAAACTGAAGCTAAGGAAAAAAAAAACAAAAAAACAGGAGCTTGCCATTACGAAGAATAGGATCTCTGTGAATAACCTTAGCAAAACAGGTGAATTCTATGTTAATTCAAAAACTAGCAAACCTTTGGGGAAAGAAACTCAAGAAGACACAAGAAAAAAAAAGATATCGAGGGATCTAGGAATGGAAGGATTAACACACTTGAAAGGTTCATACCGCAGTAAGGAATCTCTGGATTCCATGCAATCCCAGTCAAAGTTGCAGCAGTATTTGCCACAGAGAAGAAGAGAGAATCCTGAAGTTTCTAGCCAGCAACACGAGACCCTGACTAGGCAAAGGAATCCTCAGGAAAACGAACAAAGCAGCACGTGTCACAATTTCTGATTTCAACATAGAGGACGAAGCGCTAGGTACCGAAACGGCACAGTCTGGGCCCCAAAACAGGCATGAAGACCCATGCAAAACAATTGAGAGCCCAGAGCCCAACTCAAACTTACATGGACAGCCCATTTTGGACCAGGGAGCCAAGTGGAGACAGCGGAGAAAGGAGAGTCTCTACAATAAACGGTGCTGGGAAGCCTGCACAGCCACATGGAACACAACGAGAGTACACCATGATGTTACACCTGGCACACACACCACCTGAAGTGGATTAAAGCCTTGAATGGCAGACTTGAAACCGTGAACCTTGTAGGAGAAGACCTAGGCAGAGTGCTCTTTGCCATCTGTCTGAGCCGCCTATTTGGAAGAAGCATGTCTGACTGGGCAAGGGCAACAAAGGAAACAAGAAACAAACGGGACCACATCAAATGCACACACTTCTGCCCACTCAAGGAAACCATCAACTGAATACTAAGACACCACAACAATTGGGAGAGGATGTTTGCAAACCACACATCGGACAAGGGGTGAAAAGCCCAAAGATACAATCAACTCGCACGTCTCCACAAGAAAAAAAACAAGCCAATGAAAACCTGGTCAAAAGATGGAAGCAGAGATTTCTCCGAAGAAGACAGAAAGAGGGCCAGTAGGTGCATGAAAACTTGTTCACCATCATGAAGTCTCAGGAAAATGCAAATCCAAACTGCAAGGCCATGGCAGCTCACTGTGGTCAGCATGGCTAGAAGGAAGCAGACAGGAAATAACAAGTGTCAGAGAGGAGGTGCAGAGAAGGGAAGCCTCCTGCACTGCTGGTGGGAGTGTAACCCGGTGCAGCCACGATGCCAAAGGTGTGGAACTGCCTCAGAAATTTAAGTATCCATGTCCCGTATGACCCAGCTATTAATCTGCCGCTTGCTTATCCAAAAAAGTCAGAAAGACTACCGCATAAAGACATGTGCATGGCTGTGTTCACCACAGTCTTACTCCTGATATCCAAGACTTGGAAAGCACCCTGGTGTCCAGCAAGGGATGATTGGAGAAGGAAGATGGGCTATAGCCACACAATGGTATACCACTCAGCCGGAACAAATGATGCAATCCAGCCATTTGTGACCACCAGAATGGCTGTGAGGGTTTTAGGGGAAGTGTAACAAGCCCCAGTGAGAAATTCAAATACCATAGAATCTCACTTACAAGGCGAAGAAAAAGCAAGCACTAACCAACAGGTGGCACTGAACATTTGTATGCGGGCTCCCAGAGGCAAAGAGGGGCGGTGACGGAGGGTGAAAGAGAAGATTAGGCACAAGTGTGTGGTGAGGGCCTGTGATTAGTCTTACACTGGTGAAGATGATGTAAGCTACACAGAAGTCTAAAGCAATGAGGATGTGAATCTGGAAGTTATAGTACGTTCTAATGCAGGGTCATGGCTATAAATTCACCTCAAATCAAAAATCCAAAAAGGGGTCCAGAATGATGTCATAAAGCTTTGGGGGCGGAAAGAGTTTACGGAAGGTGAACTTCCAAGGATGGAAAATCACCTCCAAATGCTTACAGATGCTACAGAAAGGCAGACCATTCCAAATAGGTGAAGAGGAATACTACGAAGAGAACATGATCAGTCCTAAACCCATGAACGAACGGAAAATGTTACCGTCCATGATGTTATTACTAATCACCTTCACGAATAATCCAAACAGGCCCACGTCTTCCCAAGTTCAGGCAAAAGGTTGGTCCAAAAGTACAATTCAGGGCCGGCCCTGTGGTGGAGCAGGTAAGTGCCCACATTCCGCTTGGGCGGCCCGGGCCTCACTGTTTCACATTACGAGTGCATATCACATTAGTAGTGTTAGGAAATATAGATTTCATGGTATGGTGCGGGCAGAGATCATAAATAAGCAGCAATTGTGAGGATACGTTATCAATACGCACAAGAAAAGGAACCATAAGAATATTACAATCTATGGAAGTATCTGGTACACTTCCCAAAGGCAGAAGGAAGGAAATCTTGTGACCTGCCAAGGTGGAATTGGCAGAGTGCCACGAGATGACACCATCATTGTGCATCAGAACATTCCCTGGGCAACTTCAACTTGTGAGGGAGTCCAGGACTTTTTCTGGGTAAGGTCCACCCATTTTGCCATCTACCCAAGATATAAGAGATAAAACCCAGGATAATCTTACAGGAGTGAAACCAGTGTCTAGAGAGAATGTAGGAGCCCTTTCGAAGTTCAAGGAGAAAGATAGAAACTGACAACAATTGCAGAAAAAGGAAAACTATCCTACCTAGACAGGGTGAGGAGTCAGACTGGTCTGAGATGGCTGTGAAACTCTGTGTGCACGGAGGTTGTCAGGACAACTTCGAATTTTGAGGTCGCTTATGACATCACGGTGAACATGTCCCCCAGGGTGGCCGCATGGTTACAGTCTGAGGATTGGCCTAGGCTAGGCTATTAAAGGGACAGATACCCAGAAACAGGTTTGGCAAACAGAAAGCAGGCACAGAAACTAGAAGAGATAAAACAGAGTCTGATGCAAGGGATAAGAAAGGAACCCTAGGCCACAAGTGAGAATAGAGGGACAGGCACGGAGAGGAGAACATTGTCATCTATTCAAGTCTATGGGGAGGTCATGCTGATTCAAGCTTGCAACTTCATTGGAAACAAGTGGCCGGACTTGGCGTTCATCACACCTACAGTGCCCTTGTGCCTTAAGCATAATGCAAAGTCAAGAAAGATGTCTTGAGGACATTGAAGAGAAGAATCGATGCCTCCTTTCCAAGGCCCATAGCATTCTTTGAAGGTCAGTCTCTTTTTCCGAAGCTCTGGTGTCACGTGGGCCCACTGGGCACATGGTAATGTGTCCCAAGAGATGTCTTGGAAGCCTTGAAGGAATGGAGCCCTGTCACGCTTGGGGTATGTCTCTTTGTTTGGAAGTGCTCTACAAGGGTGCTGAAAAGCACCCTCTTCCACAGGGCTTCGTTCCTTCGTGAAGGCTGCCCTCCCAGGCTAGTGTGCTCTGTTTGCCTCCATCGAAATTCTCTCCCCCTACCTCTTGCCGTAGAAGGATTATTGATTATGTGTTTTGACACCATATGTAAGGAAGTTGCACGAAAATTAGAACTTTACAGTTGTGTTTCAAGAAAAATAAACAGGCCAGGGTAGAGGATGTAGGGCAAACAAATGGCACACCCTATAAAAATTAAGTAAGCCCGTATCTGGACGGAATCTAGGGGAACGTTCAAGGATCAGGGGTCAAGTTCGAAACTTCCCAAATCCGGAAAAGAGACAGAAAAATATCTTTCCTGGAGAGTGGAATTCATCCGATTTGTCTAAGTTGTCTTGGAAACATTGTGTCCGTGAAGGGGGTTGCCAGGACCACCTCGAATTTGGAGTTTCTGATCTCAGGATGTCAAACCAACCCACATGACCACGTGTTCTCAGTGCTTAGTTTGACCTAGGCTAGGATAGCCAAGAGTCCTACAAGTGACCGGTTCAAATTCAAGGACAACAACCAAGAGTCACGAAAGCACTCACACCTCACCCTAGAGAACATACAGTGATTAAAGAAATACAAACTAATCACTCGGAATGAAGGAGAACGGACTGATAAGCATGTCTAAGGGAGATAGCTGAGAAAGACCATGACGAGTATACTATGGAAAAGAAAAAGAGGACCCAGAAAATGGAAGGTGAACAGAAATCACACCTGAATTATCCACAATGAAAGATGATGTCCGTCTTTAGACAGACTCTGCTGGAACGTTTGAAAGTCAGAGAAATTCACAAGCCAAAAAACGGCAGCGAAGGTCAAGCATGGGCTAACTGGGAAGGGTGAGTTATGAGACTGCTCCAAGCAGGCTCTGAAACCTGTATCCAGGAAGCATGCTGGACCTCAGAGACACAATTATGACAAATCCTCTGACATCACAATGGACCCGAAAAACAACCTAGCCTCATCTACACAGTGCTAGAGTTGGGCTCA
The DNA here is from genome assembly GCF_041296235.1 of Equus asinus. Classification (NCBI taxonomy): domain Eukaryota; kingdom Metazoa; phylum Chordata; class Mammalia; order Perissodactyla; family Equidae; genus Equus; species Equus asinus. The sequence continues at coordinate 4,308,487 of NC_091813.1, read as the reverse complement.
CTAGTATATTTAACTCCCATTGCACTCAACTGCACGTTGCCACTGAACATGTAAGTGGCCGGCCGGTGGTGCAGTGGTGAGGTCCGCACCTTCTGGGTCTGTGGCCCAGTATGGGCTGGGTGGAATCCTCGGTTTGGGCCTCCTCACCACTGCTTCAGTTGTTCTGGTGCAGGCGTCCGAGGTAGAGTAGAGGCAGATGGGAAGGGACGTTGGACAGGGCCACACTTCCACAGCAAATACAGGAGCATTGCCAGCAGACGTGAGCACAGCAATGCACTTGTGCCAAAACAAAACCAATTAAAAGTTGCAAAGAATAGAAAAACTGAAGCTAAGGAAAAAAAAAACAAAAAAACAGGAGCTTGCCATTACGAAGAATAGGATCTCTGTGAATAACCTTAGCAAAACAGGTGAATTCTATGTTAATTCAAAAACTAGCAAACCTTTGGCGAAAGAAACTCAAGAAGACACAAGAAAAAAAAAGATATCGAGGGATCTAGGAATGGAAGGATTAACACACTTGAAAGGTTCATACCGCAGTAAGGAATCTCTGGATTCCATGCAATCCCAGTCAAAGTTGCAGCAGTATTTGCCACAGAGAAGAAGAGAGAATCCTGAAGTTTCTAGCCAGCAACACGAGACCCTGACTAGGCAAAGGAATCCTCAGGAAAACGAACAAAGCAGCACGTGTCACAATTTCTGATTTCAACATAGAGGACGAAGCGCTAGGTACCGAAACGGCACAGTCTGGGCCCCAAAACAGGCATGAAGACCCATGCAAAACAATTGAGAGCCCAGAGCCCAACTCAAACTTACATGGACAGCCCATTTTGGACCAGGGAGCCAAGTGGAGACAGCGGAGAAAGGAGAGTCTCTACAATAAACGGTGCTGGGAAGCCTGCACAGCCACATGGAACACAACGAGAGTACACCATGATGTTACACCTGGCACACACACCACCTGAAGTGGATTAAAGCCTTGAATGGCAGACTTGAAACCGTGAACCTTGTAGGAGAAGACCTAGGCAGAGTGCTCTTTGCCATCTGTCTGAGCCGCCTATTTGGAAGAAGCATGTCTGACTGGGCAAGGGCAACAAAGGAAACAAGAAACAAACGGGACCACATCAAATGCACACACTTCTGCCCACTCAAGGAAACCATCAACTGAATACTAAGACACCACAACAATTGGGAGAGGATGTTTGCAAACCACACATCGGACAAGGGGTGAAAAGCCCAAAGATACAATCAACTCGCACGTCTCCACAAGAAAAAAAACAAGCCAATGAAAACCTGGTCAAAAGATGGAAGCAGAGATTTCTCCGAAGAAGACAGAAAGAGGGCCAGTAGGTGCATGAAAACTTGTTCACCATCATGAAGTCTCAGGAAAATGCAAATCCAAACTGCAAGGCCATGGCAGCTCACTGTGGTCAGCATGGCTAGAAGGAAGCAGACAGGAAATAACAAGTGTCAGAGAGGAGGTGCAGAGAAGGGAAGCCTCCTGCACTGCTGGTGGGAGTGTAACCCGGTGCAGCCACGATGCCAAAGGTGTGGAACTGCCTCAGAAATTTAAGTATCCATGTCCCGTATGACCCAGCTATTAATCTGCCGCTTGCTTATCCAAAAAAGTCAGAAAGACTACCGCATAAAGACATGTGCATGGCTGTGTTCACCACAGTCTTACTCCTGATATCCAAGACTTGGAAAGCACCCTGGTGTCCAGCAAGGGATGATTGGAGAAGGAAGATGGGCTATAGCCACACAATGGTATACCACTCAGCCGGAACAAATGATGCAATCCAGCCATTTGTGACCACCAGAATGGCTGTGAGGGTTTTAGGGGAAGTGTAACAAGCCCCAGTGAGAAATTCAAATACCATAGAATCTCACTTACAAGGCGAAGAAAAAGCAAGCACTAACCAACAGGTGGCACTGAACATTTGTATGCGGGCTCCCAGAGGCAAAGAGGGGCGGTGACGGAGGGTGAAAGAGAAGATTAGGCACAAGTGTGTGGTGAGGGCCTGTGATTAGTCTTACACTGGTGAAGATGATGTAAGCTACACAGAAGTCTAAAGCAATGAGGATGTGAATCTGGAAGTTATAGTACGTTCTAATGCAGGGTCATGGCTATAAATTCACCTCAAATCAAAAATCCAAAAAGGGGTCCAGAATGATGTCATAAAGCTTTGGGGGCGGAAAGAGTTTACGGAAGGTGAACTTCCAAGGATGGAAAATCACCTCCAAATGCTTACAGATGCTACAGAAAGGCAGACCATTCCAAATAGGTGAAGAGGAATACTACGAAGAGAACATGATCAGTCCTAAACCCATGAACGAACGGAAAATGTTACCGTCCATGATGTTATTACTAATCACCTTCACGAATAATCCAAACAGGCCCACGTCTTCCCAAGTTCAGGCAAAAGGTTGGTCCAAAAGTACAATTCAGGGCCGGCCCTGTGGTGGAGCAGGTAAGTGCCCACATTCCGCTTGGGCGGCCCGGGCCTCACTGTTTCACATTACGAGTGCATATCACATTAGTAGTGTTAGGAAATATAGATTTCATGGTATGGTGCGGGCAGAGATCATAAATAAGCAGCAATTGTGAGGATACGTTATCAATACGCACAAGAAAAGGAACCATAAGAATATTACAATCTATGGAAGTATCTGGTACACTTCCCAAAGGCAGAAGGAAGGAAATCTTGTGACCTGTCAAGGTGGAATTGGCAGAGTGCCACGAGATGACACCATCATTGTGCATCAGAACATTCCCTGGGCAACTTCAACTTGTGAGGGAGTCCAGGACTTTTTCTGGGTAAGGTCCACCCATTTTGCCATCTACCCAAGATATAAGAGATAAAACCCAGGATAATCTTACAGGAGTGACACCAGTGTCTAGAGAGAATGTAGGAGCCCTTTCGAAGTTCAAGGAGAAAGATAGAAACTGACAACAATTGCAGAAAAAGGAAAACTATCCTACCTAGACAGGGTGAGGAGTCAGACTGGTCTGAGATGGCTGTGAAACTCTGTGTGCACGGAGGTTGTCAGGACAACTTCGAATTTTGAGGTCGCTTATGACATCACGGTGAACATGTCCCCCAGGGTGGCCACATGGTTACAGTCTGAGGATTGGCCTAGGCTAGGCTATTAAAGGGACAGATACCCAGAAACAGGTTTGGCAAACAGAAAGCAGGCACAGAAACTAGAAGAGATAAAACAGAGTCTGATGCAAGGGATAAGAAAGGAACCCTAGGCCACAAGTGAGAATAGAGGGACAGGCACGGAGAGGAGAACATTGTCATCTATTCAAGTCTATGGGGAGGTCATGCTGATTCAAGCTTGCAACTTCATTGGAAACAAGTGGCCGGACTTGGCGTTCATCACACCTACAGTGCCCTTGTGCCTTAAGCATAATGCAAAGTCAAGAAAGATGTCTTGAGGACATTGAAGAGAAGAATCGATGCCTCCTTTCCAAGGCCCATAGCATTCTTTGAAGGTCAGTCTCTTTTTCCGAAGCTCTGGTGTCACGTGGGCCCACTGGGCACATGGTAATGTGTCCCAAGAGATGTCTTGGAAGCCTTGAAGGAATGGAGCCCTGTCACGCTTGGGGTATGTCTCTTTGTTTGGAAGTGCTCTACAAGGGTGCTGAAAAGCACCCTCTTCCACAGGGCTTCGTTCCTTCGTGAAGGCTGCCCTCCCAGGCTAGTGTGCTCTGTTTGCCTCCATCGAAATTCTCTCCCCCTACCTCTTGCCGTAGAAGGATTATTGATTATGTGTTTTGACACCATATGTAAGGAAGTTGCACGAAAATTAGAACTTTACAGTTGTGTTTCAAGAAAAATAAACAGGCCAGGGTAGAGGATGTAGGGCAAACAAATGGCACACCCTATAAAAATTAAGTAAGCCCGTATCTGGACGGAATCTAGGGGAACGTTCAAGGATCAGGGGTCAAGTTCGAAACTTCCCAAATCCGGAAAAGAGACAGAAAAATATCTTTCCTGGAGAGTGGAATTCATCCGATTTGTCTAAGTTGTCTTGGAAACATTGTGTCCGTGAAGGGGGTTGCCAGGACCACCTCGAATTTGGAGTTTCTGATCTCAGGATGTCAAACCAACCCACATGACCACGTGTTCTCAGTGCTTAGTTTGACCTAGGCTAGGATAGCCAAGAGTCCTACAAGTGACCGGTGCAAATTCAAGGACAACAACCAAGAGTCACGAAAGCACTCACACCTCACCCTAGAGAACATACAGCGATTAAAGAAATACAAACTAATCACTCGGAATGAAGGAGAACGGACTGATAAGCATGTCTAAGGGAGATAGCTGAGAAAGACCATGACGAGTATACTATGGAAAAGAAAAAGAGGACCCAGAAAATGGAAGGTGAACAGAAATCACACCTGAATTATCCACAATGAAAGATGATGTCCGTCTTTAGACAGACTCTGCTGGAACGTTTGAAAGTCAGAGAAATTCACAAGCCAAAAAACGGCAGCGAAGGTCAAGCATGGGCTAACTGGGAAGGGTGAGTTATGAGACTGCTCCAAGCAGGCTCTGAAACCTGTATCCAGGAAGCATGCTGGACCTCAGAGACACAATTATGACAAATCCTCTGACATCACAATGGACCCGAAAAACAACCTAGCCTCATCTACACAGTGCTAGAGTTGGGCTCACTAGTATATTTAACTCCCATTGCACTCAACTGCACGTTGCCACTGAACATGTAAGTGGCCGGCCGGTGGTGCAGTGGTGAGGTCCGCACCTTCTGGGTCTGTGGCCCAGTATGGGCTGGGTGGAATCCTCGGTTTGGGCCTCCTCACCACTGCTTCAGTTGTTCTGGTGCAGGCGTCCGAGGTAGAGTAGAGGCAGATGGGAAGGGACGTTGGACAGGGCCAGACTTCCACAGCAAATACAGGAGCATTGCCAGCAGACGTGAGCACAGCAATGCACTTGTGCCAAAACAAAACCAATTAAAAGTTGCAAAGAATAGAAAAACTGAAGCTAAGGAAAAAAAAAACAAAAAAACAGGAGCTTGCCATTACGAAGAATAGGATCTCTGTGAATAACCTTAGCAAAACAGGTGAATTCTATGTTAATTCAAAAACTAGCAAACCTTTGGGGAAAGAAACTCAAGAAGACACAAGAAAAAAAAAGATATCGAGGGATCTAGGAATGGAAGGATTAACACACTTGAAAGGTTCATACCGCAGTAAGGAATCTCTGGATTCCATGCAATCCCAGTCAAAGTTGCAGCAGTATTTGCCACAGAGAAGAAGAGAGAATCCTGAAGTTTCTAGCCAGCAACACGAGACCCTGACTAGGCAAAGGAATCCTCAGGAAAACGAACAAAGCAGCACGTGTCACAATTTCTGATTTCAACATAGAGGACGAAGCGCTAGGTACCGAAACGGCACAGTCTGGGCCCCAAAACAGGCATGAAGACCCATGCAAAACAATTGAGAGCCCAGAGCCCAACTCAAACTTACATGGACAGCCCATTTTGGACCAGGGAGCCAAGTGGAGACAGCGGAGAAAGGAGAGTCTCTACAATAAACGGTGCTGGGAAGCCTGCACAGCCACATGGAACACAACGAGAGTACACCATGATGTTACACCTGGCACACACACCACCTGAAGTGGATTAAAGCCTTGAATGGCAGACTTGAAACCGTGAACCTTGTAGGAGAAGACCTAGGCAGAGTGCTCTTTGCCATCTGTCTGAGCCGCCTATTTGGAAGAAGCATGTCTGACTGGGCAAGGGCAACAAAGGAAACAAGAAACAAACGGGACCACATCAAATGCACACACTTCTGCCCACTCAAGGAAACCATCAACTGAATACTAAGACACCACAACAATTGGGAGAGGATGTTTGCAAACCACACATCGGACAAGGGGTGAAAAGCCCAAAGATACAATCAACTCGCACGTCTCCACAAGAAAAAAAACAAGCCAATGAAAACCTGGTCAAAAGATGGAAGCAGAGATTTCTCCGAAGAAGACAGAAAGAGGGCCAGTAGGTGCATGAAAACTTGTTCACCATCATGAAGTCTCAGGAAAATGCAAATCCAAACTGCAAGGCCATGGCAGCTCACTGTGGTCAGCATGGCTAGAAGGAAGCAGACAGGAAATAACAAGTGTCAGAGAGGAGGTGGAGAGAAGGGAAGCCTCCTGCACTGCTGGTGGGAGTGTAACCCGGTGCAGCCACGATGCCAAAGGTGTGGAACTGCCTCAGAAGTTTAAGTATCCATGTCCCGTATGACCCAGCTATTAATCTGCCGCTTGCTTATCCAAAAAAGTCAGAAAGACTACCGCATAAAGACATGTGCATGGCTGTGTTCACCACAGTCTTACTCCGGATATCCAAGACTTGGAAAGCACCCTGGTGTCCAGCAAGGGATGATTGGAGAAGGAAGATGGGCTATAGCCACACAATGGTATACCACTCAGCCGGAACAAATGATGCAATCCAGCCATTTGTGACCACCAGAATGGCTGTGAGGGTTTTAGGGGAAGTGTAACAAGCCCCAGTGAGAAATTCAAATACCATAGAATCTCACTTACAAGGCGAAGAAAAAGCAAGCACTAACCAACAGGTGGCACTGAACATTTGTATGCGGGCTCCCAGAGGCAAAGAGGGGCGGTGACGGAGGGTGAAAGAGAAGATTAGGCACAAGTGTGTGGTGAGGGCCTGTGATTAGTCTTACACTGGTGAAGATGATGTAAGCTACACAGAAGTCTAAAGCAATGAGGATGTGAATCTGGAAGTTATAGTACGTTCTAATGCAGGGTCATGGCTATAAATTCACCTCAAATCAAAAATCCAAAAAGGGGTCCAGAATGATGTCATAAAGCTTTGGGGGCGGAAAGAGTTTACGGAAGGTGAACTTCCAAGGATGGAAAATCACCTCCAAATGCTTACAGATGCTACAGAAAGGCAGACCATTCCAAATAGGTGAAGAGGAATACTACGAAGAGAACATGATCAGTCCTAAACCCATGAACGAACGGAAAATGTTACCGTCCATGATGTTATTACTAATCACCTTCACGAATAATCCAAACAGGCCCACGTCTTCCCAAGTTCAGGCAAAAGGTTGGTCCAAAAGTACAATTCAGGGCCGGCCCTGTGGTGGAGCAGGTAAGTGCCCACATTCCGCTTGGGCGGCCCGGGCCTCACTGTTTCACATTACGAGTGCATATCACATTAGTAGTGTTAGGAAATATAGATTTCATGGTATGGTGCGGGCAGAGATCATAAATAAGCAGCAATTGTGAGGATACGTTATCAATACGCACAAGAAAAGGAACCATAAGAATATTACAATCTATGGAAGTATCTGGTACACTTCCCAAAGGCAGAAGGAAGGAAATCTTGTGACCTGCCAAGGTGGAATTGGCAGAGTGCCACGAGATGACACCATCATTGTGCATCAGAACATTCCCTGGGCAACTTCAACTTGTGAGGGAGTCCAGGACTTTTTCTGGGTAAGGTCCACCCATTTTGCCATCTACCCAAGATATAAGAGATAAAACCCAGGATAATCTTACAGGAGTGACACCAGTGTCTAGAGAGAATGTAGGAGCCCTTTCGAAGTTCAAGGAGAAAGATAGAAACTGACAACAATTGCAGAAAAAGGAAAACTATCCTACCTAGACAGGGTGAGGAGTCAGACTGGTCTGAGATGGCTGTGAAACTCTGTGTGCACGGAGGTTGTCAGGACAACTTCGAATTTTGAGGTCGCTTATGACATCACGGTGAACATGTCCCCCAGGGTGGCCGCATGGTTACAGTCTGAGGATTGGCCTAGGCTAGGCTATTAAAGGGACAGATACCCAGAAACAGGTTTGGCAAACAGAAAGCAGGCACAGAAACTAGAAGAGATAAAACAGAGTCTGATGCAAGGGATAAGAAAGGAACCCTAGGCCACAAGTGAGAATAGAGGGACAGGCACGGAGAGGAGAACATTGTCATCTATTCAAGTCTATGGGGAGGTCATGCTGATTCAAGCTTGCAACTTCATTGGAAACAAGTGGCCGGACTTGGCGTTCATCACACCTACAGTGCCCTTGTGCCTTAAGCATAATGCAAAGTCAAGAAAGATGTCTTGAGGACATTGAAGAGAAGAATCGATGCCTCCTTTCCAAGGCCCATAGCATTCTTTGAAGGTCAGTCTCTTTTTCCGAAGCTCTGGTGTCACGTGGGCCCACTGGGCACATGGTAATGTGTCCCAAGAGATGTCTTGGAAGCCTTGAAGGAATGGAGCCCTGTCACGCTTGGGGTATGTCTCTTTGTTTGGAAGTGCTCTACAAGGGTGCTGAAAAGCACCCTCTTCCACAGGGCTTCGTTCCTTCGTGAAGGCTGCCCTCCCAGGCTAGTGTGCTCTGTTTGCCTCCATCGAAATTCTCTCCCCCTACCTCTTGCCGTAGAAGGATTATTGATTATGTGTTTTGACACCATATGTAAGGAAGTTGCACGAAAATTAGAACTTTACAGTTGTGTTTCAAGAAAAATAAACAGGCCAGGGTAGAGGATGTAGGGCAAACAAATGGCACACCCTATAAAAATTAAGTAAGCCCGTATCTGGACGGAATCTAGGGGAACGTTCAAGGATCAGGGGTCAAGTTCGAAACTTCCCAAATCCGGAAAAGAGACAGAAAAATATCTTTCCTGGAGAGTGGAATTCATCCGATTTGTCTAAGTTGTCTTGGAAACATTGTGTCCGTGAAGGGGGTTGCCAGGACCACCTCGAATTTGGAGTTTCTGATCTCAGGATGTCAAACCAACCCACATGACCACGTGTTCTCAGTGCTTAGTTTGACCTAGGCTAGGATAGCCAAGAGTCCTACAAGTGACCGGTGCAAATTCAAGGACAACAACCAAGAGTCACGAAAGCACTCACACCTCACCCTAGAGAACATACAGCGATTAAAGAAATACAAACTAATCACTCGGAATGAAGGAGAACGGACTGATAAGCATGTCTAAGGGAGATAGCTGAGAAAGACCATGACGAGTATACTATGGAAAAGAAAAAGAGGACCCAGAAAATGGAAGGTGAACAGAAATCACACCTGAATTATCCACAATGAAAGATGATGTCCGTCTTTAGACAGACTCTGCTGGAACGTTTGAAAGTCAGAGAAATTCACAAGCCAAAAAACGGCAGCGAAGGTCAAGCATGGGCTAACTGGGAAGGGTGAGTTATGAGACTGCTCCAAGCAGGCTCTGAAACCTGTATCCAGGAAGCATGCTGGACCTCAGAGACACAATTATGACAAATCCTCTGACATCACAATGGACCCGAAAAACAACCTAGCCTCATCTACACAGTGCTAGAGTTGGGCTCACTAGTATATTTAACTCCCATTGCACTCAACTGCACGTTGCCACTGAACATGTAAGTGGCCGGCCGGTGGTGCAGTGGTGAGGTCCGCACCTTCTGGGTCTGTGGCCCAGTATGGGCTGGGTGGAATCCTCGGTTTGGGCCTCCTCACCACTGCTTCAGTTGTTCTGGTGCAGGCGTCCGAGGTAGAGTAGAGGCAGATGGGAAGGGACGTTGGACAGGGCCAGACTTCCACAGCAAATACAGGAGCATTGCCAGCAGACGTGAGCACAGCAATGCACTTGTGCCAAAACAAAACCAATTAAAAGTTGCAAAGAATAGAAAAACTGAAGCTAAGGAAAAAAAAAACAAAAAAACAGGAGCTTGCCATTACGAAGAATAGGATCTCTGTGAATAACCTTAGCAAAACAGGTGAATTCTATGTTAATTCAAAAACTAGCAAACCTTTGGGGAAAGAAACTCAAGAAGACACAAGAAAAAAAAAGATATCGAGGGATCTAGGAATGGAAGGATTAACACACTTGAAAGGTTCATACCGCAGTAAGGAATCTCTGGATTCCATGCAATCCCAGTCAAAGTTGCAGCAGTATTTGCCACAGAGAAGAAGAGAGAATCCTGAAGTTTCTAGCCAGCAACACGAGACCCTGACTAGGCAAAGGAATCCTCAGGAAAACGAACAAAGCAGCACGTGTCACAATTTCTGATTTCAACATAGAGGACGAAGCGCTAGGTACCGAAACGGCACAGTCTGGGCCCCAAAACAGGCATGAAGACCCATGCAAAACAATTGAGAGCCCAGAGCCCAACTCAAACTTACATGGACAGCCCATTTTGGACCAGGGAGCCAAGTGGAGACAGCGGAGAAAGGAGAGTCTCTACAATAAACGGTGCTGGGAAGCCTGCACAGCCACATGGAACACAACGAGAGTACACCATGATGTTACACCTGGCACACACACCACCTGAAGTGGATTAAAGCCTTGAATGGCAGACTTGAAACCGTGAACCTTGTAGGAGAAGACCTAGGCAGAGTGCTCTTTGCCATCTGTCTGAGCCGCCTATTTGGAAGAAGCATGTCTGACTGGGCAAGGGCAACAAAGGAAACAAGAAACAAACGGGACCACATCAAATGCACACACTTCTGCCCACTCAAGGAAACCATCAACTGAATACTAAGACACCACAACAATTGGGAGAGGATGTTTGCAAACCACACATCGGACAAGGGGTGAAAAGCCCAAAGATACAATCAACTCGCACGTCTCCACAAGAAAAAAAACAAGCCAATGAAAACCTGGTCAAAAGATGGAAGCAGAGATTTCTCCGAAGAAGACAGAAAGAGGGCCAGTAGGTGCATGAAAACTTGTTCACCATCATGAAGTCTCAGGAAAATGCAAATCCAAACTGCAAGGCCATGGCAGCTCACTGTGGTCAGCATGGCTAGAAGGAAGCAGACAGGAAATAACAAGTGTCAGAGAGGAGGTGGAGAGAAGGGAAGCCTCCTGCACTGCTGGTGGGAGTGTAACCCGGTGCAGCCACGATGCCAAAGGTGTGGAACTGCCTCAGAAGTTTAAGTATCCATGTCCCGTATGACCCAGCTATTAATCTGCCGCTTGCTTATCCAAAAAAGTCAGAAAGACTACCGCATAAAGACATGTGCATGGCTGTGTTCACCACAGTCTTACTCCGGATATCCAAGACTTGGAAAGCACCCTGGTGTCCAGCAAGGGATGATTGGAGAAGGAAGATGGGCTATAGCCACACAATGGTATACCACTCAGCCGGAACAAATGATGCAATCCAGCCATTTGTGACCACCAGAATGGCTGTGAGGGTTTTAGGGGAAGTGTAACAAGCCCCAGTGAGAAATTCAAATACCATAGAATCTCACTTACAAGGCGAAGAAAAAGCAAGCACTAACCAACAGGTGGCACTGAACATTTGTATGCGGGCTCCCAGAGGCAAAGAGGGGCGGTGACGGAGGGTGAAAGAGAAGATTAGGCACAAGTGTGTGGTGAGGGCCTGTGATTAGTCTTACACTGGTGAAGATGATGTAAGCTACACAGAAGTCTAAAGCAATGAGGATGTGAATCTGGAAGTTATAGTACGTTCTAATGCAGGGTCATGGCTATAAATTCACCTCAAATCAAAAATCCAAAAAGGGGTCCAGAATGATGTCATAAAGCTTTGGGGGCGGAAAGAGTTTACGGAAGGTGAACTTCCAAGGATGGAAAATCACCTCCAAATGCTTACAGATGCTACAGAAAGGCAGACCATTCCAAATAGGTGAAGAGGAATACTACGAAGAGAACATGATCAGTCCTAAACCCATGAACGAACGGAAAATGTTACCGTCCATGATGTTATTACTAATCACCTTCACGAATAATCCAAACAGGCCCACGTCTTCCCAAGTTCAGGCAAAAGGTTGGTCCAAAAGTACAATTCAGGGCCGGCCCTGTGGTGGAACAGGTAAGTGCCCACATTCCGCTTGGGCGGCCCGGGCCTCACTGTTTCACATTACGAGTGCATATCACATTAGTAGTGTTAGGAAATATAGATTTCATGGTATGGTGCGGGCAGAGATCATAAATAAGCAGCAATTGTGAGGATACGTTATCAATACGCACAAGCAAAGGAACCATAAGAATATTACAATCTATGGAAGTATCTGGTACACTTCCCAAAGGCAGAAGGAAGGAAATCTTGTGACCTGCCAAGGTGGAATTGGCAGAGTGCCACGAGATGACACCATCATTGTGCATCAGAACATTCCCTGGGCAACTTCAACTTGTGAGGGAGTCCAGGACTTTTTCTGGGTAAGGTCCACCCATTTTGCCATCTACCCAAGATATAAGAGATAAAACCCAGGATAATCTTACAGGAGTGACACCAGTGTCTAGAGAGAATGTAGGAGCCCTTTCGAAGTTCAAGGAGAAAGATAGAAACTGACAACAATTGCAGAAAAAGGAAAACTATCCTACCTAGACAGGGTGAGGAGTCAGACTGGTCTGAGATGGCTGTGAAACTCTGTGTGCACGGAGGTTGTCAGGACAACTTCGAATTTTGAGGTCGCTTATGACATCACGGTGAACATGTCCCCCAGGGTGGCCGCATGGTTACAGTCTGAGGATTGGCCTAGGCTAGGCTATTAAAGGGACAGATACCCAGAAACAGGTTTGGCAAACAGAAAGCAGGCACAGAAACTAGAAGAGATAAAACAGAGTCTGATGCAAGGGATAAGAAAGGAACCCTAGGCCACAAGTGAGAATAGAGGGACAGGCACGGAGAGGAGAACATTGTCATCTATTCAAGTCTATGGGGAGGTCATGCTGATTCAAGCTTGCAACTTCATTGGAAACAAGTGGCCGGACTTGGCGTTCATCACACCTACAGTGCCCTTGTGCCTTAAGCATAATGCAAAGTCAAGAAAGATGTCTTGAGGACATTGAAGAGAAGAATCGATGCCTCCTTTCCAAGGCCCATAGCATTCTTTGAAGGTCAGTCTCTTTTTCCGAAGCTCTGGTGTCACGTGGGCCCACTGGGCACATGGTAATGTGTCCCAAGAGATGTCTTGGAAGCCTTGAAGGAATGGAGCCCTGTCACGCTTGGGGTATGTCTCTTTGTTTGGAAGTGCTCTACAAGGGTGCTGAAAAGCACCCTCTTCCACAGGGCTTCGTTCCTTCGTGAAGGCTGCCCTCCCAGGCTAGTGTGCTCTGTTTGCCTCCATCGAAATTCTCTCCCCCTACCTCTTGCCGTAGAAGGATTATTGATTATGTGTTTTGACACCATATGTAAGGAAGTTGCACGAAAATTAGAACTTTACAGTTGTGTTTCAAGAAAAATAAACAGGCCAGGGTAGAGGATGTAGGGCAAACAAATGGCACACCCTATAAAAATTAAGTAAGCCCGTATCTGGACGGAATCTAGGGGAACGTTCAAGGATCAGGGGTCAAGTTCGAAACTTCCCAAATCCGGAAAAGAGACAGAAAAATATCTTTCCTGGAGAGTGGAATTCATCCGATTTGTCTAAGTTGTCTTGGAAACATTGTGTCCGTGAAGGGGGTTGCCAGGACCACCTCGAATTTGGAGTTTCTGATCTCAGGATGTCAAACCAACCCACATGACCACGTGTTCTCAGTGCTTAGTTTGACCTAGGCTAGGATAGCCAAGAGTCCTACAAGTGACCGGTGCAAATTCAAGGACAACAACCAAGAGTCACGAAAGCACTCACACCTCACCCTAGAGAACATACAGCGATTAAAGAAATACAAACTAATCACTCGGAATGAAGGAGAACGGACTGATAAGCATGTCTAAGGGAGATAGCTGAGAAAGACCATGACGAGTATACTATGGAAAAGAAAAAGAGGACCCAGAAAATGGAAGGTGAACAGAAATCACACCTGAATTATCCACAATGAAAGATGATGTCCGTCTTTAGACAGACTCTGCTGGAACGTTTGAAAGTCAGAGAAATTCACAAGCCAAAAAACGGCAGCGAAGGTCAAGCATGGGCTAACTGGGAAGGGTGAGTTATGAGACTGCTCCAAGCAGGCTCTGAAACCTGTATCCAGGAAGCATGCTGGACCTCAGAGACACAATTATGACAAATCCTCTGACATCACAATGGACCCGAAAAACAACCTAGCCTCATCTACACAGTGCTAGAGTTGGGCTCACTAGTATATTTAACTCCCATTGCACTCAACTGCACGTTGCCACTGAACATGTAAGTGGCCGGCCGGTGGTGCAGTGGTGAGGTCCGCACCTTCTGGGTCTGTGGCCCAGTATGGGCTGGGTGGAATCCTCGGTTTGGGCCTCCTCACCACTGCTTCAGTTGTTCTGGTGCAGGCGTCCGAGGTAGAGTAGAGGCAGATGGGAAGGGACGTTGGACAGGGCCAGACTTCCACAGCAAATACAGGAGCATTGCCAGCAGACGTGAGCACAGCAATGCACTTGTGCCAAAACAAAACCAATTAAAAGTTGCAAAGAATAGAAAAACTGAAGCTAAGGAAAAAAAAACAAAAAAACAGGAGCTTGCCATTACGAAGAATAGGATCTCTGTGAATAACCTTAGCAAAACAGGTGAATTCTATGTTAATTCAAAAACTAGCAAACCTTTGGGGAAAGAAACTCAAGAAGACACAAGAAAAAAAAAGATATCGAGGGATCTAGGAATGGAAGGATTAACACACTTGAAAGGTTCATACCGCAGTAAGGAATCTCTGGATTCCATGCAATCCCAGTCAAAGTTGCAGCAGTATTTGCCACAGAGAAGAAGAGAGAATCCTGACGTTTCTAGCCAGCAACACGAGACCCTGACTAGGCAAAGGAATCCTCAGGAAAACGAACAAAGCAGCACGTGTCACAATTTCTGATTTCAACATAGAGGACGAAGCGCTAGGTACCGAAACGGCACAGTCTGGGCCCCAAAACAGGCATGAAGACCCATGCAAAACAATTGAGAGCCCAGAGCCCAACTCAAACTTACATGGACAGCCCATTTTGGACCAGGGAGCCAAGTGGAGACAGCGGAGAAAGGAGAGTCTCTACAATAAACGGTGCTGGGAAGCCTGCACAGCCACATGGAACACAACGAGAGTACACCATGATGTTACACCTGGCACACACACCACCTGAAGTGGATTAAAGCCTTGAATGGCAGACTTGAAACCGTGAACCTTGTAGGAGAAGACCTAGGCAGAGTGCTCTTTGCCATCTGTCTGAGCCGCCTATTTGGAAGAAGCATGTCTGACTGGGCAAGGGCAACAAAGGAAACAAGAAACAAACGGGACCACATCAAATGCACACACTTCTGCCCACTCAAGGAAACCATCAACTGAATACTAAGACACCACAACAATTGGGAGAGGATGTTTGCAAACCACACATCGGACAAGGGGTGAAAAGCCCAAAGATACAATCAACTCGCACGTCTCCACAAGAAAAAAAACAAGCCAATGAAAACCTGGTCAAAAGATGGAAGCAGAGATTTCTCCGAAGAAGACAGAAAGAGGGCCAGTAGGTGCATGAAAACTTGTTCACCATCATGAAGTCTCAGGAAAATGCAAATCCAAACTGCAAGGCCATGGCAGCTCACTGTGGTCAGCATGGCTAGAAGGAAGCAGACAGGAAATAACAAGTGTCAGAGAGGAGGTGCAGAGAAGGGAAGCCTCCTGCACTGCTGGTGGGAGTGTAACCCGGTGCAGCCACGATGCCAAAGGTGTGGAACTGCCTCAGAAATTTAAGTATCCATGTCCCGTATGACCCAGCTATTAATCTGCCGCTTGCTTATCCAAAAAAGTCAGAAAGACTACCGCATAAAGACATGTGCATGGCTGTGTTCACCACAGTCTTACTCCTGATATCCAAGACTTGGAAAGCACCCTGGTGTCCAGCAAGGGATGATTGGAGAAGGAAGATGGGCTATAGCCACACAATGGTATACCACTCAGCCGGAACAAATGATGCAATCCAGCCATTTGTGACCACCAGAATGGCTGTGAGGGTTTTAGGGGAAGTGTAACAAGCCCCAGTGAGAAATTCAAATACCATAGAATCTCACTTACAAGGAGAAGAAAAAGCAAGCACTAACCAACAGGTGGCACTGAACATTTGTATGCGGGCTCCCAGAGGCAAAGAGGGGCGGTGACGGAGGGTGAAAGAGAAGATTAGGCACAAGTGTGTGGTGAGGGCCTGTGATTAGTCTTACACTGGTGAAGATGATGGAAGCTACACAGAAGTCTAAAGCAATGAGGATGTGAATCTGGAAGTTATAGTACGTTCTAATGCAGGGTCATGGCTATAAATTCACCTCAAATCAAAAATCCAAAAAGGGGTCCAGAATGATGTCATAAAGCTTTGGGGGCGGAAAGAGTTTACAGAAGGTGAACTTCCAAGGATGGAAAATCACCTCCAAATGCTTACAGATGCTACAGAAAGGCAGACCATTCCAAATAGGTGAAGAGGAATACTACGAAGAGAACATGATCAGTCCTAAACCCATGAACGAACGGAAAATGTTACCGTCCATGATGTTATTACTAATCACCTTCACGAATAATCCAAACAGGCCCACGTCTTCCCAAGTTCAGGCAAAAGGTTGGTCCAAAAGTACAATTCAGGGCCGGCCCTGTGGTGGAGCAGGTAAGTGCCCACATTCCGCTTGGGCGGCCCGGGCCTCACTGTTTCACATTACGAGTGCATATCACATTAGTAGTGTTAGGAAATATAGATTTCATGGTATGGTGCGGGCAGAGATCATAAATAAGCAGCAATTGTGAGGATACGTTATCAATACGCACAAGAAAAGGAACCATAAGAATATTACAATCTATGGAAGTATCTGGTACACTTCCCAAAGGCAGAAGGAAGGAAAACTTGTGACCTGCCAAGGTGGAATTGGCAGAGTGCCACGAGATGACACCATCATCGTGCATCAGAACATTCCCTGGGCAACTTCAACTTGTGAGGGAGTCCAGGACTTTTTCTGGGTAAGGTCCACCCATTTTGCCATCTACCCAAGATATAAGAGATAAAACCCAGGATAATCTTACAGGAGTGACACCAGTGTCTAGAGAGAATGTAGGAGCCCTTTCGAAGTTCAAGGAGAAAGATAGAAACTGACAACAATTGCAGAAAAAGGAAAACTATCCTACCTAGACAGGGTGAGGAGTCAGACTGGTCTGAGATGGCTGTGAAACTCTGTGTGCACGGAGGTTGTCAGGACAACTTCGAATTTTGAGGTCGCTTACGACATCACGGTGAACATGTCCCCCAGGGTGGCCGCATGGTTACAGTCTGAGGATTGGCCTAGGCTAGGCTATTAAAGGGACAGATACCCAGAAACAGGTTTGGCAAACAGAAAGCAGGCACAGAAACTAGAAGAGATAAAACAGAGTCTGATGCAAGGGATAAGAAAGGAACCCTAGGCCACAAGTGAGAATAGAGGGACAGGCACGGAGAGGAGAACATTGTCATCTATTCAAGTCTATGGGGAGGTCATGCTGATTCAAGCTTGCAACTTCATTGGAAACAAGTGGCCGGACTTGGCGTTCATCACACCTACAGTGCCCTCGTGCCTTAAGCATAATGCAAAGTCAAGAAAGATGTCTTGAGGACATTGAAGAGAAGAATCGATGCCTCCTTTCCAAGGCCCATAGCATTCTTTGAAGGTCAGTCTCTTTTTCCGAAGCTCTGGTGTCACGTGGGCCCACTGGGCACATGGTAATGTGTCCCAAGAGATGTCTTGGAAGCCTTGAAGGAATGGAGCCCTGTCACGCTTGGGGTATGTCTCTTTGTTTGGAAGTGCTCTACAAGGGTGCTGAAAAGCACCCTCTTCCACAGGGCTTCGTTCCTTCGTGAAGGCTGCCCTCCCAGGCTAGTGTGCTCTGTTTGCCTCCATCGAAATTCTCTCCCCCTACCTCTTGCCGTAGAAGGATTATTGATTATGTGTTTTGACACCATATGTAAGGAAGTTGCGCGAAAATTAGAACTTTACAGTTGTGTTTCAAGAAAAATAAACAGGCCAGGGTAGAGGATGTAGGGCAAACAAATGGCACACCCTATAAAAATTAAGTAAGCCCGTATCTGGACGGAATCTAGGGGAACGTTCAAGGATCAGGGGTCAAGTTCGAAACTTCCCAAATCCGGAAAAGAGACAGAAAAATATCTTTCCTGGAGAGTGGAATTCATCCGATTTGTCTAAGTTGTCTTGGAAACATTGTGTCCGTGAAGGGGGTTGCCAGGACCACCTCGAATTTGGAGTTTCTGATCTCAGGATGTCAAACCAACCCACATGACCACGTGTTCTCAGTGCTTAGTTTGACCTAGGCTAGGATAGACAAGAGTCCTACAAGTGACCGGTGCAAATTCAAGGACAACAACCAAGAGTCACGAAAGCACTCACACCTCACCCTAGAGAACATACAGCGATTAAAGAAATACAAACTAATCCCTCGGAATGAAGGAGAACGGACTGATAAGCATGTCTAAGGGAGATAGCTGAGAAAGACCATGACGAGTATACTATGGAAAAGAAAAAGAGGACCCAGAAAATGGAAGGTGAACAGAAATCACACCTGAATTATCCACAATGAAAGATGATGTCCGTCTTTAGACAGACTCTGCTGGAACGTTTGAAAGTCAGAGAAATTCACAAGCCAAAAAACGGCAGCGAAGGTCAAGCATGGGCTAACTGGGAAGGGTGAGTTATGAGACTGCTCCAAGCAGGCTCTGAAACCTGTATCCAGGAAGCATGCTGGACCTCAGAGACACAATTATGACAAATCCTCTGACATCACAATGGACCCGAAAAACAACCTAGCCTCATCTACACAGTGCTAGAGTTGGGCTCACTAGTATATTTAACTCCCGTTGCACTCAACTGCACGTTGCCACTGAACATGTAAGTGGCCGGCCGGTGGTGCAGTGGTGAGGTCCGCACCTTCTGGGTCTGTGGCCCAGTATGGGCTGGGTGGAATCCTCGGTTTGGGCCTCCTCACCACTGCTTCAGTTGTTCTGGTGCAGGCGTCCGAGGTAGAGTAGAGGCAGATGGGAAGGGACGTTGGACAGGGCCACACTTCCACAGCAAATACAGGAGCATTGCCAGCAGATGTGAGCACAGCAATGCACTTGTGCCAAAACAAAACCAATTAAAAGTTGCAAAGAATAGAAAAACTGAAGCTAAGGAAAAAAAAAACAAAAAAACAGGAGCTTGCCATTACGAAGAATAGGATCTCTGTGAATAACCTTAGCAAAACAGGTGAATTCTATGTTAATTCAAAAACTAGCAAACCTTTGGCGAAAGAAACTCAAGAAGACACAAGAAAAAAAAAGATATCGAGGGATCTAGGAATGGAAGGATTAACACACTTGAAAGGTTCATACCGCAGTAAGGAATCTCTGGATTCCATGCAATCCCAGTCAAAGTTGCAGCAGTATTTGCCACAGAGAAGAAGAGAGAATCCTGAAGTTTCTAGCCAGCAACACGAGACCCTGACTAGGCAAAGGAATCCTCAGGAAAACGAACAAAGCAGCACGTGTCACAATTTCTGATTTCAACATAGAGGACGAAGCGCTAGGTACCGAAACGGCACAGTCTGGGCCCCAAAACAGGCATGAAGACCCATGCAAAACAATTGAGAGCCCAGAGCCCAACTCAAACTTACATGGACAGCCCATTTTGGACCAGGGAGCCAAGTGGAGACAGCGGAGAAAGGAGAGTCTCTACAATAAACGGTGCTGGGAAGCCTGCACAGCCACATGGAACACAACGAGAGTACACCATGATGTTACACCTGGCACACACACCACCTGAAGTGGATTAAAGCCTTGAATGGCAGACTTGAAACCGTGAACCTTGTAGGAGAAGACCTAGGCAGAGTGCTCTTTGCCATCTGTCTGAGCCGCCTATTTGGAAGAAGCATGTCTGACTGGGCAAGGGCAACAAAGGAAACAAGAAACAAACGGGACCACATCAAATGCACACACTTCTGCCCACTCAAGGAAACCATCAACTGAATACTAAGACACCACAACAATTGGGAGAGGATGTTTGCAAACCACACATCGGACAAGGGGTGAAAAGCCCAAAGATACAATCAACTCGCACGTCTCCACAAGAAAAAAAACAAGCCAATGAAAACCTGGTCAAAAGATGGAAGCAGAGATTTCTCCGAAGAAGACAGAAAGAGGGCCAGTAGGTGCATGAAAACTTGTTCACCATCATTAAGTCTCAGGAAAATGCAAATCCAAACTGCAAGGCCATGGCAGCTCACTGTGGTCAGCATGGCTAGAAGGAAGCAGACAGGAAATAACAAGTGTCAGAGAGGAGGTGCAGAGAAGGGAAGCCTCCTGCACTGCTGGTGGGAGTGTAACCCGGTGCAGCCACGATGCCAAAGGTGTGGAACTGCCTCAGAAATTTAAGTATCCATGTCCCGTATGACCCAGCTATTAATCTGCCGCTTGCTTATCCAAAAAAGTCAGAAAGACTACCGCATAAAGACATGTGCATGGCTGTGTTCACCACAGTCTTACTCCTGATATCCAAGACTTGGAAAGCACCCTGGTGTCCAGCAAGGGATGATTGGAGAAGGAAGATGGGCTATAGCCACACAATGGTATACCACTCAGCCGGAACAAATGATGCAATCCAGCCATTTGTGACCACCAGAATGGCTGTGAGGGTTTTAGGGGAAGTGTAACAAGCCCCAGTGAGAAATTCAAATACCATAGAATCTCACTTACAAGGAGAAGAAAAAGCAAGCACTAACCAACAGGTGGCACTGAACATTTGTATGCGGGCTCCCAGAGGCAAAGAGGGGCGGTGACGGAGGGTGAAAGAGAAGATTAGGCACAAGTGTGTGGTGAGGGCCTGTGATTAGTCTTACACTGGTGAAGATGATGTAAGCTACACAGAAGTCTAAAGCAATGAGGATGTGAATCTGGAAGTTATAGTACGTTCTAATGCAGGGTCATGGCTATAAATTCACCTCAAATCAAAAATCCAAAAAGGGGTCCAGAATGATGTCATAAAGCTTTGGGGGCGGAAAGAGTTTACGGAAGGTGAACTTCCAAGGATGGAAAATCACCTCCAAATGCTTACAGATGCTACAGAAAGGCAGACCATTCCAAATAGGTGAAGAGGAATACTACGAAGAGAACATGATCAGTCCTAAACCCATGAACGAACGGAAAATGTTACCGTCCATGATGTTATTACTAATCACCTTCACGAATAATCCAAACAGGCCCACGTCTTCCCAAGTTCAGGCAAAAGGTTGGTCCAAAAGTACAATTCAGGGCCGGCCCTGTGGTGGAGCAGGTAAGTGCCCACATTCCGCTTGGGCGGCCCGGGCCTCACTGTTTCACATTACGAGTGCATATCACATTAGTAGTGTTAGGAAATATAGATTTCATGGTATGGTGCGGGCAGAGATCATAAATAAGCAGCAATTGTGAGGATACGTTATCAATACGCACAAGAAAAGGAACCATAAGAATATTACAATCTATGGAAGTATCTGGTACACTTCCCAAAGGCAGAAGGAAGGAAAACTTGTGACCTGCCAAGGTGGAATTGGCAGAGTGCCACGAGATGACACCATCATCGTGCATCAGAACATTCCCTGGGCAACTTCAACTTGTGAGGGAGTCCAGGACTTTTTCTGGGTAAGGTCCACCCATTTTGCCATCTACCCAAGATATAAGAGATAAAACCCAGGATAATCTTACAGGAGTGACACCAGTGTCTAGAGAGAATGTAGGAGCCCTTTCGAAGTTCAAGGAGAAAGATAGAAACTGACAACAATTGCAGAAAAAGGAAAACTATCCTACCTAGACAGGGTGAGGAGTCAGACTGGTCTGAGATGGCTGTGAAACTCTGTGTGCACGGAGGTTGTCAGGACAACTTCGAATTTTGAGGTCGCTTACGACATCACGGTGAACATGTCCCCCAGGGTGGCCGCATGGTTACAGTCTGAGGATTGGCCTAGGCTAGGCTATTAAAGGGACAGATACCCAGAAACAGGTTTGGCAAACAGAAAGCAGGCACAGAAACTAGAAGAGATAAAACAGAGTCTGATGCAAGGGATAAGAAAGGAACCCTAGGCCACAAGTGAGAATAGAGGGACAGGCACGGAGAGGAGAACATTGTCATCTATTCAAGTCTATGGGGAGGTCATGCTGATTCAAGCTTGCAACTTCATTGGAAACAAGTGGCCGGACTTGGCGTTCATCACACCTACAGTGCCCTCGTGCCTTAAGCATAATGCAAAGTCAAGAAAGATGTCTTGAGGACATTGAAGAGAAGAATCGATGCCTCCTTTCCAAGGCCCATAGCATTCTTTGCAGGTCAGTCTCTTTTTCCGAAGCTCTGGTGTCACGTGGGCCCACTGGGCACATGGTAATGTGTCCCAAGAGATGTCTTGGAAGCCTTGAAGGAATGGAGCCCTGTCACGCTTGGGGTATGTCTCTTTGTTTGGAAGTGCTCTACAAGGGTGCTGAAAAGCACCCTCTTCCACAGGGCTTCGTTCCTTCGTGAAGGCTGCCCTCCCAGGCTAGTGTGCTCTGTTTGCCTCCATCGAAATTCTCTCCCCCTACCTCTTGCCGTAGAAGGATTATTGATTATGTGTTTTGACACCATATGTAAGGAAGTTGCGCGAAAATTAGAACTTTACAGTTGTGTTTCAAGAAAAATAAACAGGCCAGGGTAGAGGATGTAGGGCAAACAAATGGCACACCCTATAAAAATTAAGTAAGCCCGTATCTGGACGGAATCTAGGGGAACGTTCAAGGATCAGGGGTCAAGTTCGAAACTTCCCAAATCCGGAAAAGAGACAGAAAAATATCTTTCCTGGAGAGTGGAATTCATCCGATTTGTCTAAGTTGTCTTGGAAACATTGTGTCCGTGAAGGGGGTTGCCAGGACCACCTCGAATTTGGAGTTTCTGATCTCAGGATGTCAAACCAACCCACATGACCACGTGTTCTCAGTGCATAGTTTGACCTAGGCTAGGATAGACAAGAGTCCTACAAGTGACCGGTGCAAATTCAAGGACAACAACCAAGAGTCACGAAAGCACTCACACCTCACCCTAGAGAACATACAGCGATTAAAGAAATACAAACTAATCCCTCGGAATGAAGGAGAACGGACTGATAAGCATGTCTAAGGGAGATAGCTGAGAAAGACCATGACGAGTATACTATGGAAAAGAAAAAGAGGACCCAGAAAATGGAAGGTGAACAGAAATCACACCTGAATTATCCACAATGAAAGATGATGTCCGTCTTTAGACAGACTCTGCTGGAACGTTTGAAAGTCAGAGAAATTCACAAGCCAAAAAACGGCAGCGAAGGTCAAGCATGGGCTAACTGGGAAGGGTGAGTTATGAGACTGCTCCAAGCAGGCTCTGAAACCTGTATCCAGGAAGCATGCTGGACCTCAGAGACACAATTATGACAAATCCTCTGACATCACAATGGACCCGAAAAACAACCTAGCCTCATCTACACAGTGCTAGAGTTGGGCTCACTAGTATATTTAACTCCCGTTGCACTCAACTGCACGTTGCCACTGAACATGTAAGTGGCCGGCCGGTGGTGCAGTGGTGAGGTCCGCACCTTCTGGGTCTGTGGCCCAGTATGGGCTGGGTGGAATCCTCGGTTTGGGCCTCCTCACCACTGCTTCAGTTGTTCTGGTGCAGGCGTCCGAGGTAGAGTAGAGGCAGATGGGAAGGGACGTTGGACAGGGCCACACTTCCACAGCAAATACAGGAGCATTGCCAGCAGACGTGAGCACAGCAATGCACTTGTGCCAAAACAAAACCAATTAAAAGTTGCAAAGAATAGAAAAACTGAAGCTAAGGAAAAAAAAAACAAAAAAACAGGAGCTTGCCATTACGAAGAATAGGATCTCTGTGAATAACCTTAGCAAAACAGGTGAATTCTATGTTAATTCAAAAACTAGCAAACCTTTGGCGAAAGAAACTCAAGAAGACACAAGAAAAAAAAAGATATCGAGGGATCTAGGAATGGAAGGATTAACACACTTGAAAGGTTCATACCGCAGTAAGGAATCTCTGGATTCCATGCAATCCCAGTCAAAGTTGCAGCAGTATTTGCCACAGAGAAGAAGAGAGAATCCTGAAGTTTCTAGCCAGCAACACGAGACCCTGACTAGGCAAAGGAATCCTCAGGAAAACGAACAAAGCAGCACGTGTCACAATTTCTGATTTCAACATAGAGGACGAAGCGCTAGGTACCGAAACGGCACAGTCTGGGCCCCAAAACAGGCATGAAGACCCGTGCAAAACAATTGAGAGCCCAGAGCCCAACTCAAACTTACATGGACAGCCCATTTTGGACCAGGGAGCCAAGTGGAGACAGCGGAGAAAGGAGAGTCTCTACAATAAACGGTGCTGGGAAGCCTGCACAGCCACATGGAACACAACGAGAGTACACCATGATGTTACACCTGGCACACACACCACCTGAAGTGGATTAAAGCCTTGAATGGCAGACTTGAAACCGTGAACCTTGTAGGAGAAGACCTAGGCAGAGTGCTCTTTGCCATCTGTCTGAGCCGCCTATTTGGAAGAAGCATGTCTGACTGGGCAAGGGCAACAAAGGAAACAAGAAACAAACGGGACCACATCAAATGCACACACTTCTGCCCACTCAAGGAAACCATCAACTGAATACTAAGACACCACAACAATTGGGAGAGGATGTTTGCAAACCACACATCGGACAAGGGGTGAAAAGCCCAAAGATACAATCAACTCGCACGTCTCCACAAGAAAAAAAACAAGCCAATGAAAACCTGGTCAAAAGATGGAAGCAGAGATTTCTCCGAAGAAGACAGAAAGAGGGCCAGTAGGTGCATGAAAACTTGTTCACCATCATGAAGTCTCAGGAAAATGCAAATCCAAACTGCAAGGCCATGGCAGCTCACTGTGGTCAGCATGGCTAGAAGGAAGCAGACAGGAAATAACAAGTGTCAGAGAGGAGGTGCAGAGAAGGGAAGCCTCCTGCACTGCTGGTGGGAGTGTAACCCGGTGCAGCCACGATGCCAAAGGTGTGGAACTGCCTCAGAAATTTAAGTATCCATGTCCCGTATGACCCAGCTATTAATCTGCCGCTTGCTTATCCAAAAAAGTCAGAAAGACTACCGCATAAAGACATGTGCATGGCTGTGTTCACCACAGTCTTACTCCTGATATCCAAGACTTGGAAAGCACCCTGGTGTCCAGCAAGGGATGATTGGAGAAGGAAGATGGGCTATAGCCACACAATGGTATACCACTCAGCCGGAACAAATGATGCAATCCAGCCATTTGTGACCACCAGAATGGCTGTGAGGGTTTTAGGGGAAGTGTAACAAGCCCCAGTGAGAAATTCAAATACCATAGAATCTCACTTACAAGGAGAAGAAAAAGCAAGCACTAACCAACAGGTGGCACTGAACATTTGTATGCGGGCTCCCAGAGGCAAAGAGGGGCGGTGACGGAGGGTGAAAGAGAAGATTAGGCACAAGTGTGTGGTGAGGGCCTGTGATTAGTCTTACACTGGTGAAGATGATGTAAGCTACACAGAAGTCTAAAGCAATGAGGATGTGAATCTGGAAGTTATAGTACGTTCTAATGCAGGGTCATGGCTATAAATTCACCTCAAATCAAAAATCCAAAAAGGGGTCCAGAATGATGTCATAAAGCTTTGGGGGCGGAAAGAGTTTACGGAAGGTGAACTTCCAAGGATGGAAAATCACCTCCAAATGCTTACAGATGCTACAGAAAGGCAGACCATTCCAAATAGGTGAAGAGGAATACTACGAAGAGAACATGATCAGTCCTAAACCCATGAACGAACGGAAAATGTTACCGTCCATGATGTTATTACTAATCACCTTCACGAATAATCCAAACAGGCCCACGTCTTCCCAAGTTCAGGCAAAAGGTTGGTCCAAAAGTACAATTCAGGGCCGGCCCTGTGGTGGAGCAGGTAAGTGCCCACATTCCGCTTGGGCGGCCCGGGCCTCACTGTTTCACATTACGAGTGCATATCACATTAGTAGTGTTAGGAAATATAGATTTCATGGTATGGTGCGGGCAGAGATCATAAATAAGCAGCAATTGTGAGGATACGTTATCAATACGCACAAGAAAAGGAACCATAAGAATATTACAATCTATGGAAGTATCTGGTACACTTCCCAAAGGCAGAAGGAAGGAAATCTTGTGACCTGTCAAGGTGGAATTGGCAGAGTGCCACGAGATGACACCATCATTGTGCATCAGAACATTCCCTGGGCAACTTCAACTTGTGAGGGAGTCCAGGACTTTTTCTGGGTAAGGTCCACCCATTTTGCCATCTACCCAAGATATAAGAGATAAAACCCAGGATAATCTTACAGGAGTGACACCAGTGTCTAGAGAGAATGTAGGAGCCCTTTCGAAGTTCAAGGAGAAAGATAGAAACTGACAACAATTGCAGAAAAAGGAAAACTATCCTACCTAGACAGGGTGAGGAGTCAGACTGGTCTGAGATGGCTGTGAAACTCTGTGTGCACGGAGGTTGTCAGGACAACTTCGAATTTTGAGGTCGCTTATGACATCACGGTGAACATGTCCCCCAGGGTGGCCGCATGGTTACAGTCTGAGGATTGGCCTAGGCTAGGCTATTAAAGGGACAGATACCCAGAAACAGGTTTGGCAAACAGAAAGCAGGCACAGAAACTAGAAGAGATAAAACAGAGTCTGATGCAAGGGATAAGAAAGGAACCCTAGGCCACAAGTGAGAATAGAGGGACAGGCACGGAGAGGAGAACATTGTCATCTATTCAAGTCTATGGGGAGGTCATGCTGATTCAAGCTTGCAACTTCATTGGAAACAAGTGGCCGGACTTGGCGTTCATCACACCTACAGTGCCCTTGTGCCTTAAGCATAATGCAAAGTCAAGAAAGATGTCTTGAGGACATTGAAGAGAAGAATCGATGCCTCCTTTCCAAGGCCCATAGCATTCTTTGAAGGTCAGTCTCTTTTTCCGAAGCTCTGGTGTCACGTGGGCCCACTGGGCACATGGTAATGTGTCCCAAGAGATGTCTTGGAAGCCTTGAAGGAATGGAGCCCTGTCACGCTTGGGGTATGTCTCTTTGTTTGGAAGTGCTCTACAAGGGTGCTGAAAAGCACCCTCTTCCACAGGGCTTCGTTCCTTCGTGAAGGCTGCCCTCCCAGGCTAGTGTGCTCTGTTTGCCTCCATCGAAATTCTCTCCCCCTACCTCTTGCCGTAGAAGGATTATTGATTATGTGTTTTGACACCATATGTAAGGAAGTTGCACGAAAATTAGAACTTTACAGTTGTGTTTCAAGAAAAATAAACAGGCCAGGGTAGAGGATGTAGGGCAAACAAATGGCACACCCTATAAAAATTAAGTAAGCCCGTATCTGGACGGAATCTAGGGGAACGTTCAAGGATCAGGGGTCAAGTTCGAAACTTCCCAAATCCGGAAAAGAGACAGAAAAATATCTTTCCTGGAGAGTGGAATTCATCCGATTTGTCTAAGTTGTCTTGGAAACATTGTGTCCGTGAAGGGGGTTGCCAGGACCACCTCGAATTTGGAGTTTCTGATCTCAGGATGTCAAACCAACCCACATGACCACGTGTTCTCAGTGCTTAGTTTGACCTAGGCTAGGATAGCCAAGAGTCCTACAAGTGACCGGTGCAAATTCAAGGACAACAACCAAGAGTCACGAAAGCACTCACACCTCACCCTAGAGAACATACAGCGATTAAAGAAATACAAACTAATCACTCGGAATGAAGGAGAACGGACTGATAAGCATGTCTAAGGGAGATAGCTGAGAAAGACCATGACGAGTATACTATGGAAAAGAAAAAGAGGACCCAGAAAATGGAAGGTGAACAGAAATCACACCTGAATTATCCACAATGAAAGATGATGTCCGTCTTTAGACAGACTCTGCTGGAACGTTTGAAAGTCAGAGAAATTCACAAGCCAAAAAACGGCAGCGAAGGTCAAGCATGGGCTAACTGGGAAGGGTGAGTTATGAGACTGCTCCAAGCAGGCTCTGAAACCTGTATCCAGGAAGCATGCTGGACCTCAGAGACACAATTATGACAAATCCTCTGACATCACAATGGACCCGAAAAACAACCTAGCCTCATCTACACAGTGCTAGAGTTGGGCTCACTAGTATATTTAACTCCCATTGCACTCAACTGCACGTTGCCACTGAACATGTAAGTGGCCGGCCGGTGGTGCAGTGGTGAGGTCCGCACCTTCTGGGTCTGTGGCCCAGTATGGGCTGGGTGGAATCCTCGGTTTGGGCCTCCTCACCACTGCTTCAGTTGTTCTGGTGCAGGCGTCCGAGGTAGAGTAGAGGCAGATGGGAAGGGACGTTGGACAGGGCCACACTTCCACAGCAAATACAGGAGCATTGCCAGCAGACGTGAGCACAGCAATGCACTTGTGCCAAAACAAAACCAATTAAAAGTTGCAAAGAATAGAAAAACTGAAGCTAAGGAAAAAAAAAACAAAAAAACAGGAGCTTGCCATTACGAAGAATAGGATCTCTGTGAATAACCTTAGCAAAACAGGTGAATTCTATGTTAATTCAAAAACTAGCAAACCTTTGGGGAAAGAAACTCAAGAAGACACAAGAAAAAAAAAAGATATCGAGGGATCTAGGAATGGAAGGATTAACACACTTGAAAGGTTCATACCGCAGTAAGGAATCTCTGGATTCCATGCAATCCCAGTCAAAGTTGCAGCAGTATTTGCCACAGAGAAGAAGAGAGAATCCTGAAGTTTCTAGCCAGCAACACGAGACCCTGACTAGGCAAAGGAATCCTCAGGAAAACGAACAAAGCAGCACGTGTCACAATTTCTGATTTCAAAATAGAGGACGAAGCGCTAGGTACCGAAACGGCACAGTCTGGGCCCCAAGACAGGCATGAAGACCCATGCAAAACAATTGAGAGCCCAGAGCCCAACTCAAACTTACATGGACAGCCCATTTTGGACCAGGGAGCCAAGTGGAGACAGCGGAGAAAGGAGAGTCTCTACAATAAACGGTGCTGGGAAGCCTGCACAGCCACATGGAACACAACGAGAGTACACCATGATGTTACACCTGGCACACACACCACCTGAAGTGGATTAAAGCCTTGAATGGCAGACTTGAAACCGTGAACCTTGTAGGAGAAGACCTAGGCAGAGTGCTCTTTGCCATCTGTCTGAGCCGCCTATTTGGAAGAAGCATGTCTGACTGGGCAAGGGCAACAAAGGAAACAAGAAACAAACGGGACCACATCAAATGCACACACTTCTGCCCACTCAAGGAAACCATCAACTGAATACTAAGACACCACAACAATTGGGAGAGGATGTTTGCAAACCACACATCGGACAAGGGGTGAAAAGCCCAAAGATACAATCAACTCGCACGTCTCCACAAGAAAAAAAACAAGCCAATGAAAACCTGGTCAAAAGATGGAAGCAGAGATTTCTCCGAAGAAGACAGAAAGAGGGCCAGTAGGTGCATGAAAACTTGTTCACCATCATTAAGTCTCAGGAAAATGCAAATCCAAACTGCAAGGCCATGGCAGCTCACTGTGGTCAGCATGGCTAGAAGGAAGCAGACAGGAAATAACAAGTGTCTGAGAGGAGGTGGAGAGAAGGGAAGCCTCCTGCACTGCTGGTGGGAGTGTAACCCGGTGCAGCCACGATGCCAAAGGTGTGGAACTGCCTCAGAAGTTTAAGTATCCATGTCCCGTATGACCCAGCTATTAATCTGCCGCTTGCTTATCCAAAAAAGTCAGAAAGACTACCGCATAAAGACATGTGCATGGCTGTGTTCACCACAGTCTTACTCCGGATATCCAAGACTTGGAAAGCACCCTGGTGTCCAGCAAGTGATGATTGGAGAAGGAAGATGGGCTATAGCCACACAATGGTATACCACTCAGCCGGAACAAATGATGCAATCCAGCCATTTGTGACCACCAGAATGGCTGTGAGGGTTTTAGGGGAAGTGTAACAAGCCCCAGTGAGAAATTCAAATACCATAGAATCTCACTTACAAGGAGAAGAAAAAGCAAGCACTAACCAACAGGTGGCACTGAACATTTGTATGCGGGCTCCCAGAGGCAAAGAGGGGCGGTGACGGAGGGTGAAAGAGAAGATTAGGCACAAGTGTGTGGTGAGGGCCTGTGATTAGTCTTACACTGGTGAAGATGATGTAAGCTACACAGAAGTCTAAAGCAATGAGGATGTGAATCTGGAAGTTATAGTACGTTCTAATGCAGGGTCATGGCTATAAGTTCACCTCAAATCAAAAATCCAAAAAGGGGTCCAGAATGATGTCATAAAGCTTTGGGGGCGGAAAGAGTTTACAGAAGGTGAACTTCCAAGGATGGAAAATCACCTCCAAATGCTTACAGATGCTACAGAAAGGCAGACCATTCCAAATAGGTGAAGAGGAATACTACGAAGAGAACATGATCAGTCCTAAACCCATGAACGAACGGAAAATGTTACCGTCCATGATGTTATTACTAATCACCTTCACGAATAATCCAAACAGGCCCACGTCTTCCCAAGTTCAGGCAAAAGGTTGGTCCAAAAGTACAATTCAGGGCCGGCCCTGTGGTGGAGCAGGTAAGTGCCCACATTCCGCTTGGGCGGCCCGGGCCTCACTGTTTCACATTACGAGTGCATATCACATTAGTAGTGTTAGGAAATATAGATTTCATGGTATGGTGCGGGCAGAGATCATAAATAAGCAGCAATTGTGAGGATACCTTATCAATACGCACAAGAAAAGGAACCATAAGAATATTACAATCTATGGAAGTATCTGGTACACTTCCCAAAGGCAGAAGGAAGGAAAACTTGTGACCTGCCAAGGTGGAATTGGCAGAGTGCCACGAGATGACACCATCATTGTGCATCAGAACATTCCCTGGGCAACTTCAACTTGTGAGGGAGTCCAGGACTTTTTCTGGGTAAGGTCCACCCATTTTGCCATCTACCCAAGATATAAGAGATAAAACCCAGGATAATCTTACAGGAGTGAAACCAGTGTCTAGAGAGAATGTAGGAGCCCTTTCGAAGTTCAAGGAGAAAGATAGAAACTGACAACAATTGCAGAAAAAGGAAAACTATCCTACCTAGACAGGGTGAGGAGTCAGACTGGTCTGAGATGGCTGTGAAACTCTGTGTGCACGGAGGTTGTCAGGACAACTTCGAATTTTGAGGTCGCTTATGACATCACGGTGAACATGTCCCCCAGGGTGGCCGCATGGTTACAGTCTGAGGATTGGCCTAGGCTAGGCTATTAAAGGGACAGATACCCAGAAACAGGTTTGGCAAACAGAAAGCAGGCACAGAAACTAGAAGAGATAAAACAGAGTCTGATGCAAGGGATAAGAAAGGAACCCTAGGCCACAAGTGAGAATAGAGGGACAGGCACGGAGAGGAGAACATTGTCATCTATTCAAGTCTATGGGGAGGTCATGCTGATTCAAGCTTGCAACTTCATTGGAAACAAGTGGCCGGACTTGGCGTTCATCACACCTACAGTGCCCTTGTGCCTTAAGCATAATGCAAAGTCAAGAAAGATGTCTTGAGGACATTGAAGAGAAGAATCGATGCCTCCTTTCCAAGGCCCATAGCATTCTTTGAAGGTCAGTCTCTTTTTCCGAAGCTCTGGTGTCACGTGGGCCCACTGGGCACATGGTAATGTGTCCCAAGAGATGTCTTGGAAGCCTTGAAGGAATGGAGCCCTGTCACGCTTGGGGTATGTCTCTTTGTTTGGAAGTGCTCTACAAGGGTGCTGAAAAGCACCCTCTTCCACAGGGCTTCGTTCCTTCGTGAAGGCTGCCCTCCCAGGCTAGTGTGCTCTGTTTGCCTCCATCGAAATTCTCTCCCCCTACCTCTTGCCGTAGAAGGATTATTGATTATGTGTTTTGACACCATATGTAAGGAAGTTGCACGAAAATTAGAACTTTACAGTTGTGTTTCAAGAAAAATAAACAGGCCAGGGTAGAGGATGTAGGGCAAACAAATGGCACACCCTATAAAAATTAAGTAAGCCCGTATCTGGACGGAATCTAGGGGAACGTTCAAGGATCAGGGGTCAAGTTCGAAACTTCCCAAATCCGGAAAAGAGACAGAAAAATATCTTTCCTGGAGAGTGGAATTCATCCGATTTGTCTAAGTTGTCTTGGAAACATTGTGTCCGTGAAGGGGGTTGCCAGGACCACCTCGAATTTGGAGTTTCTGATCTCAGGATGTCAAACCAACCCACATGACCACGTGTTCTCAGTGCTTAGTTTGACCTAGGCTAGGGTAGCCAAGAGTCCTACAAGTGACCGGTGCAAATTCAAGGACAACAACCAAGAGTCACGAAAGCACTCACACCTCACCCTAGAGAACATACAGCGATTAACGAAATACAAACTAATCCCTTGGAATGAAGGAGAACGGACTGATAAGCATGTCTAAGGGAGATAGCTGAGAAAGACCATGACGAGTATACTATGGAAAAGAAAAAGAGGACCCAGAAAATGGAAGGTGAACAGAAATCACACCTGAATTATCCACAATGAAAGATGATGTCCGTCTTTAGACAGACTCTGCTGGAACGTTTGAAAGTCAGAGAAATTCACAAGCCAAAAAACGGCAGCGAAGGTCAAGCATGGGCTAACTGGGAAGGGTGAGTTATGAGACTGCTCCAAGCAGGCTCTGAAACCTGTATCCAGGAAGCATGCTGGACCTCAGAGACACAATTATGACAAATCCTCTGACATCACAATGGACCCGAAAAACAACCTAGCCTCATCTACACAGTGCTAGAGTTGGGCTCACTAGTATATTTAACTCCCATTGCACTCAACTGCACGTTGCCACTGAACATGTAAGTGGCCGGCCGGTGGTGCAGTGGTGAGGTCCGCACCTTCTGGGTCTGTGGCCCAGTATGGGCTGGGTGGAATCCTCGGTTTGGGCCTCCTCACCACTGCTTCAGTTGTTCTGGTGCAGGCGTCCGAGGTAGAGTAGAGGCAGATGGGAAGGGACGTTGGACAGGGCCAGACTTCCACAGCAAATACAGGAGCATTGCCAGCAGATGTGAGCACAGCAATGCACTTGTGCCAAAACAAAACCAATTAAAAGTTGCAAAGAACAGAAAAACTGAAGCTAAGGAAAAAAAAAACAAAAAAACAGGAGCTTGCCATTACGAAGAATAGGATCTCTGTGAATAACCTTAGCAAAACAGGTGAATTCTATGTTAATTCAAAAACTAGCAAACCTTTGGGGAAAGAAACTCAAGAAGACACAAGAAAAAAAAAGATATCGAGGGATCTAGGAATGGAAGGATTAACACACTTGAAAGGTTCATACCGCAGTATGGAATCTCTGGATTCCATGCAATCCCAGTCAAAGTTGCAGCAGTATTTGCCACAGAGAAGAAGAGAGAATCCTGAAGTTTCTAGCCAGCAACACGAGACCCTGACTAGGCAAAGGAATCCTCAGGAAAACGAACAAAGCAGCACGTGTCACAATTTCTGATTTCAACATAGAGGACGAAGCGCTAGGTACCGAAACGGCACAGTCTGGGCCCCAAAACAGGCATGAAGACCCATGCAAAACAATTGAGAGCCCAGAGCCCAACTCAAACTTACATGGACAGCCCATTTTGGACCAGGGAGCCAAGTGGAGACAGCGGAGAAAGGAGAGTCTCTACAATAAACGGTGCTGGGAAGCCTGCACAGCCACATGGAACACAACGAGAGTACACCATGATGTTACACCTGGCACACACACCACCTGAAATGGATTAAAGCCTTGAATGGCAGACTTGAAACCGTGAACCTTGTAGGAGAAGACCTAGGCAGAGTGCTCTTTGCCATCTGTCTGAGCCGCCTATTTGGAAGAAGCATGTCTGACTGGGCAAGGGCAACAAAGGAAACAAGAAACAAACGGGACCACATCAAATGCACACACTTCTGCCCACTCAAGGAAACCATCAACTGAATACTAAGACACCACAACAATTGGGAGAGGATGTTTGCAAACCACACATCGGACAAGGGGTGAAAAGCCCAAAGATACAATCAACTCGCACGTCTCCACAAGAAAAAAAACAAGCCAATGAAAACCTGGTCAAAAGATGGAAGCAGAGATTTCTCCGAAGAAGACAGAAAGAGGGCCAGTAGGTGCATGAAAACTTGTTCACCATCATTAAGTCTCAGGAAAATGCAAATCCAAACTGCAAGGCCATGGCAGCTCACTGTGGTCAGCATGGCTAGAAGGAAGCAGACAGGAAATAACAAGTGTCAGAGAGGAGGTGCAGAGAAGGGAAGCCTCCTGCACTGCTGGTGGGAGTGTAACCCGGTGCAGCCACGATGCCAAAGGTGTGGAACTGCCTCAGAAATTTAAGTATCCATGTCCCGTATGACCCAGCTATTAATCTGCCGCTTGCTTATCCAAAAAAGTCAGAAAGACTACCGCATAAAGACATGTGCATGGCTGTGTTCACCACAGTCTTACTCCTGATATCCAAGACTTGGAAAGCACCCTGGTGTCCAGCAAGGGATGATTGGAGAAGGAAGATGGGCTATAGCCACACAATGGTATACCACTCAGCCGGAACAAATGATGCAATCCAGCCATTTGTGACCACCAGAATGGCTGTGAGGGTTTTAGGGGAAGTGTAACAAGCCCCAGTGAGAAATTCAAATACCATAGAATCTCACTTACAAGGAGAAGAAAAAGCAAGCACTAACCAACAGGTGGCACTGAACATTTGTATGCGGGCTCCCAGAGGCAAAGAGGGGCGGTGACGGAGGGTGAAAGAGAAGATTAGGCACAAGTGTGTGGTGAGGGCCTGTGATTAGTCTTACACTGGTGAAGATGATGTAAGCTACACAGAAGTCTAAAGCAATGAGGATGTGAATCTGGAAGTTATAGTACGTTCTAATGCAGGGTCATGGCTATAAATTCACCTCAAATCAAAAATCCAAAAAGGGGTCCAGAATGATGTCATAAAGCTTTGGGGGCGGAAAGAGTTTACGGAAGGTGAACTTCCAAGGATGGAAAATCACCTCCAAATGCTTACAGATGCTACAGAAAGGCAGACCATTCCAAATAGGTGAAGAGGAATACTACGAAGAGAACATGATCAGTCCTAAACCCATGAACGAACGGAAAATGTTACCGTCCATGATGTTATTACTAATCACCTTCACGAATAATCCAAACAGGCCCACGTCTTCCCAAGTTCAGGCAAAAGGTTGGTCCAAAAGTACAATTCAGGGCCGGCCCTGTGGTGGAGCAGGTAAGTGCCCACATTCCGCTTGGGCGGCCCGGGCCTCACTGTTTCACATTACGAGTGCATATCACATTAGTAGTGTTAGGAAATATAGATTTCATGGTATGGTGCGGGCAGAGATCATAAATAAGCAGCAATTGTGAGGATACGTTATCAATACGCACAAGAAAAGGAACCATAAGAATATTACAATCTATGGAAGTATCTGGTACACTTCCCAAAGGCAGAAGGAAGGAAAACTTGTGACCTGCCAAGGTGGAATTGGCAGAGTGCCACGAGATGACACCATCATTGTGCATCAGAACATTCCCTGGGCAACTTCAACTGGTGAGGGAGTCCAGGACTTTTTCTGGGTAAGGTCCACCCATTTTGCCATCTACCCAAGATATAAGAGATAAAACCCAGGATAATCTTACAGGAGTGAAACCAGTGTCTAGAGAGAATGTAGGAGCCCTTTCGAAGTTCAAGGAGAAAGATAGAAACTGACAACAATTGCAGAAAAAGGAAAACTATCCTACCTAGACAGGGTGAGGAGTCAGACTGGTCTG
This sequence comes from Equus asinus, assembly GCF_041296235.1. Taxonomy (NCBI): domain Eukaryota; kingdom Metazoa; phylum Chordata; class Mammalia; order Perissodactyla; family Equidae; genus Equus; species Equus asinus. Next base: position 4,272,731 of record NC_091813.1, on the reverse strand, counting down.
AGATGGCTGTGAAACTCTGTGTGCACGGAGGTTGTCAGGACAACTTCGAATTTTGAGGTCGCTTATGACATCACGGTGAACATGTCCCCCAGGGTGGCCGCATGGTTACAGTCTGAGGATTGGCCTAGGCTAGGCTATTAAAGGGACAGATACCCAGAAACAGGTTTGGCAAACAGAAAGCAGGCACAGAAACTAGAAGAGATAAAACAGAGTCTGATGCAAGGGATAAGAAAGGAACCCTAGGCCACAAGTGAGAATAGAGGGACAGGCACGGAGAGGAGAACATTGTCATCTATTCAAGTCTATGGGGAGGTCATGCTGATTCAAGCTTGCAACTTCATTGGAAACAAGTGGCCGGACTTGGCGTTCATCACACCTACAGTGCCCTTGTGCCTTAAGCATAATGCAAAGTCAAGAAAGATGTCTTGAGGACATTGAAGAGAAGAATCGATGCCTCCTTTCCAAGGCCCATAGCATTCTTTGAAGGTCAGTCTCTTTTTCCGAAGCTCTGGTGTCACGTGGGCCCACTGGGCACATGGTAATGTGTCCCAAGAGATGTCTTGGAAGCCTTGAAGGAATGGAGCCCTGTCACGCTTGGGGTATGTCTCTTTGTTTGGAAGTGCTCTACAAGGGTGCTGAAAAGCACCCTCTTCCACAGGGCTTCGTTCCTTCGTGAAGGCTGCCCTCCCAGGCTAGTGTGCTCTGTTTGCCTCCATCGAAATTCTCTCCCCCTACCTCTTGCCGTAGAAGGATTATTGATTATGTGTTTTGACACCATATGTAAGGAAGTTGCACGAAAATTAGAACTTTACAGTTGTGTTTCAAGAAAAATAAACAGGCCAGGGTAGAGGATGTAGGGCAAACAAATGGCACACCCTATAAAAAGTAAGTAAGCCCGTATCTGGACGGAATCTAGGGGAACGTTCAAGGATCAGGGGTCAAGTTCGAAACTTCCCAAATCCGGAAAAGAGACAGAAAAATATCTTTCCTGGAGAGTGGAATTCATCCGATTTGTCTAAGTTGTCTTGGAAACATTGTGTCCGTGAAGGGGGTTGCCAGGACCACCTCGAATTTGGAGTTTCTGATCTCAGGATGTCAAACCAACCCACATGACCACGTGTTCTCAGTGCTTAGTTTGACCTAGGCTAGGGTAGCCAAGAGTCCTACAAGTGACCGGTGCAAATTCAAGGACAACAACCAAGAGTCACGAAAGCACTCACACCTCACCCTAGAGAACATACAGCGATTAACGAAATACAAACTAATCCCTTGGAATGAAGGAGAACGGACTGATAAGCATGTCTAAGGGAGATAGCTGAGAAAGACCATGACGAGTATACTATGGAAAAGAAAAAGAGGACCCAGAAAATGGAAGGTGAACAGAAATCACACCTGAATTATCCACAATGAAAGATGATGTCCGTCTTTAGACAGACTCTGCTGGAACGTTTGAAAGTCAGAGAAATTCACAAGCCAAAAAACGGCAGCGAAGGTCAAGCATGGGCTAACTGGGAAGGGTGAGTTATGAGACTGCTCCAAGCAGGCTCTGAAACCTGTATCCAGGAAGCATGCTGGACCTCAGAGACACAATTATGACAAATCCTCTGACATCACAATGGACCCGAAAAACAACCTAGCCTCATCTACACAGTGCTAGAGTTGGGCTCACTAGTATATTTAACTCCCATTGCACTCAACTGCACGTTGCCACTGAACATGTAAGTGGCCGGCCGGTGGTGCAGTGGTGAGGTCCGCACCTTCTGGGTCTGTGGCCCAGTATGGGCTGGGTGGAATCCTCGGTTTGGGCCTCCTCACCACTGCTTCAGTTGTTCTGGTGCAGGCGTCCGAGGTAGAGTAGAGGCAGATGGGAAGGGACGTTGGACAGGGCCAGACTTCCACAGCAAATACAGGAGCATTGCCAGCAGATGTGAGCACAGCAATGCACTTGTGCCAAAACAAAACCAATTAAAAGTTGCAAAGAACAGAAAAACTGAAGCTAAGGAAAAAAAAAACAAAAAAACAGGAGCTTGCCATTACGAAGAATAGGATCCCTGTGAATAACCTTAGCAAAACAGGTGAATTCTATGTTAATTCAAAAACTAGCAAACCTTTGGGGAAAGAAACTCAAGAAGACACAAGAAAAAAAAAGATATCGAGGGATCTAGGAATGGAAGGATTAACACACTTGAAAGGTTCATACCGCAGTAAGGAATCTCTGGATTCCATGCAATCCCAGTCAAAGTTGCAGCAGTATTTGCCACAAAGAAGAAGAGAGAATCCTGAAGTTTCTAGCCAGCAACACGAGACCCTGACTAGGCAAAGGAATCCTCAGGAAAACGAACAAAGCAGCACGTGTCACAATTTCTGATTTCAACATAGAGGACGAAGCGCTAGGTACCGAAACGGCACAGTCTGGGCCCCAAAACAGGCATGAAGACCCATGCAAAACAATTGAGAGCCCAGAGCCCAACTCAAACTTACATGGACAGCCCATTTTGGACCAGGGAGCCAAGTGGAGACAGCGGAGAAAGGAGAGTCTCTACAATAAACGGTGCTGGGAAGCCTGCACAGCCACATGGAACACAACGAGAGTACACCATGATGTTACACCTGGCACACACACCACCTGAAATGGATTAAAGCCTTGAATGGCAGACTTGAAACCGTGAACCTTGTAGGAGAAGACCTAGGCAGAGTGCTCTTTGCCATCTGTCTGAGCCGCCTATTTGGAAGAAGCATGTCTGACTGGGCAAGGGCAACAAAGGAAACAAGAAACAAACGGGACCACATCAAATGCACACACTTCTGCCCACTCAAGGAAACCATCAACTGAATACTAAGACACCACAACAATTGGGAGAGGATGTTTGCAAACCACACATCGGACAAGGGGTGAAAAGCCCAAAGATACAATCAACTCGCACGTCTCCACAAGAAAAAAAACAAGCCAATGAAAACCTGGTCAAAAGATGGAAGCAGAGATTTCTCCGAAGAAGACAGAAAGAGGGCCAGTAGGTGCATGAAAACTTGTTCACCATCATTAAGTCTCAGGAAAATGCAAATCCAAACTGCAAGGCCATGGCAGCTCACTGTGGTCAGCATGGCTAGAAGGAAGCAGACAGGAAATAACAAGTGTCAGAGAGGAGGTGGAGAGAAGGGAAGCCTCCTGCACTGCTGGTGGGAGTGTAACCCGGTGCAGCCACGATGCCAAAGGTGTGGAACTGCCTCAGAAGTTTAAGTATCCATGTCCCGTATGACCCAGCTATTAATCTGCCGCTTGCTTATCCAAAAAAGTCAGAAAGACTACCGCATAAAGACATGTGCATGGCTGTGTTCACCACAGTCTTACTCCTGATATCCAAGACTTGGAAAGCACCCTGGTGTCCAGCAAGGGATGATTGGAGAAGGAAGATGGGCTATAGCCACACAATGGTATACCACTCAGCCGGAACAAATGATGCAATCCAGCCATTTGTGACCACCAGAATGGCTGTGAGGGTTTTAGGGGAAGTGTAACAAGCCCCAGTGAGAAATTCAAATACCATAGAATCTCACTTACAAGGAGAAGAAAAAGCAAGCACTAACCAACAGGTGGCACTGAACATTTGTATGCGGGCTCCCAGAGGCAAAGAGGGGCGGTGACGGAGGGTGAAAGAGAAGATTAGGCACAAGTGTGTGGTGAGGGCCTGTGATTAGTCTTACACTGGTGAAGATGATGTAAGCTACACAGAAGTCTAAAGCAATGAGGATGTGAATCTGGAAGTTATAGTACGTTCTAATGCAGGGTCATGGCTATAAGTTCACCTCAAATCAAAAATCCAAAAAGGGGTCCAGAATGATGTCATAAAGCTTTGGGGGCGGAAAGAGTTTACGGAAGGTGAACTTCCAAGGATGGAAAATCACCTCCAAATGCTTACAGATGCTACAGAAAGGCAGACCATTCCAAATAGGTGAAGAGGAATACTACGAAGAGAACATGATCAGTCCTAAACCCATGAACGAACGGAAAATGTTACCGTCCATGATGTTATTACTAATCACCTTCACGAATAATCCAAACAGGCCCACGTCTTCCCAAGTTCAGGCAAAAGGTTGGTCCAAAAGTACAATTCAGGGCCGGCCCTGTGGTGGAGCAGGTAAGTGCCCACATTCCGCTTGGGCGGCCCGGGCCTCACTGTTTCACATTACGAGTGCATATCACATTAGTAGTGTTAGGAAATATAGATTTCATGGTATGGTGCGGGCAGAGATCATAAATAAGCAGCAATTGTGAGGATACCTTATCAATACGCACAAGAAAAGGAACCATAAGAATATTACAATCTATGGAAGTATCTGGTACACTTCCCAAAGGCAGAAGGAAGGAAAACTTGTGACCTGCCAAGGTGGAATTGGCAGAGTGCCACGAGATGACACCATCATTGTGCATCAGAACATTCCCTGGGCAACTTCAACTTGTGAGGGAGTCCAGGACTTTTTCTGGGTAAGGTCCACCCATTTTGCCATCTACCCAAGATATAAGAGATAAAACCCAGGATAATCTTACAGGAGTGACACCAGTGTCTAGAGAGAATGTAGGAGCCCTTTCGAAGTTCAAGGAGAAAGATAGAAACTGACAACAATTGCAGAAAAAGGAAAACTATCCTACCTAGACAGGGTGAGGAGTCAGACTGGTCTGAGATGGCTGTGAAACTCTGTGTGCACGGAGGTTGTCAGGACAACTTCGAATTTTGAGGTCGCTTATGACATCACGGTGAACATGTCCCCCAGGGTGGCCGCATGGTTACAGTCTGAGGATTGGCCTAGGCTAGGCTATTAAAGGGACAGATACCCAGAAACAGGTTTGGCAAACAGAAAGCAGGCACAGAAACTAGAAGAGATAAAACAGAGTCTGATGCAAGGGATAAGAAAGGAACCCTAGGCCACAAGTGAGAATAGAGGGACAGGCACGGAGAGGAGAACATTGTCATCTATTCAAGTCTATGGGGAGGTCATGCTGATTCAAGCTTGCAACTTCATTGGAAACAAGTGGCCGGACTTGGCGTTCATCACACCTACAGTGCCCTTGTGCCTTAAGCATAATGCAAAGTCAAGAAAGATGTCTTGAGGACATTGAAGAGAAGAATCGATGCCTCCTTTCCAAGGCCCATAGCATTCTTTGAAGGTCAGTCTCTTTTTCCGAAGCTCTGGTGTCACGTGGGCCCACTGGGCACATGGTAATGTGTCCCAAGAGATGTCTTGGAAGCCTTGAAGGAATGGAGCCCTGTCACGCTTGGGGTATGTCTCTTTGTTTGGAAGTGCTCTACAAGGGTGCTGAAAAGCACCCTCTTCCACAGGGCTTCGTTCCTTCGTGAAGGCTGCCCTCCCAGGCTAGTGTGCTCTGTTTGCCTCCATCGAAATTCTCTCCCCCTACCTCTTGCCGTAGAAGGATTATTGATTATGTGTTTTGACACCATATGTAAGGAAGTTGCACGAAAATTAGAACTTTACAGTTGTGTTTCAAGAAAAATAAACAGGCCAGGGTAGAGGATGTAGGGCAAACAAATGGCACACCCTATAAAAATTAAGTAAGCCCGTATCTGGACGGAATCTAGGGGAACGTTCAAGGATCAGGGGTCAAGTTCGAAACTTCCCAAATCCGGAAAAGAGACAGAAAAATATCTTTCCTGGAGAGTGGAATTCATCCGATTTGTCTAAGTTGTCTTGGAAACATTGTGTCCGTGAAGGGGGTTGCCAGGACCACCTCGAATTTGGAGTTTCTGATCTCAGGATGTCAAACCAACCCACATGACCACGTGTTCTCAGTGCTTAGTTTGACCTAGGCTAGGGTAGCCAAGAGTCCTACAAGTGACCGGTGCAAATTCAAGGACAACAACCAAGAGTCACGAAAGCACTCACACCTCACCCTAGAGAACATACAGCGATTAACGAAATACAAACTAATCCCTTGGAATGAAGGAGAACGGACTGATAAGCATGTCTAAGGGAGATAGCTGAGAAAGACCATGACGAGTATACTATGGAAAAGAAAAAGAGGACCCAGAAAATGGAAGGTGAACAGAAATCACACCTGAATTATCCACAATGAAAGATGATGTCCGTCTTTAGACAGACTCTGCTGGAACGTTTGAAAGTCAGAGAAATTCACAAGCCAAAAAACGGCAGCGAAGGTCAAGCATGGGCTAACTGGGAAGGGTGAGTTATGAGACTGCTCCAAGCAGGCTCTGAAACCTGTATCCAGGAAGCATGCTGGACCTCAGAGACACAATTATGACAAATCCTCTGACATCACAATGGACCCGAAAAACAACCTAGCCTCATCTACACAGTGCTAGAGTTGGGCTCACTAGTATATTTAACTCCCATTGCACTCAACTGCACGTTGCCACTGAACATGTAAGTGGCCGGCCGGTGGTGCAGTGGTGAGGTCCGCACCTTCTGGGTCTGTGGCCCAGTATGGGCTGGGTGGAATCCTCGGTTTGGGCCTCCTCACCACTGCTTCAGTTGTTCTGGTGCAGGCGTCCGAGGTAGAGTAGAGGCAGATGGGAAGGGACGTTGGACAGGGCCAGACTTCCACAGCAAATACAGGAGCATTGCCAGCAGATGTGAGCACAGCAATGCACTTGTGCCAAAACAAAACCAATTAAAAGTTGCAAAGAATAGAAAAACTGAAGCTAAGGAAAAAAAAAAACAAAAAAACAGGAGCTTGCCATTACGAAGAATAGGATCTCTGTGAATAACCTTAGCAAAACAGGTGAATTCTATGTTAATTCAAAAACTAGCAAACCTTTGGGGAAAGAAGCTCAAGAAGACACAAGAAAAAAAAAGATATCGAGGGATCTAGGAATGGAAGGATTAACACACTTGAAAGGTTCATACCGCAGTAAGGAATCTCTGGATTCCATGCAATCCCAGTCAAAGTTGCAGCAGTATTTGCCACAGAGAAGAAGAGAGAATCCTGAAGTTTCTAGCCAGCAACACGAGACCCTGACTAGGCAAAGGAATCCTCAGGAAAACGAACAAAGCAGCACGTGTCACAATTTCTGATTTCAACATAGAGGACGAAGCGCTAGGTACCGAAACGGCACAGTCTGGGCCCCAAAACAGGCATGAAGACCCATGCAAAACAATTGAGAGCCCAGAGCCCAACTCAAACTTACATGGACAGCCCATTTTGGACCAGGGAGCCAAGTGGAGACAGCGGAGAAAGGAGAGTCTCTACAATAAACGGTGCTGGGAAGCCTGCACAGCCACATGGAACACAACGAGAGTACACCATGATGTTACACCTGGCACACACACCACCTGAAATGGATTAAAGCCTTGAATGGCAGACTTGAAACCGTGAACCTTGTAGGAGAAGACCTAGGCAGAGTGCTCTTTGCCATCTGTCTGAGCCGCCTATTTGGAAGAAGCATGTCTGACTGGGCAAGGGCAACAAAGGAAACAAGAAACAAACGGGACCACATCAAATGCACACACTTCTGCCCACTCAAGGAAACCATCAACTGAATACTAAGACACCACAACAATTGGGAGAGGATGTTTGCAAACCACACATCGGACAAGGGGTGAAAAGCCCAAAGATACAATCAACTCGCACGTCTCCACAAGAAAAAAAACAAGCCAATGAAAACCTGGTCAAAAGATGGAAGCAGAGATTTCTCCGAAGAAGACAGAAAGAGGGCCAGTAGGTGCATGAAAACTTGTTCACCATCATTAAGTCTCAGGAAAATGCAAATCCAAACTGCAAGGCCATGGCAGCTCACTGTGGTCAGCATGGCTAGAAGGAAGCAGACAGGAAATAACAAGTGTCAGAGAGGAGGTGGAGAGAAGGGAAGCCTCCTGCACTGCTGGTGGGAGTGTAACCCGGTGCAGCCACGATGCCAAAGGTGTGGAACTGCCTCAGAAGTTTAAGTATCCATGTCCCGTATGACCCAGCTATTAATCTGCCGCTTGCTTATCCAAAAACGTCAGAAAGACTACCGCATAAAGACATGTGCATGGCTGTGTTCACCACAGTCTTACTCCGGATATCCAAGACTTGGAAAGCACCCTGGTGTCCAGCAAGGGATGATTGGAGAAGGAAGATGGGCTATAGCCACACAATGGTATACCACTCAGCCGGAACAAATGATGCAATCCAGCCATTTGTGACCACCAGAATGGCTGTGAGGGTTTTAGGGGAAGTGTAACAAGCCCCAGTGAGAAATTCAAATACCATAGAATCTCACTTACAAGGAGAAGAAAAAGCAAGCACTAACCAACAGGTGGCACTGAACATTTGTATGCGGGCTCCCAGAGGCAAAGAGGGGTGGTGACGGAGGGTGAAAGAGAAGATTAGGCACAAGTGTGTGGTGAGGGCCTGTGATTAGTCTTACACTGGTGAAGATGATGTAAGCTACACAGAAGTCTAAAGCAATGAGGATGTGAATCTGGAAGTTATAGTACGTTCTAATGCAGGGTCATGGCTATAAATTCACCTCAAATCAAAAATCCAAAAAGGGGTCCAGAATGATGTCATAAAGCTTTGGGGGCGGAAAGAGTTTACGGAAGGTGAACTTCCAAGGATGGAAAATCACCTCCAAATGCTTACAGATGCTACAGAAAGGCAGACCATTCCAAATAGGTGAAGAGGAATACTACGAAGAGAACATGATCAGTCCTAAACCCATGAACGAACGGAAAATGTTACCGTCCATGATGTTATTACTAATCACCTTCACGAATAATCCAAACAGGCCCACGTCTTCCCAAGTTCAGGCAAAAGGTTGGTCCAAAAGTACAATTCAGGGCCGGCCCTGTGGTGGAGCAGGTAAGTGCCCACATTCCGCTTGGGCGGCCCGGGCCTCACTGTTTCACATTACGAGTGCATATCACATTAGTAGTGTTAGGAAATATAGATTTCATGGTATGGTGCGGGCAGAGATCATAAATAAGCAGCAATTGTGAGGATACGTTATCAATACGCACAAGAAAAGGAACCATAAGAATATTACAATCTATGGAAGTATCTGGTACACTTCCCAAAGGCAGAAGGAAGGAAAACTTGTGACCTGCCAAGGTGGAATTGGCAGAGTGCCACGAGATGACACCATCATCGTGCATCAGAACATTCCCTGGGCAACTTCAACTTGTGAGGGAGTCCAGGACTTTTTCTGGGTAAGGTCCACCCATTTTGCCATCTACCCAAGATATAAGAGATAAAACCCAGGATAATCTTACAGGAGTGAAACCAGTGTCTAGAGAGAATGTAGGAGCCCTTTCGAAGTTCAAGGAGAAAGATAGAAACTGACAACAATTGCAGAAAAAGGAAAACTATCCTACCTAGACAGGGTGAGGAGTCAGACTGGTCTGAGATGGCTGTGAAACTCTGTGTGCACGGAGGTTGTCAGGACAACTTCGAAATTGAGGTCGCTTATGACATCACGGTGAACATGTCCCCCAGGGTGGCCGCATGGTTACAGTCTGAGGATTGGCCTAGGCTAGGCTATTAAAGGGACAGATACCCAGAAACAGGTTTGGCAAACAGAAAGCAGGCACAGAAACTAGAAGAGATAAAACAGAGTCTGATGCAAGGGATAAGAAAGGAACCCTAGGCCACAAGTGAGAATAGAGGGACAGGCACGGAGAGGAGAACATTGTCATCTATTCAAGTCTATGGGGAGGTCATGCTGATTCAAGCTTGCAACTTCATTGGAAACAAGTGGCCGGACTTGGCGTTCATCACACCTACAGTGCCCTTGTGCCTTAAGCATAATGCAAAGTCAAGAAAGATGTCTTGAGGACATTGAAGAGAAGAATCGATGCCTCCTTTCCAAGGCCCATAGCATTCTTTGAAGGTCAGTCTCTTTTTCCGAAGCTCTGGTGTCACGTGGGCCCACTGGGCACATGGTAATGTGTCCCAAGAGATGTCTTGGAAGCCTTGAAGGAATGGAGCCCTGTCACGCTTGGGGTATGTCTCTTTGTTTGGAAGTGCTCTACAAGGGTGCTGAAAAGCACCCTCTTCCACAGGGCTTCCTTCCTTCGTGAAGGCTGCCCTCCCAGGCTAGTGTGCTCTGTTTGCCTCCATCGAAATTCTCTCCCCCTACCTCTTGCCGTAGAAGGATTATTGATTATGTGTTTTGACACCATATGTAAGGAAGTTGCACGAAAATTAGAACTTTACAGTTGTGTTTCAAGAAAAATAAACAGGCCAGGGTAGAGGATGTAGGGCAAACAAATGGCACACCCTATAAAAATTAAGTAAGCCCGTATCTGGACGGAATCTAGGGGAACGTTCAAGGATCAGGGGTCAAGTTCGAAACTTCCCAAATCCGGAAAAGAGACAGAAAAATATCTTTCCTGGAGAGTGGAATTCATCCGATTTGTCTAAGTTGTCTTGGAAACATTGTGTCCGTGAAGGGGGTTGCCAGGACCACCTCGAATTTGGAGTTTCTGATCTCAGGATGTCAAACCAACCCACATGACCACGTGTTCTCAGTGCTTAGTTTGACCTAGGCTAGGGTAGCCAAGAGTCCTACAAGTGACCGGTGCAAATTCAAGGACAACAACCAAGAGTCACGAAAGCACTCACACCTCACCCTAGAGAACATACAGCGATTAACGAAATACAAACTAATCCCTTGGAATGAAGGAGAACGGACTGATAAGCATGTCTAAGGGAGATAGCTGAGAAAGACCATGACGAGTATACTATGGAAAAGAAAAAGAGGACCCAGAAAATGGAAGGTGAACAGAAATCACACCTGAATTATCCACAATGAAAGATGATGTCCGTCTTTAGACAGACTCTGCTGGAACGTTTGAAAGTCAGAGAAATTCACAAGCCAAAAAACGGCAGCGAAGGTCAAGCATGGGCTAACTGGGAAGGGTGAGTTATGAGACTGCTCCAAGCAGGCTCTGAAACCTGTATCCAGGAAGCATGCTGGACCTCAGAGACACAATTATGACAAATCCTCTGACATCACAATGGACCCGAAAAACAACCTAGCCTCATCTACACAGTGCTAGAGTTGGGCTCACTAGTATATTTAACTCCCATTGCACTCAACTGCACGTTGCCACTGAACATGTAAGTGGCCGGCCGGTGGTGCAGTGGTGAGGTCCGCACCTTCTGGGTCTGTGGCCCAGTATGGGCTGGGTGGAATCCTCGGTTTGGGCCTCCTCACCACTGCTTCAGTTGTTCTGGTGCAGGCGTCCGAGGTAGAGTAGAGGCAGATGGGAAGGGACGTTGGACAGGGCCAGACTTCCACAGCAAATACAGGAGCATTGCCAGCAGATGTGAGCACAGCAATGCACTTGTGCCAAAACAAAACCAATTAAAAGTTGCAAAGAACAGAAAAACTGAAGCTAAGGAAAAAAAAAACAAAAAAACAGGAGCTTGCCATTACGAAGAATAGGATCTCTGTGAATAACCTTAGCAAAACAGGTGAATTCTATGTTAACTCAAAAACTAGCAAACCTTTGGGGAAAGAAACTCAAGAAGACACAAGAAAAAAAAAGATATCGAGGGATCTAGGAATGGAAGGATTAACACACTTGAAAGGTTCATACCGCAGTAAGGAATCTCTGGATTCCATGCAATCCCAGTCAAAGTTGCAGCAGTATTTGCCACAGAGAAGAAGAGAGAATCCTAAAGTTTCTAGCCAGCAACACGAGACCCTGACTAGGCAAAGGAATCCTCAGGAAAACGAACAAAGCAGCACGTGTCACAATTTCTGATTTCAACATAGAGGACGAAGCGCTAGGTACCGAAACGGCACAGTCTGTGCCCCAAGACAGGCATGAAGACCCATGCAAAACAATTGAGAGCCCAGAGCCCAACTCAAACTTACATGGACAGCCCATTTTGGACCAGGGAGCCAAGTGGAGACAGCGGAGAAAGGAGAGTCTCTACAATAAACGGTGCTGGGAAGCCTGCACAGCCACATGGAACACAACGAGAGTACACCATGATGTTACACCTGGCACACACACCACCTGAAGTGGATTAAAGCCTTGAATGGCAGACTTGAAACCGTGAACCTTGTAGGAGAAGACCTAGGCAGAGTGCTCTTTGCCATCTGTCTGAGCCGCCTATTTGGAAGAAGCATGTCTGACTGGGCAAGGGCAACAAAGGAAACAAGAAACAAACGGGACCACATCAAATGCACACACTTCTGCCCACTCAAGGAAACCATCAACTGAATACTAAGACACCACAACAATTGGGAGAGGATGTTTGCAAACCACACATCGGACAAGGGGTGAAAAGCCCAAAGATACAATCAACTCGCACGTCTCCACAAGAAAAAAAACAAGCCAATGAAAACCTGGTCAAAAGATGGAAGCAGAGATTTCTCCGAAGAAGACAGAAAGAGGGCCAGTAGGTGCATGAAAACTTGTTCACCATCATTAAGTCTCAGGAAAATGCAAATCCAAACTGCAAGGCCATGGCAGCTCACTGTGGTCAGCATGGCTAGAAGGAAGCAGACAGGAAATAACAAGTGTCAGAGAGGAGGTGCAGAGAAGGGAAGCCTCCTGCACTGCTGGTGGGAGTGTAACCCGGTGCAGCCACGATGCCAAAGGTGTGGAACTGCCTCGGAAGTTTAAGTATCCATGTCCCGTATGACCCAGCTATTAATCTGCCGCTTGCTTATCCAAAAAAGTCAGAAAGACTACCCCATAAAGACATGTGCATGGCTGTGTTCACCACAGTCTTACTCCTGATATCCAAGACTTGGAAAGCACCCTGGTGTCCAGCAAGGGATGATTGGAGAAGGAAGATGGGCTATAGCCACACAATGGTATACCACTCAGCCGGAACAAATGATGCAATCCAGCCATTTGTGACCACCAGAATGGCTGTGAGGGTTTTAGGGGAAGTGTAACAAGCCCCAGTGAGAAATTCAAATACCATAGAATCTCACTTACAAGGAGAAGAAAAAGCAAGCACTAACCAACAGGTGGCACTGAACATTTGTATGCGGGCTCCCAGAGGCAAAGAGGGGCGGTGACGGAGGGTGAAAGAGAAGATTAGGCACAAGTGTGTGGTGAGGGCCTGTGATTAGTCTTACACTGGTGAAGATGATGTAAGCTACACAGAAGTCTAAAGCAATGAGGATGTGAATCTGGAAGTTATAGTACGTTCTAATGCAGGGTCATGGCTATAAGTTCACCTCAAATCAAAAATCCAAAAAGGGGTCCAGAATGATGTCATAAAGCTTTGGGGGCGGAAAGAGTTTACGGAAGGTGAACTTCCAAGGATGGAAAATCACCTCCAAATGCTTACAGATGCTACAGAAAGGCAGACCATTCCAAATAGGTGAAGAGGAATACTACGAAGAGAACATGATCAGTCCTAAACCCATGAACGAACGGAAAATGTTACCGTCCATGATGTTATTACTAATCACCTTCACGAATAATCCAAACAGGCCCACGTCTTCCCAAGTTCAGGCAAAAGGTTGGTCCAAAAGTACAATTCAGGGCCGGCCCTGTGGTGGAGCAGGTAAGTGCCCACATTCCGCTTGGGCGGCCCGGGCCTCACTGTTTCACATTACGAGTGCATATCACATTAGTAGTGTTAGGAAATATAGATTTCATGGTATGGTGCGGGCAGAGATCATAAATAAGCAGCAATTGTGAGGATACGTTATCAATACGCACAAGAAAAGGAACCATAAGAATATTACAATCTATGGAAGTATCTGGTACACTTCCCAAAGGCAGAAGGAAGGAAAACTTGTGACCTGCCAAGGTGGAATTGGCAGAGTGCCACGAGATGACACCATCATTGTGCATCAGAACATTCCCTGGGCAACTTCAACTGGTGAGGGAGTCCAGGACTTTTTCTGGGTAAGGTCCACCCATTTTGCCATCTACCCAAGATATAAGAGATAAAACCCAGGATAATCTTACAGGAGTGAAACCAGTGTCTAGAGAGAATGTAGGAGCCCTTTCGAAGTTCAAGGAGAAAGATAGAAACTGACAACAATTGCAGAAAAAGGAAAACTATCCTACCTAGACAGGGTGAGGAGTCAGACTGGTCTGAGATGGCTGTGAAACTCTGTGTGCACGGAGGTTGTCAGGACAACTTCGAATTTTGAGGTCGCTTATGACATCACGGTGAACATGTCCCCCAGGGTGGCCGCATGGTTACAGTCTGAGGATTGGCCTAGGCTAGGCTATTAAAGGGACAGATACCCAGAAACAGGTTTGGCAAACAGAAAGCAGGCACAGAAACTAGAAGAGATAAAACAGAGTCTGATGCAAGGGATAAGAAAGGAACCCTAGGCCACAAGTGAGAATAGAGGGACAGGCACGGAGAGGAGAACATTGTCATCTATTCAAGTCTATGGGGAGGTCATGCTGATTCAAGCTTGCAACTTCATTGGAAACAAGTGGCCGGACTTGGCGTTCATCACACCTACAGTGCCCTTGTGCCTTAAGCATAATGCAAAGTCAAGAAAGATGTCTTGAGGACATTGAAGAGAAGAATCGATGCCTCCTTTCCAAGGCCCATAGCATTCTTTGAAGGTCAGTCTCTTTTTCCGAAGCTCTGGTGTCACGTGGGCCCACTGGGCACATGGTAATGTGTCCCAAGAGATGTCTTGGAAGCGTTGAAGGAATGGAGCCCTGTCACGCTTGGGGTATGTCTCTTTGTTTGGAAGTGCTCTACAAGGGTGCTGAAAAGCACCCTCTTCCACAGGGCTTCGTTCCTTCGTGAAGGCTGCCCTCCCAGGCTAGTGTGCTCTGTTTGCCTCCATCGAAATTCTCTCCCCCTACCTCTTGCCGTAGAAGGATTATTGATTATGTGTTTTGACACCATATGTAAGGAAGTTGCACGAAAATTAGAACTTTACAGTTGTGTTTCAAGAAAAATAAACAGGCCAGGGTAGAGGATGTAGGGCAAACAAATGGCACACCCTATAAAAATTAAGTAAGCCCGTATCTGGACGGAATCTAGGGGAACGTTCAAGGATCAGGGGTCAAGTTCGAAACTTCCCAAATCCGGAAAAGAGACAGAAAAATATCTTTCCTGGAGAGTGGAATTCATCCGATTTGTCTAAGTTGTCTTGGAAACATTGTGTCCGTGAAGGGGGTTGCCAGGACCACCTCGAATTTGGAGTTTCTGATCTCAGGATGTCAAACCAACCCACATGACCACGTGTTCTCAGTGCTTAGTTTGACCTAGGCTAGGGTAGCCAAGAGTCCTACAAGTGACCGGTGCAAATTCAAGGACAACAACCAAGAGTCACGAAAGCACTCACACCTCACCCTAGAGAACATACAGCGATTAACGAAATACAAACTAATCCCTTGGAATGAAGGAGAACGGACTGATAAGCATGTCTAAGGGAGATAGCTGAGAAAGACCATGACGAGTATACTATGGAAAAGAAAAAGAGGACCCAGAAAATGGAAGGTGAACAGAAATCACACCTGAATTATCCACAATGAAAGATGATGTCCGTCTTTAGACAGACTCTGCTGGAACGTTTGAAAGTCAGAGAAATTCACAAGCCAAAAAACGGCAGCGAAGGTCAAGCATGGGCTAACTGGGAAGGGTGAGTTATGAGACTGCTCCAAGCAGGCTCTGAAACCTGTATCCAGGAAGCATGCTGGACCTCAGAGACACAATTATGACAAATCCTCTGACATCACAATGGACCCGAAAAACAACCTAGCCTCATCTACACAGTGCTAGAGTTGGGCTCACTAGTATATTTAACTCCCATTGCACTCAACTGCACGTTGCCACTGAACATGTAAGTGGCCGGCCGGTGGTGCAGTGGTGAGGTCCGCACCTTCTGGGTCTGTGGCCCAGTATGGGCTGGGTGGAATCCTCGGTTTGGGCCTCCTCACCACTGCTTCAGTTGTTCTGGTGCAGGCGTCCGAGGTAGAGTAGAGGCAGATGGGAAGGGACGTTGGACAGGGCCAGACTTCCACAGCAAATACAGGAGCATTGCCAGCAGACGTGAGCACAGCAATGCACTTGTGCCAAAACAAAACCAATTAAAAGTTGCAAAGAATAGAAAAACTGAAGCTAAGGAAAAAAAAAACAAAAAAACAGGAGCTTGCCATTACGAAGAATAGGATCTCTGTGAATAACCTTAGCAAAACAGGTGAATTCTATGTTAATTCAAAAACTAGCAAACCTTTGGCGAAAGAAACTCAAGAAGACACAAGAAAAAAAAAGATATCGAGGGATCTAGGAATGGAAGGATTAACACACTTGAAAGGTTCATACCGCAGTAAGGAATCTCTGGATTCCATGCAATCCCAGTCAAAGTTGCAGCAGTATTTGCCACAGAGAAGAAGAGAGAATCCTGAAGTTTCTAGCCAGCAACACGAGACCCTGACTAGGCAAAGGAATCCTCAGGAAAACGAACAAAGCAGCACGTGTCACAATTTCTGATTTCAACATAGAGGACGAAGCGCTAGGTACCGAAACGGCACAGTCTGGGCCCCAAAACAGGCATGAAGACCCATGCAAAACAATTGAGAGCCCAGAGCCCAACTCAAACTTACATGGACAGCCCATTTTGGACCAGGGAGCCAAGTGGAGACAGCGGAGAAAGGAGAGTCTCTACAATAAACGGTGCTGGGAAGCCTGCACAGCCACATGGAACACAACGAGAGTACACCATGATGTTACACCTGGCACACACACCACCTGAAATGGATTAAAGCCTTGAATGGCAGACTTGAAACCGTGAACCTTGTAGGAGAAGACCTAGGCAGAGTGCTCTTTGCCATCTGTCTGAGCCGCCTATTTGGAAGAAGCATGTCTGACTGGGCAAGGGCAACAAAGGAAACAAGAAACAAACGGGACCACATCAAATGCACACACTTCTGCCCACTCAAGGAAACCATCAACTGAATACTAAGACACCACAACAATTGGGAGAGGATGTTTGCAAACCACACATCGGACAAGGGGTGAAAAGCCCAAAGATACAATCAACTCGCACGTCTCCACAAGAAAAAAAACAAGCCAATGAAAACCTGGTCAAAAGATGGAAGCAGAGATTTCTCCGAAGAAGACAGAAAGAGGGCCAGTAGGTGCATGAAAACTTGTTCACCATCATTAAGTCTCAGGAAAATGCAAATCCAAACTGCAAGGCCATGGCAGCTCACTGTGGTCAGCATGGCTAGAAGGAAGCAGACAGGAAATAACAAGTGTCAGAGAGGAGGTGCAGAGAAGGGAAGCCTCCTGCACTGCTGGTGGGAGTGTAACCCGGTGCAGCCACGATGCCAAAGGTGTGGAACTGCCTCAGAAATTTAAGTATCCATGTCCCGTATGACCCAGCTATTAATCTGCCGCTTGCTTATCCAAAAAAGTCAGAAAGACTACCGCATAAAGACATGTGCATGGCTGTGTTCACCACAGTCTTACTCCTGATATCCAAGACTTGGAAAGCACCCTGGTGTCCAGCAAGGGATGATTGGAGAAGGAAGATGGGCTATAGCCACACAATGGTATACCACTCAGCCGGAACAAATGATGCAATCCAGCCATTTGTGACCACCAGAATGGCTGTGAGGGTTTTAGGGGAAGTGTAACAAGCCCCAGTGAGAAATTCAAATACCATAGAATCTCACTTACAAGGAGAAGAAAAAGCAAGCACTAACCAACAGGTGGCACTGAACATTTGTATGCGGGCTCCCAGAGGCAAAGAGGGGCGGTGACGGAGGGTGAAAGAGAAGATTAGGCACAAGTGTGTGGTGAGGGCCTGTGATTAGTCTTACACTGGTGAAGATGATGTAAGCTACACAGAAGTCTAAAGCAATGAGGATGTGAATCTGGAAGTTATAGTACGTTCTAATGCAGGGTCATGGCTATAAGTTCACCTCAAATCAAAAATCCAAAAAGGGGTCCAGAATGATGTCATAAAGCTTTGGGGGCGGAAAGAGTTTACGGAAGGTGAACTTCCAAGGATGGAAAATCACCTCCAAATGCTTACAGATGCTACAGAAAGGCAGACCATTCCAAATAGGTGAAGAGGAATACTACGAAGAGAACATGATCAGTCCTAAACCCATGAACGAACGGAAAATGTTACCGTCCATGATGTTATTACTAATCACCTTCACGAATAATCCAAACAGGCCCACGTCTTCCCAAGTTCAGGCAAAAGGTTGGTCCAAAAGTACAATTCAGGGCCGGCCCTGTGGTGGAGCAGGTAAGTGCCCACATTCCGCTTGGGCGGCCCGGGCCTCACTGTTTCACATTACGAGTGCATATCACATTAGTAGTGTTAGGAAATATAGATTTCATGGTATGGTGCGGGCAGAGATCATAAATAAGCAGCAATTGTGAGGATACGTTATCAATACGCACAAGAAAAGGAACCATAAGAATATTACAATCTATGGAAGTATCTGGTACACTTCCCAAAGGCAGAAGGAAGGAAAACTTGTGACCTGCCAAGGTGGAATTGGCAGAGTGCCACGAGATGACACCATCATTGTGCATCAGAACATTCCCTGGGCAACTTCAACTTGTGAGGGAGTCCAGGACTTTTTCTGGGTAAGGTCCACCCATTTTGCCATCTACCCAAGATATAAGAGATAAAACCCAGGATAATCTTACAGGAGTGAAACCAGTGTCTAGAGAGAATGTAGGAGCCCTTTCGAAGTTCAAGGAGAAAGATAGAAACTGACAACAATTGCAGAAAAAGGAAAACTATCCTACCTAGACAGGGTGAGGAGTCAGACTGGTCTGAGATGGCTGTGAAACTCTGTGTGCACGGAGGTTGTCAGGACAACTTCGAATTTTGAGGTCGCTTATGACATCACGGTGAACATGTCCCCCAGGGTGGCCGCATGGTTACAGTCTGAGGATTGGCCTAGGCTAGGCTATTAAAGGGACAGATACCCAGAAACAGGTTTGGCAAACAGAAAGCAGGCACAGAAACTAGAAGAGATAAAACAGAGTCTGATGCAAGGGATAAGAAAGGAACCCTAGGCCACAAGTGAGAATAGAGGGACAGGCACGGAGAGGAGAACATTGTCATCTATTCAAGTCTATGGGGAGGTCATGCTGATTCAAGCTTGCAACTTCATTGGAAACAAGTGGCCGGACTTGGCGTTCATCACACCTACAGTGCCCTTGTGCCTTAAGCATAATGCAAAGTCAAGAAAGATGTCTTGAGGACATTGAAGAGAAGAATCGATGCCTCCTTTCCAAGGCCCATAGCATTCTTTGAAGGTCAGTCTCTTTTTCCGAAGCTCTGGTGTCACGTGGGCCCACTGGGCACATGGTAATGTGTCCCAAGAGATGTCTTGGAAGCGTTGAAGGAATGGAGCCCTGTCACGCTTGGGGTATGTCTCTTTGTTTGGAAGTGCTCTACAAGGGTGCTGAAAAGCACCCTCTTCCACAGGGCTTCGTTCCTTCGTGAAGGCTGCCCTCCCAGGCTAGTGTGCTCTGTTTGCCTCCATCGAAATTCTCTCCCCCTACCTCTTGCCGTAGAAGGATTATTGATTATGTGTTTTGACACCATATGTAAGGAAGTTGCACGAAAATTAAAACTTTACAGTTGTGTTTCAAGAAAAATAAACAGGCCAGGGTAGAGGATGTAGGGCAAACAAATGGCACACCCTATAAAAATTAAGTAAGCCCGTATCTGGACGGAATCTAGGGGAACGTTCAAGGATCAGGGGTCAAGTTCGAAACTTCCCAAATCCGGAAAAGAGACAGAAAAATATCTTTCCTGGAGAGTGGAATTCATCCGATTTGTCTAAGTTGTCTTGGAAACATTGTGTCCGTGAAGGGGGTTGCCAGGACCACCTCGAATTTGGAGTTTCTGATCTCAGGATGTCAAACCAACCCACATGACCACGTGTTCTCAGTGCTTAGTTTGACCTAGGCTAGGGTAGCCAAGAGTCCTACAAGTGACCGGTGCAAATTCAAGGACAACAACCAAGAGTCACGAAAGCACTCACACCTCACCCTAGAGAACATACAGCGATTAACGAAATACAAACTAATCCCTTGGAATGAAGGAGAACGGACTGATAAGCATGTCTAAGGGAGATAGCTGAGAAAGACCATGACGAGTATACTATGGAAAAGAAAAAGAGGACCCAGAAAATGGAAGGTGAACAGAAATCACACCTGAATTATCCACAATGAAAGATGATGTCCGTCTTTAGACAGACTCTGCTGGAACGTTTGAAAGTCAGAGAAATTCACAAGCCAAAAAACGGCAGCGAAGGTCAAGCATGGGCTAACTGGGAAGGGTGAGTTATGAGACTGCTCCAAGCAGGCTCTGAAACCTGTATCCAGGAAGCATGCTGGACCTCAGAGACACAATTATGACAAATCCTCTGACATCACAATGGACCCGAAAAACAACCTAGCCTCATCTACACAGTGCTAGAGTTGGGCTCACTAGTATATTTAACTCCCATTGCACTCAACTGCACGTTGCCACTGAACATGTAAGTGGCCGGCCGGTGGTGCAGTGGTGAGGTCCGCACCTTCTGGGTCTGTGGCCCAGTATGGGCTGGGTGGAATCCTCGGTTTGGGCCTCCTCACCACTGCTTCAGTTGTTCTGGTGCAGGCGTCCGAGGTAGAGTAGAGGCAGATGGGAAGGGACGTTGGACAGGGCCAGACTTCCACAGCAAATACAGGAGCATTGCCAGCAGACGTGAGCACAGCAATGCACTTGTGCCAAAACAAAACCAATTAAAAGTTGCAAAGAACAGAAAAACTGAAGCTAAGGAAAAAAAAAACAAAAAAACAGGAGCTTGCCATTACGAAGAATAGGATCTCTGTGAATAACCTTAGCAAAACAGGTGAATTCTATGTTAATTCAAAAACTAGCAAACCTTTGGGGAAAGAAAATCAAGAAGACACAAGAAAAAAAAAGATATCGAGGGATCTAGGAATGGAAGGATTAACACACTTGAAAGGTTCATACCGCAGTAAGGAATCTCTGGATTCCATGCAATCCCAGTCAAAGTTGCAGCAGTATTTGCCACAGAGAAGAAGAGAGAATCCTAAAGTTTCTAGCCAGCAACACGAGACCCTGACTAGGCAAAGGAATCCTCAGGAAAACGAACAAAGCAGCACGTGTCACAATTTCTGATTTCAACATAGAGGACGAAGCGCTAGGTACCGAAACGGCACAGTCTGGGCCCCAAGACAGGCATGAAGACCCATGCAAAACAATTGAGAGCCCAGAGCCCAACTCAAACTTACATGGACAGCCCATTTTGGACCAGGGAGCCAAGTGGAGACAGCGGAGAAAGGAGAGTCTCTACAATAAACGGTGCTGGGAAGCCTGCACAGCCACATGGAACACAACGAGAGTACACCATGATGTTACACCTGGCACACACACCACCTGAAATGGATTAAAGCCTTGAATAGCAGACTTGAAACCGTGAACCTTGTAGGAGAAGACCTAGGCAGAGTGCTCTTTGCCATCTGTCTGAGCCGCCTATTTGGAAGAAGCATGTCTGACTGGGCAAGGGCAACAAAGGAAACAAGAAACAAACGGGACCACATCAAATGCACACACTTCTGCCCACTCAAGGAAACCATCAACTGAATACTAAGACACCACAACAATTGGGAGAGGATGTTTGCAAACCACACATCGGACAAGGGGTGAAAAGCCCAAAGATACAATCAACTCGCACGTCTCCACAAGAAAAAAAACAAGCCAATGAAAACCTGGCCAAAAGATGGAAGCAGAGATTTCTCCGAAGAAGACAGAAAGAGGGCCAGTAGGTGCATGAAAACTTGTTCACCATCATTAAGTCTCAGGAAAATGCAAATCCAAACTGCAAGGACATGGCAGCTCACTGTGGTCAGCATGGCTAGAAGGAAGCAGACAGGAAATAACAAGTGTCAGAGAGGAGGTGCAGAGAAGGGAAGCCTCCTGCACTGCTGGTGGGAGTGTAACCCGGTGCAGCCACGATGCCAAAGGTGTGGAACTGCCTCAGAAATTTAAGTATCCATGTCCCGTATGACCCAGCTATTAATCTGCCGCTTGCTTATCCAAAAAAGTCAGAAAGACTACCGCATAAAGACATGTGCATGGCTGTGTTCACCACAGTCTTACTCCTGATATCCAAGACTTGGAAAGCACCCTGGTGTCCAGCAAGGGATGATTGGAGAAGGAAGATGGGCTATAGCCACACAATGGTATACCACTCAGCCGGAACAAATGATGCAATCCAGCCATTTGTGACCACCAGAATGGCTGTGAGGGTTTTAGGGGAAGTGTAACAAGCCCCAGTGAGAAATTCAAATACCATAGAATCTCACTTACAAGGAGAAGAAAAAGCAAGCACTAACCAACAGGTGGCACTGAACATTTGTATGCGGGCTCCCAGAGGCAAAGAGGGGCGGTGACGGAGGGTGAAAGAGAAGATTAGGCACAAGTGTGTGGTGAGGGCCTGTGATTAGTCTTACACTGGTGAAGATGATGTAAGCTACACAGAAGTCTAAAGCAATGAGGATGTGAATCTGGAAGTTATAGTACGTTCTAATGCAGGGTCATGGCTATAAATTCACCTCAAATCAAAAATCCAAAAAGGGGTCCAGAATGATGTCATAAAGCTTTGGGGGCGGAAAGAGTTTACGGAAGGTGAACTTCCAAGGATGGAAAATCACCTCCAAATGCTTACAGATGCTACAGAAAGGCAGACCATTCCAAATAGGTGAAGAGGAATACTACGAAGAGAACATGATCAGTCCTAAACCCATGAACGAACGGAAAATGTTACCGTCCATGATGTTATTACTAATCACCTTCACGAATAATCCAAACAGGCCCACGTCTTCCCAAGTTCAGGCAAAAGGTTGGTCCAAAAGTACAATTCAGGGCCGGCCCTGTGGTGGAGCAGGTAAGTGCCCACATTCCGCTTGGGCGGCCCGGGCCTCACTGTTTCACATTACGAGTGCATATCACATTAGTAGTGTTAGGAAATATAGATTTCATGGTATGGTGCGGGCAGAGATCATAAATAAGCAGCAATTGTGAGGATACGTTATCAATACGCACAAGAAAAGGAACCATAAGAATATTACAATCTATGGAAGTATCTGGTACACTTCCCAAAGGCAGAAGGAAGGAAAACTTGTGACCTGCCAAGGTGGAATTGGCAGAGTGCCACGAGATGACACCATCATTGTGCATCAGAACATTCCCTGGGCAACTTCAACTTGTGAGGGAGTCCAGGACTTTTTCTGGGTAAGGTCCACCCATTTTGCCATCTACCCAAGATATAAGAGATAAAACCCGGGATAATCTTACAGGAGTGAAACCAGTGTCTAGAGAGAATGTAGGAGCCCTTTCGAAGTTCAAGGAGAAAGATAGAAACTGACAACAATTGCAGAAAAAGGAAAACTATCCTACCTAGACAGGGTGAGGAGTCAGACTGGTCTGAGATGGCTGTGAAACTCTGTGTGCACGGAGGTTGTCAGGACAACTTCGAATTTTGAGGTCGCTTATGACATCACGGTGAACATGTCCCCCAGGGTGGCCGCATGGTTACAGTCTGAGGATTGGCCTAGGCTAGGCTATTAAAGGGACAGATACCCAGAAACAGGTTTGGCAAACAGAAAGCAGGCACAGAAACTAGAAGAGATAAAACAGAGTCTGATGCAAGGGATAAGAAAGGAACCCTAGGCCACAAGTGAGAATAGAGGGACAGGCACGGAGAGGAGAACATTGTCATCTATTCAAGTCTATGGGGAGGTCATGCTGATTCAAGCTTGCAACTTCATTGGAAACAAGTGGCCGGACTTGGCGTTCATCACACCTACAGTGCCCTTGTGCCTTAAGCATAATGCAAAGTCAAGAAAGATGTCTTGAGGACATTGAAGAGAAGAATCGATGCCTCCTTTCCAAGGCCCATAGCATTCTTTGAAGGTCAGTCTCTTTTTCCGAAGCTCTGGTGTCACGTGGGCCCACTGGGCACATGGTAATGTGTCCCAAGAGATGTCTTGGAAGCCTTGAAGGAATGGAGCCCTGTCACGCTTGGGGTATGTCTCTTTGTTTGGAAGTGCTCTACAAGGGTGCTGAAAAGCACCCTCTTCCACAGGGCTTCGTTCCTTCGTGAAGGCTGCCCTCCCAGGCTAGTGTGCTCTGTTTGCCTCCATCGAAATTCTCTCCCCCTACCTCTTGCCGTAGAAGGATTATTGATTATGTGTTTTGACACCATATGTAAGGAAGTTGCACGAAAATTAGAACTTTACAGTTGTGTTTCAAGAAAAATAAACAGGCCAGGGTAGAGGATGTAGGGCAAACAAATGGCACACCCTATAAAAATTAAGTAAGCCCGTATCTGGACGGAATCTAGGGGAACGTTCAAGGATCAGGGGTCAAGTTCGAAACTTCCCAAATCCGGAAAAGAGACAGAAAAATATCTTTCCTGGAGAGTGGAATTCATCCGATTTGTCTAAGTTGTCTTGGAAACATTGTGTCCGTGAAGGGGGTTGCCAGGACCACCTCGAATTTGGAGTTTCTGATCTCAGGATGTCAAACCAACCCACATGACCACGTGTTCTCAGTGCTTAGTTTGACCTAGGCTAGGGTAGCCAAGAGTCCTACAAGTGACCGGTGCAAATTCAAGGACAACAACCAAGAGTCACGAAAGCACTCACACCTCACCCTAGAGAACATACAGCGATTAACGAAATACAAACTAATCCCTTGGAATGAAGGAGAACGGACTGATAAGCATGTCTAAGGGAGATAGCTGAGAAAGACCATGACGAGTATACTATGGAAAAGAAAAAGAGGACCCAGAAAATGGAAGGTGAACAGAAATCACACCTGAATTATCCACAATGAAAGATGATGTCCGTCTTTAGACAGACTCTGCTGGAACGTTTGAAAGTCAGAGAAATTCACAAGCCAAAAAACGGCAGCGAAGGTCAAGCATGGGCTAACTGGGAAGGGTGAGTTATGAGACTGCTCCAAGCAGGCTCTGAAACCTGTATCCAGGAAGCATGCTGGACCTCAGAGACACAATTATGACAAATCCTCTGACATCACAATGGACCCGAAAAACAACCTAGCCTCATCTACACAGTGCTAGAGTTGGGCTCACTAGTATATTTAACTCCCATTGCACTCAACTGCACGTTGCCACTGAACATGTAAGTGGCCGGCCGGTGGTGCAGTGGTGAGGTCCGCACCTTCTGGGTCTGTGGCCCAGTATGGGCTGGGTGGAATCCTCGGTTTGGGCCTCCTCACCACTGCTTCAGTTGTTCTGGTGCAGGCGTCCGAGGTAGAGTAGAGGCAGATGGGAAGGGACGTTGGACAGGGCCAGACTTCCACAGCAAATACAGGAGCATTGCCAGCAGACGTGAGCACAGCAATGCACTTGTGCCAAAACAAAACCAATTAAAAGTTGCAAAGAATAGAAAAACTGAAGCTAAGAAAAAAAACCCAGGAGCTTGCCATTACGAAGAATAGGATCTCCGTGAAGAATCTTAGCAAAACAGGTGAATTCTATGTTAATTCAAAAACTAGCAAACCTTTGGGGAAAGAAATTCAAGAAGACACAAGAAAAAAAGATATTGAGGGATCTAGGAATGGAAGGATTAACACACTTGAATGGTTCATACCGCAGAAAGGAGTCTCTGAATTCCATGCAATCCGAGTCAAAATTGCAGCAGTATTTGCCACAGAGAAGAAGAGAGAATCCTAAAGTTTCTACCCAGCAACAACAGACCCTGAATAGGGAAAGGAATTCTCAGGAAAACGAACAAAGCAGCACGTGTCACAATTTCTGATTTCAACATAGAGGACGAAGCACTAGGTACCGAGAAGGCACAGTCTGGGCCCAAAAACAGGCACACAGACCCATGCAAGAGAATCGAGAACCCAGAGCCCAACTCAAACTTACATGGACACCCCATTTTCCACCAGGGAGCCAAGAGGAGACAGCGGAGAAAGGAGACTCTCTACCATAAATGTTGCTGGGAATCCTGCACAGCCACATGGAACACAACGAGAGTACACCATGATGTTACACCTGGCACACACCCCACCTGAAATGGATTAAAGCCTTGAATGGCAGACTTGAAATCGTGAACCTTGTAGGAGAAGACCTAGGCAGAGTGCTCTTTGCCATCTGTCTGAGCCGCCTATTTGGAAGAAGCATGTCTGACTGGGCAAGGGCAACAAAGTAAACAAGAAACAAACGGGACCACATCAAATGCACACACTTCTGCCAGTCAAAGAAACCATCGACTGAATGCTAAGACAGCACAACACCTGGGAGAGGATGTTTGCAAACCACACATCGGACAAGGGGTGAAAAACCCAAAGATAAAATCAACTCAGTAGTCTCCACAAGAAACAAAACAAGCCAATGAAAACCTGGTCAAGAGATGGAAGCAGAGATTTCTCTGAAGAAGATCGAAAGAGGGCCAGCAGGTGCATGAAAACTTGTTCACCATCATTAAGTCTCAGGAAAATGCAAATCCAAACTGCAAGGACATGGCAGCTCACTGTGGTCAGAATGGCTAGAAGGAAGCAGACAGGAAATAACAAGTGTCAGAGAGGAGGTGGAGAGAAGGGAAGTCTCCTGCACTGCAAGTGGGAGTGGAAACCGGTGCAGCCACTATGGCAAGCGGTGTGGAACTGCCTCAGAAATTTAAGAATCCATGTCCCATATGATCCAGCTGTTCCTCTGAGGCGTGTTTGTCCAAAGAGCTTAGAAACACTACCTCATAACGAGACATGCACTGCTGATTTCACAACAGCCTTACTCCCGCTACCCAAGATTTGAAAGCCGCCCTGGTGCCCAGCAAGGGAAAAATGCATAAGGAAGATGGGCTATACCCACACAATGCTTACCACTCAGCTGGAGCAAAGGTTGCATTTCAGCCATTTGTGACACCCAGAATGGCTGTGAGGATTTTATGGGAAGTGAAACAAGCCCCAGGGAGAACGTCATATACCGTAAGGATCTCTCTTACAAGGAGAAGAAAAAGCAAGCTCTAACCAACAGGTGGCATGGGACATTTTATTGGGAGTTCCCAGATGCAGAGTGGGGTAGTGGTGGAGGGTAAAAGAGATGATGAGACACCATCTGAGGATACATTATCAATTCGCACCAGAAAAAGCTCCATGAGAATATTACAATCAATGATGAGACACCAATGTGCGGCGAGGGGTTGTGATTCAGCTTTAGCTGGTGAAGATGATGTAACCTACACAGAAGTCTAAACCAATGAGGATGCAAATCTGAAAGATATAGGATGTTCTAATGCAGGGTTATGGCAATAAATTCACCTAAAATCAAAATCCAAAATGGGGTCCAGAATGACGGCATAATGCTTTTGGGGCTGAAAGCGTTTAGAGAAGGCGAACTTCCAAGGATGGAAAATCACCTCAAAATTCTTATTGATTCTACAGAAAGTTAGACCATTCCAAATAGATGAAGAGGATTACTACCCACAGAACATGATGCGTGCTAAACCCATGAACCAAGGGAAAATGTTACCGTCCATGATGTTAATAGAAATCACCTTCACGAATAATCCCAACAAGCCCACGTCTTCCCAAGTTCAGACAAAAGGTTGGTCCAACATAAGAATTCAGGGCCTGCTTTGTGGTGGAGTAAGGGCCCACCTTCCACTTGGGCGGCCGGGGCCTCACTGTTTCACATTACGGGTGCAGATCACTTTAGCAGTGTTAGGAAATACAGATTTCATGGTTCGGTGTGGACAGAGATCATAAACAAGTAGCAATTCTGAGGATACGTTATCAATTCGCACCAGAAAAAGCTCCATGAGAATATTACAATCAATGAACGCATCTGGTACACTTCCCCAAAGTAAGAAGGAAGGAAGACACGTGACCTGCCATGGTGGAATTGGCAGAGTGCTAGGAGATGACACGATCATTGCACATCAGAGGATTGCCTGGGCAACTTCAACTTGGGAGGGAGTCCAGGACTTTCTCTGGGGATGGTCCACCCACTTGGCCATCTACACAAGATATAAGAGATACAACCAAGGATAATCTTACACTGGAAAGAAACCAGTGTCTAGAGAGAATGTAGCAGCCCTTTCAAAGTTCAAGGAGAAAGTTAGAAACCGACAAGAAATCCAGAAAAAGGACGACTATCTTATCTGGAAAGGGTGAGCAGTCAGACTGGTCTGAGATGGCTCTGAAACTCTGTGTGCATGGAGGTTGTCAGGACAACTTAGAATTTTGAGGTCGTTTATGACATCACGGTGAAAATGTCCCCCAAGATGGCTGCATGGTTACAGTCTGAGGATTGGCCTAGGCTAGGCTATTAAAGGCAGAGATTATTAAAGGCAGAAACAGCTTTGACAAACAGAAAGCTGGCACAGAAACTGGAAGAAGTCAAACAGACTCTGATTCAAGGGATAAGAATGGAATCCTTGGCCAGAAGCGAGAATAGTGGGACAAGTACTGAGAGGAGAACGTTGTCATCTATTCAAGTCTATGGGGAGGCCATGCTCACTTAAATCATCCTCATTTTTACAAAAGATAGCCAAATTATGATTAACACGTTTGCAAATAAAGTGTAGTTTCAATACAACTTGCTCCAATTATTTACATAAGAGCAGAAAGAATCGGAATTGCTTATACAGGTTTTTTAAAATCTGCTTTGCTGGAATGTTTTCTGAGGAGTCTCAGATTGAACTGTGAAGGCCTCTAGAGGCCAGAAAAGCCAAGCCAAGGACTTGCCATCAGATTTGGCCTGCAGTACCTACAGATTTGAGTGGCATTCTCTTTGAGGTCACCCAAAATATTCGGAGGTTCCCTGCACCTGCCAGATAAGCAAGATTCCTTAGTGACCGGGCAAGATTGCCAGAATCTCTGTAAACAAGGTACCAGGCCCATGTTTCCAAGTGGCTGTATTCCAGAAAGTCCAATCTTTGTTCCTGAAATGCTGTCTTGTCGTATCTGAGCCTGTATGTTTCAAATATGACATTCCAGTCAAAGCCTTGGTAATATAACCAATGTGTCCTGTTATAAGGAGAACAGATTCTTATGGAACTTATGCAAATATTGCCACGAAATGACAATACTCAGTAACAAAGGGTTTGACAATTCCTTAGGGATAAGGTAGGGAGAAAAAGGTAAATGTTTCAGTTTTGCTCATGAAGGTATAATTTCACCAAATGGCTGTAAGTCATAGTTAGCATAAGAGAAAAGAGAAAAAGCTTTCCTTCATTATGAGAAAACAAAACAACACATCAAAACTCAACAATATTTCAAATAGAAGTCCTAAAAAATTACAATCATCCTTATCAGTTCACACAGCCCTGCATAATCAGTTCTTGGGCTGAATCTTCTGGTAATAGACTGATGAACTTAGTTTCTGTTAGAATTCTGTAATTTCTTACTCCGTTCAGTTTTACAATCTGAAAGTTTATCAGAAGCCTGTCGTTTAGAACCTTTTTGTCAGAACCCTTTCCAGGAATTTCTCAGAAGATGAAACATACTTGCAAAAGGAAAAAGAATCAGAGTAAAACAACAACTACCTGGAAATGGACAAAGGATTCAAAAGGGCAATTGCCAAAGAAAGTTGGCTACTTCTGTGACATATTAAACTTCCAGATAATAAGTGGACTTATGACAGATAACCAGGACAGATCAGAATTTTTGGATGCTATATAATTTTAAGACATCTATATTAATAACATTTACCCATCTAATAACACCTAAGAAAGTCTATCATTACTTATTTTACAATGATTCCCATGCAATGTAATAGACCAAATAAGTCTAATTAGTTTAGTATTTTCCTCCTTATAGGAAGAGAGAGCAAATGTCTTTGAGATGTCTCAAGGGCCCTCTGAAAAGCCTCAGATTAATTTTTCTTCTGTCTACCAGGTCAAAAGACAGCCTTCATTTATGATTTGAATATTTTTGAGGGAGAATCTTGTCAAAACATATCAAAAGCTTTTCAAATGCTTGTTCAAATGTGAAACAACACTCACTGTGAAATATGCTCAGGTATCTATTCAAAGTGATAACAGAAAGAGTCAATAATCTTAAGAGTGACCTAAGTCATTATATTCACAAAAGAGGTTTGTCTCTTAGGTAGACTCACTCAAAGGAATAGCTTTTATAACCTCTTTATCAAGAGCAGATTAAAAGTTCAAGAAAATGTATCCTTTTAGAGAAAACCAAACTTGAATTTCTGCACCTACTTATTTTTAACATTCAAACTCATTCACTTAATTGAACTTACTTTAGTCTTCTTGACCAGGCATAAAACTCCTTTCAGATTTTCTTCTTCACAAACCTTCTAAAGCTTTCTTTTATGTTTTCAGAATTTGTCCCAAAGTCTTTCTTTTTTCCATTCTAGTACATCAGGAGGAGTTTATCTTCCTTAACCAATCAAACAAAAATATTTCCATTATTTATACCTTTTTTACTGAAAACGTACATTTTAACTTCCTTGAATACAGAGCTCTTTTTGTTAGTAATTTCCTGTAGCTTTAATTACGTAGGTTAATTAGAACTTTTAACCCTTAACAGACCTATTAAACACAAAAAAGGAAAACAATTATGAATTGTCTTTTATATCAGCATTCTGAACACTTCATAAATTTAGAAACACGCCACTTTACAATAAAACACAAGGCATGGTTTTTCATACACCCACACGCTTTTAGCCTCTTCAAGAAGAAGCCAAAAGTAGATAACTTAGATGTGTTTACTAATAATGTTTCAGTGTTTCGTCCTATCCAGAAATGACCCAGATATTCAGATTTTTATCATTTAACTTAACTCGGCAAAACTCAAGATGGTTACCAAAAAGCATTTCGAAGCTGTTTTTCTTTCCCAAACTATACAGACCATAAAAGTTTTTGTACTCACTTTAATGAGTATTATCTATTTAAACCATTTGTTTCCATCAATTATGTTCAGATTACCTACTGAAACCTCATGAGGCCTTAGACAAAACTGGTCATCATTTAAAGCTATTACTTTGCTGACAAATTTAGCAGACAACGTGAACTTATATGACTAGTAAACCCAGGCTGAAGGCCTGCATCCCTATGCAAATACCGACATCCCTGACAACAAGACTATTTTCAATCAGACCAACAAACTTAAACAGTCTTTCATTTACCAAAGGTTAATTCACATGACATTAACTTTGAAAGGCACTGAGTTGATTTCTACTGCATTTAGCATTTATGTAAACACTTACTATAAGCCAACTAAACAGAGATCTTAATATTGGTCATACCACCCAAGGCTGAAAATATCACATGTATAACCTACACATAGACACGCATACACAGAGACTGTACAACTATTGTTTTAAAAGCTACTGCCGTGAATCAGGTACAATAATATAAAGCTCACCAGTTATGAAGGTAAACTTTGTTTTTAGCCTTTTCACTAATACTTATGGAGAAGACCCTCGAGATGCTAGACTCTTTCAATGGCACACTTATGGCCATTTCTCCTTTCCCCTCCTTTCTTTTTGTCAGTTAAGAGTGAGTGATGGGCTAGATAGTAGTTCCTGGAGAAGGGGGGATGATAATTCTTTTAATGATAAAGGAACTAGGTGGAATCTGAACTGCCT
This sequence comes from Equus asinus, assembly GCF_041296235.1. Classification (NCBI taxonomy): domain Eukaryota; kingdom Metazoa; phylum Chordata; class Mammalia; order Perissodactyla; family Equidae; genus Equus; species Equus asinus. Next base: position 4,241,186 of record NC_091813.1, on the reverse strand, counting down.
CTAGAGATCTTTCCCACAGAAATAGAAGAGAGAGAAAGGACCCTGAATACCCAAAGGAATCCTGAAGAAAATGAACAAAGCAGGACGTATCACACTTTCTGATTTCCACATATAGGACGAAGTGCTAGGAAGCGAAACTGCACAGTCTGGGCACAAAAACAGGCACCAAGAGCCCAGAGGTCAACTCACGCATATATGCACATGCATACATGCGCAACACATTTTCAACCAGGGAACCAAGAGTACACAGCGGAGAAAGGAGAGTCTCGACAAGAAACGGTGCTGGGAAGACTGCACAGCCAAATGTAACACAATGAGAGTAGAGCATGATGTTACACTAGTCACACACACCACCTCGAAACGGATTAAAGACTTGAATGGAAGACTTGAAACCGTGAGACTTCTAGGAGAAAACCTAGGCAGCATGCTCATTGCCATCTGTCTTAGCAGCCTATTTGGAAGAAGCGTGTGTGACAGGAATGGGCAACAAAGGAAACAGGCAGATGGGAAGCGACGTTAGACTGGGCCAGTCTTCCTCAGCAAATACAGCAGCATTGCCAGCAGATGTGAGCACAGCAGTAAACATCTGCCTAAATAAAACCAATCAAAAGTTGCAAAGGATAGAAAAACTGAACCTCAAAAAAAAAAACATGCTAGTAGGAAGAACAAGGTATCTAGGAATAAGCTGTGCCAAACAGGTGAAAGCTATGTAAACCGAGAAGTGGCAAAGCTTTGGGGAAAGAAATTCCACAAGATACAAGGAAACGGAAGGGCATCAGTGCGCATGGAATGGAAGAAAACGAAGGAAGAATGAAGTATCATCACAATGATACCTTTCTTATCCCTGGAATCAGCATCTCTTTGATCTCTTCAAGTTTCTGTGCCTGGTTTCTGTTTGGAAAAGCTGTTTCTGGGTATCTCTCACTTGAGTATCCCAGCCTAAGCCAATCCTGGTACTGTAAACATGCAGCCATCTGGGGTGACACGTTCACTGTAATGTCATAAACACTCTCAGAATTCAAAGTTGTCCTGACAACCTCCATGCACACAGTGTTTCAGAGCCGTCTCCTCCCAGCCTGACTACTCCCCCTTTCGAGGAAGGATAGTTTTCCTTGTTCTGGATGTGTTGTCGGTTTTCAACTTTGTCCTCTAACTTGGAAAGGTCTACTACATTCCCTCTAGACACCGGTTTCTTTCCTTTAAGATTATCCTGGGTTTTATCGCATATCGTTTGTGGATATGGGCAAATGGGTGGACTTTCCCCAGAGAAAGTCGTGGACTCCCTCCCAAGTTGACGTTGCCCAGGAAATCCTGTGATGCACAATGATCGTGTGATCTCATGGCAGTCTGACAATTCCACCTTGGTGGGTCACATATTTTCCTTCCTTCATGATTTGGCAAAGCGTACCAGATGCGTTCATAGACTCTAATATTCTCATGGTTCTTTTTCTGGTGAGTATTGATAAGGTCTCCTCACAATTACTACTTCTTTATGATCTCTGTGCCAACCATACCTTGAAATCTGGATTTCCTAATGCTAGAAATCTGATCTGTACCCATGATGCTAGCCCCTGAAGCCCGGGCCACGCAAGAGGAAGTTGGGCACTTACCTGCTACACCACAGGGCTGGCAATGAATTAGACTTCTGCACCAAACTTTGGCCTGAACTTGGGAAGATGTTGGCCTGCTTCAATCATTCGTGAAGGGAATCAGTAGCAACATCATGGAAGGTATTATTTTCCATTGGTTCATGAGTTTAGCACGGAACATGTTCTCTTGCTAGTATTCCGCTTCATCACTTTGCGAAGGTCTACCTTTCTGTAGCATCATTAAACACTTTGAGGTGATTACCAATCCTTGGAAGTTCATCCTCTCTGATCTCTTTCAGCCTATAAAGCTTTAGGCCGTAAGTCTGCACCCCTTTTTGGAGTTCTGATTTTATGTGGATTGATTGCCGCAACCCTGCATTCTAACATGCTATGGCTTTCAGATCTACATCCTCATAGATTTAAACTTCTGAGTAGGTTACATCATCTTCACCACCATAAAGCTAATTACAGGCTCTCACGATACTTGTGCCTAATCAACTATTTCTCCCTCTGGCCCTCGCCTACTTTTCCTCTGGGAAGTACCAATCCCATGTCACATGCTACCTGTTTGTTGGTCCGTTTTTCCTCTTCTCCTGTACGTGAGATCCTGTGGTATTTGACCTTACCCCGGTGCTTGTTTCAGTTCCTCTAGTACCCTCAGGAGCCATTCTGGTGGTCACAAATGGCTGGACTGCATCCGTTCCGAAAGCTGAATGCTATGCCACTGTGTGGCTATAGCCTATCTTCCTTCTCCATTCGTCCCTTGATGGGCATCAGGGAGGCTTCCAAGTCTTTGATATCGGGCGTAAGGCTGTGGTGCTCACAGCAGTGCACGGATCTCTGTGCATTACTGTTTCCATGATCTTTGGATATATACGTCACAGAGGAATAGCTGGATCATATGCTAGGTGGATTCTGAAACATTCTGAATTTTCACTCCTTTGTGTAGTGGCTGCATCGGCTCAAACTCCCACCTGCAGTGCAGGAGGCTTCCCTTCTCTCCACCTCCTCTCTGAAACTTGTTGTTTCGTGTCTTCACCCTTATAGCCATTCTGACCACTGTGAGCTGCTGTCTCATTGCACTTCGGATTTGCATTGGCCTCACACTTAATGATGAGGAACATGTTTTCATACAGCCTGTTGGCCATCTTTCTATCTTCCTGGGAGAAATGTGTGTTTCCATCTTTTGCCCAGGTTTTGTTGGGCTCATTGTTTTTTTTCCTGTGGAGATGTATGAGTTCACTGGATCTTATGGCTGTTCACCCCTTCTCCGATGTCTGTTCTGCAAACATCCTGTCGCAGTTGTTGTGCTGTCTTTGCATTGAGTTGATGGATTCGTTGGCCGGGTAGAAGCTTCTGCGTTGGATGGAGTCACGCTTGTTTCTTGTTTCTTTTGTTGCCCTTACCCAGTCACACATGCTTCTTCCAAGTAGGCGGCTATGCCAGATGGCAAAGAGCAAGCTGCCTGCATCTTCCGGCAGCAGTTTCATGGTTTCAAGTCTTCCATTCAAAGCTTTAATCCATTTCAATGTGGTATGTGTGCCTGGTGTAACATCATGGTCTAGTCTCATTGTGCCACTTGTGGCTCCGAGGTCTTCCCAGCACTGTTTCTTTTTGAGACTCTCCTTTCTCTGCTGTCTCCTCTTGGCTCCCGTGTTGAAAATGGGCTGCCCATATATGTGGCAGTTGACTGCTGGGCTCAATTCTGTTCCATGGGTCTGTGTGCCTATTTTGGGGGAAAGGCTGTGCTGTACTGGTACCTAGCGCTTTATCCTATATTTGGCAAGCAGAAAGTGTGATACATGCTGCTTTGTTGGTTTTCCTCAGGATTCCTTTTCCTATTCAGGGTCCTTTGTTGCCACATAGAAACTTTAGTATTCTCTCTTCTATTTCTGTGGGAAAGATTGCTGCAACTTTGACTGGGACGACATGGAATGGAGACATTGCTTTTTGCGGTATGGATGCTTAAAGTGTGTTCGTTCTTCCATTCAAAGAACATGGAATAGACTTCCGTTTCCTTGTGTCTTATGGAATTTCTTTGCCCAAAGCTTTGCTGGATTTCAGTAGACATAGCTTTCTCCTGTTTGGCCAATGTTATTCCTAGATGTTTTTTTCTTTTTACTGGCATGCTTTCTTTTTTGCTGTTCCTTTTCTCTATTCTTAGCAACATTTAATTGGTTTGTTTTGGCAGAAGTTTATGGCTGTGCTCACATCTGCTGGCCATGCTGCTGTATTTGCTGAGAAAGAGTAGCGTGGTATAACGTTGCTTCCCATATGCCTCTACACTGGGTCGCACGCCTGGCCCAGAATGGCTGGATGAGCGGTGAGGAGGCTCACCCCCAGGATTCCATGTGGCCGACTCTGGGTTGCCGACTCAGAACGCAGGGACTTCACGGCTGCCCCACTGGCTGGCCCCTTTCATGTTCCATTGGCAATCTGCAGTTGAGTGGAATGTACTTTAACATGTTACTTGAGCCCAACTCTGGCCCTGTGTAGATGAAGCCAGCTTCTTTTTCTGGACCACTGTGATGTCGGAGTATTTGTCAAAATCGTGTCTCTTTTCCAATCAGGCTTTGGGGACACAGGGTTTCAGAGCCCGCGTGGAGCAGTCTCAGAACTCACCCTTCCCAGTTAGCCCAGGTTTGACCTTCAATGCAAGTTTTGGTGTTGTGACTTTATCGGACTTTCAAACGTTCAAGCAGACCCTAACTAAACACTGAAGTAATTCACTGTGGATTATTGAGGTGTGATTTCTGTTTGCCTTCCATTTTCTGGGAGCTTGCTTTCGTTTCCATAGTCTAATCGTCATGGTTCTGAGCTATCTCCCTTCGATATGCTTATCAGTGTGTTTTCCTTCATTTCAAGTTAGGAGTTTGGTATTTCTTTAATCACCATAGGTTCTGTAGGCTGATGTGTGAGTGCTTTCGTTACTGTTGGGTGTTGTCTTTGAATTTCCATCGGTCATTTGAAGGAATCTTTGCCATCCTAGCCTAGATCCAACTGAGCACTGAGTAAACGTGGTCATCTTGGTTGGTTCGATATTGTGAGATCAGAAACCCCATGTTTGAGGTTGTCCTGGAAACCACCTTCCCAGACACAATGGTTCCGAGACAAATTAGATGAATCTGATGGATTCCTCTCTCCAGGTGAGAGATCCTTTGGAAAGTTCAGAACTTCACACCTGATCCTTGAACGCTCCACTAGATTACGTCTAGATAGTGGCTTACTTTATTTCCACAGGTTTTGTTATTTGTTTAATTTACCTCCTCAGCTGTGGCATGCTTATATTCCTTTAAGTAGAATGGTAATGTTCTAAGTTTCAGCAAACATCGTTATGCGTGGTGTCAAACACCTAATCAATACTCCTTCTACGGCAAGAGATGGGGGAGAGAATCTCATTGATCTCAACTGAGCACTCTAGCCTGGGAGGACAGCCTTCACACAGTAACGAAGCTTTCTGCAAAAGGGTACTTTTGCGCACTCTTCCTGAGTCCTTCCAAACCAAGAGACATACCCCAAGCATGACAGGGGCCCATTCCTTCCAGGCTTCAAAGAGATGCCTAGTGACACATTACCATGTACCCAGTGGGTGCCCATGACGCCAGAGCTATGGAAAGTGAGACTTCTCTTCACAGAATACTAGGGACCTAGGACTGAGGCCTCTATTCTTCTCTTCAATGTCTTCAAGAGATCATTCTTGACTTTGGATTATGAGTAAGGCAGAAGGCCAACATAGGTCTGATAAGCCCAAGGTCCGGCCTCTTGTTTCAAGTCAAGTTTCAAGCTTGAATCAGCATGGCCTCCCCATCGACTTGAGGAGATGGCAATGTTCTCCTCTCAGTGCTTGTCCCTCTGTTATCACTTCTTCCCAATGATTCCTTTCTTATCCATTGAATTAGCGTCTCTTGCATCTCTTCACGTTTCTGTGCCCAGATTCTGTTTGCAAAAGCTGTATCAAGGTATCTGTCACTTGAGTATCCAAGCCTAGGCCAATCCTCGGGCTGGAGACCTGTGGCCATCTTGGGTGACATGTTTATCGTGATGTCATAAACACCCTCAGAATTCTAAGCTGTCCTGAAAACCTCCATGCACACAGTTCTTCACGACCATCTCATACCAGTCTGACTACTTCCCCTTTCCAGGTAGGATAGTTTTCCTTGTTCTGGATTCCGTGTCTGTTTATAACTTTATCCTCGAACTTTGAAAGGTCTACTACAATCCTGCTGGACACCAGTTTCTTTCCTTTCAGATTATCCTGGGTTTTATCTCTCATCATTTGTGGATGAGTCCAAATGGGTGGACTATCCCCAGAGAAAGACCTGGAGTCCCTCCCGAGATTGATTTTCCTGGTCAATCCTCTGATGCGTAATGATCGTGTCATCTCCATTTCCACCTTGGCAGGTCACATGTTTTCCTTCCTTCATCATTTGGGGAAGTGTTCCTGATGCGTTCATAGATTGTAATATTCCCATGGTTCTTACTCTGATGTGTATTCATAACGTCTCTTCACAATTTCGACTTCTTTAGGATGTCTGTCTGCACCATACCGTGAAATCTATATTTGCTAATGCTACTAATCTGATCTGCACCCATGATGCTCGCCGATGAAGCCTGTACCACCCAAGTGGAATGTGGGAACTTACCCAGTACACCACAGGGCCGGCACTGAATTGGATTCTTGGACCAACATTTTGCCTGAACTGGGGAAGATGTTGGCCTGCTTTGATTATTTGTAAAGGTAATTAGTAGTAACATCATGGACGGTAACCTTTTCCTTTGGATCCTGAGTTTAGCACGGAACATGTTCTCTTGGTAGAGTTGTTCTTCATCTCTTTGCCACTGTCTACCTTTCTGTAGCATTATTAAGCACTTGGAGGTGATTAGCCATGCTTGGAAGTTCATCTTCTCTAATCTCTTTCAGCCTCCAAAGCTTTAGGCCATAAACCTCCTTGCCTTTTTGTAGTTTTGATTTTACATGAATTGATTGCCATAACCCTGCATTATAACACCCTATTGTTTTCAGATTTACAACCTCCTAGATTTAGACTTCTTTGTATGGTACATCATCTTCACCACCGTAAGCCTAATGACATGCCCATACCACACACTGTTGCCTAATCAACTCTTTCTTCCACTGTCTTCTGCCACCGATTCCCTCTGGGAACCACCAATCCCTTGTCATGTGCTACCGGTTTGTTTCTCCTTATTTTACTCTTCTCCTTGTAAGTGATATCCTACGGTATGTGACTTTCTCCCTGGGGCTTCTTTCAGTTCCCCTCATACCCTCAGGAGCCATTCTGGTGTCACAAATGGCTGGACTGCACCCTTCCTTGCAGCTGAGTGCTATCCCATTGTGCGGCTATAGCCAATCTTCCTTCTCCATTCGTCCCTTGATGGGCCCCAGGGCGATATCCAAGTCCTGGACATCAGGATTAAGGCTGTGGTGAACACAGCGGTGCAGGGAATCCTATGCGTTGGTGTTTCCAAGTTCTTCAGATAAATACGACGCAGAGGAATAGCTGGATCATATGGTAGATGGATTCTGAAATTTCTGCGGAAATTCCACACCGCTTTGTGTAGTTCCCGCACCGGCTTACACTCCCACCAACGGTGCAGGAGGCTTCCCTTCTCTCCACCTCCTCTCCGACACTTGTTGTTTCCTGTCTTGTTCCTTATCGGCATTCTGACCACAATGTGCTGTTATCTGATTGCCATTTGGATTTGCATTGGCCTTAGACGTAATGATTATGAACATGTGTTCATACAGCTGTTGGCCATCTTTCTATCTTATTTGGTAAAACTCTGTTTCCATCTTTTGCCCAGGTTTTAATGGGCTTGTTTTTTCTCTTGTGTTGGCATGTGTGGTCGTTGGCTCTTTTGGCTATTCAGTCCTTCTCTGATGTGTGGTTTGAAACATCCACTCGCAGTTGTGATGTCTTTGCATTGAGTGGATGGTTTCCTCGGCTGGGCAGAAGCTTCTGCGTTGGATGCAATCCCATTTGTTTCTTGTTTCGTGTGTTGCCCTTGCCCAGTCACACATGCTTCTTCCAAATAGGCGGCTATGCCACATGGCCATGAGCAAGGTGCTGGTTTTCTACTAGAAGTTTCACGGTTTCAAGTCTTCCGTTCAAGGCTTTAATCCATTTCGAGGTGGTGTGTGAGCCTGATGTAACATCATGGTCTACTCTCATTGTGTCACATATGGCTGTGCATTTTTCCAGCACCTTTTCTTCTTGAGACTCTCCTTTCTCCACTGATCCTCTTGCCTTCCTCGTTGCAAATGGGCTGTCCATATATGTGTGAGTTGACCTCTGGCCTCTCGATTCTTTTCCATTGATCTCTGTGTCTGTTTTTGAGACGAGACTGTGCCGTTTCGGTACGTAGCACTTCGGCCTACATGTTGAAATCAGTAAATGTGACATGTCCTGCTTTGTTCATTTTCCTCAGGATTCCTTTGGGTATTCAGGGTCCCTTGTTGCTGGATAGAGACTTAAGGATTCTCTCTTATATTTCTGTGGGAAAGATTCTGCAGCTTTGACTGGGATTGCATGGAATCCATAGATTGCTTTATCCGTTATGGAGGTTTCAAGTATTTTAGATCCTACATTCCTATAGCACGGAATACCCTTCCATTTGCTTGTGTCTTCTGGAATTTCTTTCCCCAAAGTTTTGCTAGTTTCCGATTTCAATAGCTTGCACCAGTTTAGCTAAGCTTATTTCTAGAGATCTTATTCTTTTTTTCCTGAGGTTTGGTTTTTCTGTTCTTTTAAAGTTTTCATTAGTTTTGTTTCGGCTGATGTTTATGGCTGTGCTCAGATCTGCTGTCGATGTTGCTGTATTTGCTGAGGAATACTGACGCTGTCTGACGTTGCTTCCCAGCTGCCTCTACACTACCTCCCATGCCTCCCCGAGAATGGCTGGGCCAGCGGTGAGGAGGTTCACCCCCAGAATTCCGCATGGACACCCAGAACGTGCAGACTTCACCACTGCACCACGGGCCGGCAGCTTTCATGTTCCATTGGCAACCTGCAGTTGAGTGGAATGTGACTTGAATATGCTACCTGAGCCCAACTCGGGCACTGTGTAGATGAGGCCAGTTTGTTTTTCTTCTCCACTGTGATGTCAGAGGATTTGTCAGAATTGTGTCTCTGCTGTCCCTGCAAACTTCATAGACACAGGCTTTCAGAGCCTGATTTTAGCAGTCTCATAACTCACCCTTACTAGTTTTCCTAGGTTTGACCTTCGCTTGGGTTTTTGGGATTGTGACTTACTCCGACTTTCGAACGTTCAGAGTATGTCTAAAACTGACATCTTTCTTTATGTATTATTCATGTGTGATTTCTGTGTGCCTTCCATTTTCTGGGAACGTTTTTTATTTTCCATGGTAGAATCGTTGATATGGGCTCAGCGAGCTGAAGACTTGAATGAAAGATTGATTGGACTCTCAAGATCCTGCATTGGTGTTCTTTTATTGAGAGAACAGTACAGGATAGCATGGGGACAGGACACATTAGCAGTGAAGAGCTACTGCTGCTGCTGCCTGGGGACAGGACCCATGGGTAGTCAGAGCTATTGCTGCTGCCCTGACTAGAGGGTTAGGGCTAATTTCATAAGGCATGGGTATATGACTTATTTTTACTCAAAAGAGAAATAAGGATGTAAAATGTCTATAAATGATTTCAGTACAGATGGGGTCTGGACATTGTGTTGTCATATTTTTAGATACGAATCTGGCCATATAGATCAGCATGTAGTTGAGAATGCACTGGGCTTCTCACCCTGGTGCAGCCCTAATTCATACCATAAAATAATCGACTGGGTCATATAGTTTGGCATGTAGTCCAGGTCACCTTCAGCTTCCCTAGCTGGGGCAGCCCGGATCCACATCATAAAACCTCCCTGAACCTATTTGGACTGGAAATCTTTGTGGATATGGATGATGGTCAGTCTTCTGTGACTACTTCTGGCTGTACAGGGTTGTAGAGCTGTCCCTAAATGGGGCCATAGGTACACTTAGGCAGTTTAGTGGACCAGAAGGCTTGCCCCATTGAGTTCAAGCCTGACAAGTTATACAGATCCTCTGGAGATGAGAGAGTCATTGACAAGAGGTGGTCCAGGAAGTGAAACATTTTTGACATGCATAAGACAAACAATGAAACAGACAACAAAATATCATAAGAAATACAAGCAGTATGTTTAACCCAATGAATAAGGTTTTGAAGTAGTGCAGAAACCTTGTCCTGACTAGGAGTTCAACCAATCATTTAGATTTAGGGTTGGTCAGACATGGATTTAATTTGGTGGCTGGGATACCAAGCCAGAAATATTTTGATGGTAGTCAGGAATATAGACACAACATTCAGTTTTTATAATGGCACAGGTGCCCCCTTGTGCTGCTGTCAAGACATCCAGAGCCAATTGGATTTGGAGGACTGCCTTTCACACGTGGGATACTTCTAAATTGAGCAGTGAAATGCTATGTTGTGTATCATTTAATGCCTTCATAGTAAATTTGTTTAGGACTTCCATGGGCAAGACTTGAATATGCTACAAAAGTCGGTTCCTAATTGGTGAAAGTAAATTGCGGAAAGATGGTCATACCAGCGGAAGACAGGGATGGTCAAGGGCTGTTGCAAGTAGGGTAGGTTAGCAGGAGGAGATATAGTAAATGTAGTTCCACCTTGCATCCAGAAAAAGCCTAGAGTGCATCGTCCAATCCATGCAGGTGGTAGCCAAGGTCATAAATTTGAGCCACATATCCACTGAGCACCGTTAGGGGCTAACCAATGCGTGTTGAGCCATGTATCCCAGTCAGTCTGAAACCAATCAGTATTTTTTTTAAGGCTATGATATGAGAACACATCTAACAGGGATTTTTTCCCATAGGTCGAGTGCTATAAGGCCATGTATCACAGGGGTGATTTTTTCCCCCAAAAGAAAGTGGCCTTTTACTGAGTTGCCCACTAGTAGGAGTGAACCAAATATATTCATCCCAAATTTTGTATTGTCCATCCTGTGTGTATTAATAAGTTGGGGAGATTACCTTTGGAACTTGTTCTGTATGATCCAACTGTGACAAGGCAAATCTAGTTAGTATTTGGACAGTAGTATTGAAGGAAAATGTTTGATTGTGGCCAGGGAACTTCCAGGTGTCAGAGGTAGATGGCCACAAGGAGACATTAATATTAATAATACATGAATATTGCGGAAGAAAAGAGCTAGAATCTAATATCCATGAATGCCTACTATAGGTACTACAGAAACATAATTTTTTCTCTCTTAAATCACTCTCATTTTTACAAAAGATAGCCAAATCAGGATTAACGGGTTTGCAAATCAAGAGTGGTTTCAATACAACTTGCTCCAATTATTTACATAAGAGCAGCAAGAATAGTAATAGTTCATACAGGCTTTTTTAAATGTGCTTCACTGGATCTTTTCCAGCGGAATCTCGGATTGAACCGTGAAGGCCTCTAGAGGCCAGAAAAGCCAAGCCAAGGACTTGCCATCAGATTTGGCCTGAAGTACCTAGAGATTTCAGTGGTCTTCTCTTTGAGGTCTCCCCAAATTTTCGGAGGTTCCTTGCACCTTCCAGATAAGCAAGCTTCCTGACTTACTGGGTAAGATTGCCAAAATCTCAGTAAACAAGGTACCAGGCCTGTGTTTCTGAGTGGCTGTATTCCAGAAAGTCCAATCTTTGTTCCTGAAACGCTGTCTTGTCATATCTGAGGCTGTGTGTTTCAAATATGACATTCCAGTCAAAGCCTTGGTAATATAACCAATGTGTCCTGTTATAAGGAGAACAGATTCTTATGGAACTTATGCAAATATTGCCACGAAATGAGCATACTCGTTCACAAAGGGTTTCCAAATTCAGGAGGGATAAGGTAGGGAGAAAAAGATAAATGTTTCAGTTTTGCTCATAAAGGTATAATTTCACCAAATGGCTGTAAGTTATAGTTAGCATAAGAGAAAAGAGAAAAAGATTTCCTTCATTATGAGAAAACAAAACAACACATCAAAACTCAACAATATTTCAAACAGAAGTCCTAAAAATTTATAATCGTCCTAATCAGTGCACACAGTCCTGTATAATCAATTCTTGAGCTGAATCTTCTGTCAGCAGATCGCTGAGCATAGTTTCTGTTAGAATTCTGTCATTTCTTACTCCGTTCAGTTTTACAATCTGAAGGTTTATCAGAAACCTGTCGTTTAGACTCTTTGTGTCAGAATTCTTTCCAGGAATTTCTAGGAGTTGAAACATATTTGCAAAAGGAAAAAGCATCAGAGTAAAACAACAACTATCTGCAAATGGACAAAGAACTCAAAAGGGCAATTGGCAAAGAAACTTGACTACTTCTGTGACATATAACACTGCCATATAATAAGTGAACTTATCACTGATAACCAGGGCAGATCAGAATTTTAGGAATGCTATCTAATTTTGAGACGTCTATATTAATAACATGTCCCCATCAAATACCAGCTAAGAAAGTCTATTGTCACTGATTTCACAATGTTTCCCATTTAATTTAATAGACCAAATAAGCCAAATTACTTTAGCATTTTCCTCCTTGTAGGAAGAGAGAGCAAATTTCTTTGAGAAGTCTCAGGGACCCTCTGAAAATCTACAGAGGAATCATTCTTCTGTCTACCAGGTCTAAAGAACGCCTTCATTCAGGATTTGAATATTTTTGAGGGAGAAGCTTGTCACAACATATCAAAAGTTTTTAAAATGTTGTTCAAATAGCAAACAACACTCACTGTGAAACAATGCTCAGGTATCCATTCAAAGTGATAACAGAAAGAGTCAAAAATATTAAGAGTAACCTCAGCCATTATTTTCACAAAACAGATTTGTCTCTTAGGTAGACTTACTCAAAGGAACAGCTTTTATAACCTCTTTATCAAGAGCAGATCAAAAGTTCAAGAAAATGTATCCTTTTAGAGAAAACCAAATTTGAATTTCTGCACGTACTTATGTTTCACATTCAAACTCATTCACTTAATTGAACTTACTTTAGTCTACTTGACCAGGCATAAAACTCATTTCAGAATTCCTCCTTCACAAAGCTTCTACATCTTTCTTTTTCATTTTCAGTACTTGTCACAAAGTCTTTCTTTTTTCCTTTCTAGTACATCAGGAGCAATTTATCTTTCTTAACCCATCAAACAAAAATATTTCCATTCTTTATACCTTTTTTACTGAAAGCATACATTTTAACTTCCTTGAATACAGAGCTCTTTTGCTTAGTAATTTCCAGTAGCTTTAATTCCATAGGTTAGTTAGAAGCTTTAACGCTTAACGGACCTTGTAAACACTAAAAAGGTAAACAATTATGAAATGTCTTTTATAGCAGCATTCTAAACACTTCACAACTTAAGAAACATGCCACTTCGCACTAAAACACAAGGCACGCTTTTTGATACACCCACACGCTTTTAGCCACTTCAATAAGAAGCCAAAAGTAGATAATTTAGATATGTTTAACGATAATGTGTGAGTGTTCTGTTCTATCCAAAAGTGACCCACATATTCATCTTTTTATCATTTAACTTAACTTGGCAAAACTCAAGATTGTTACCAAAAAGGATTTCGAAGCTGTTTTTTTCCCCAAGTATACAGACCATAAAAGTTATTGTACTCACTTTTATGAGTTTTATGTATTTAAGCCATTTGTTTCCAACAATTATGTTCAGATTACTATGGAAACCTCATGAGGCATTAGACAAAACTGGTCATCATTTAAAGCTATTATTTTGCTGACAAATTTAACAGACAGCATGAACTTATATGACTAGTAAACCGAGTCTGAATGCCTGCATCCTATGCAAATACTGACAACTCTGACAAGAAGACAATTTTCAATGAAACCAACAAACTTAAACAAGCTTTCATTTACCAAAGGTTAATTCACGTCACGTTAACTTTGAAAGTCACTCTGTTAATTTCGACTACATTTAGAATTTAAGAAAGCACTTACTTTAAGCCAACTAAACAGAGATCTTAATTTTGGCCAGACCATCCAGGGGTTAAAATATCACACGTATAATGTACACATAGACACATATACACAGAGACTGTACAACTATTGTTTTAAAAACTACTGCCATGAATCAGGTATAATATATAAAGCTCACCAGTTACAAATCAAAACTTTGTTTTGAGCCTTTTTACTAATACTTATGGAGAAGTCCCACAAGATGCTAGACTTTTTGCAAGGGAACACTTATGGCCATTTATCCTTTCCCCTCCTTTTTTTTTTTCAGTCTTAAGAATGAGTGATATGCTAGATAGTAGTTCCTGGAGAGAGGGGAAGATAATCCTTTTCATGGTAAAGGAACAAGGTGGAATCTGAACTGCCTCTAGAACTGTCTTTCCAGTCTTGCAAGGATTTTCTAAGGACGGTTGCTCTTGATTTCTCAGAAACTGGACTGTAACTTGAAGGACGTTCTAGGTTGATCTACCTGTCCAACTGCACCAGAAAGGCAGAGAGAAACATCACACATTTTTCTACCAGCTGGAGTTTCTGGGGCATAACCCATACAATTGAAAGTGTTTCTAATTAGTTAGAATGACCCTGAGTGATGAGTCTTAAGGGATGCTTATCTCATTCCCCACGGCAGTAAAGCCAGTGTCCGACTGACTGTGAAGTGGAGAAGGGTGGAATGCATACAAAGGGCTTGAACTGGCTGGAGGCCGGGGCTCCCAGTACCCGGGTTGAGAATGAAGTTGCTTGCAAAAGGTTTTCAAGTTTTACGATTATACAGACGTTCCAGGTTCTGGTCAAGTCCAGCCTGAACTTAACCAAGACTGGGTGACAACAGAGGACATGAGCAAAACAAAGAAAGAAAATGAAGACATCAGACCTCACCCTCAAGGCCGCTCAAAGACGGTTATCAAGAGAAGACTCACTCAACAGTTCCCGTGCTGGGGCACACTACTGTAGCATGACAGTTCACAGAATAAATCCCAGGTCTGCTACCCTCATAGCCAACTCAGTAGGTGACTAAAAGACTCAATGAGTCAACCCCCAAGAGAGGGCACCCTACTGGGGCTTTCTGGGGTGATCAGGCCCAGAAATGCCAAGTTTGGGCTCCCAGGGGTGGAGGCCATGACTGTTGACAGATTTCTTCTCTTGCCTGTTGCAAAGCTCAAAAGGAGACGAAAATCGCCATTGCAACTCTAAGAAAGATGAAAGAGACAGGTCCATTACCTTGAAAATTCCCCCTGAACCTGGGGCAGCATCCTACCTGTCATTCCTACTGTGGGGTTCCTATAACAAGGGGTGATGGGGGTGTCCCCCAGACTTGCATACATTGCATATCTTCCCTGGTATGCCTGGAAGTTACAGGTGCCTGGTGAACATCCTTCCTATTCTGCGTGGCAGTAATAGGTGCCTGGTGAATGGTCCCCAAGACAAAGGGAGAAGTTCAAGAGAGAACAGGATGGAGAAAATTAGTGAGGCATTTTCCGCCGCTCTGGGGGACATTCTACCCAATTGCGTGTTGGAGGCATTCTCCAAGAAGGGCTTCCCATACGCAACCAAAGGTTAGACTTTGGTACTTTCCTTGAACTGGAGTCCCAATTGGGACATTCACACAGTTCAGAGCATGGTCAGGTGCCATGGGAGGTATCCCAATCCAACGTTAGGAAGAGAAACCTTCCAAGGGAGTCTTGCAGATTGCTGACCATCCTAATGACTTAAGTGGCCGACCCGTGCCCACCTAAAATTTGTATATTAGAGATAGAGTCAGGAAGGAATGGAGTAATTCACTCTACATCGCCCTTAGGCTTAAGGTAGTGATTCTCTTCAAGCTGAATATCATGATTTACCCCATAGAGTAGCCATGGGCAGCAAACGTGGATTCATACAGCTATCCAAGACAGTTCCTGATGGAGAAGTGAATTTAGATTCATCCTCGAAACAGAGAGAGGCACAAGGAAGAAAAGGGCACTTACCAGAAGTTGAGCTCAGAAACCGATGAAGCAAGTTCCCGGTAGGGGGGCCACAAGATATGATGGTGGGTCAGCGAGCTGATGAGTCGGAAGAAAGATTTCTTGGTCTCTCAAGGCCTGGCAGAGGTGCTCTTTTATTTAGAGAATGGTACAGGATAACATAGGGACAGGACCCATGGGGAGTAAAGAGTTGCTTCATGGGGACGGGACCTATGGGTAGTGAAGAGCTGCAGGCATGGGAACTGGACGCACAGGCAGTGAATAGCTGCTGCTGCTGCATGGGGAAAGGAGCCATGGGCAGTCAGATGTCCTGCCGCTGCCCTGAGTTGAGGGTAAGGGCAAATTTTATAAGGCATGGGTACGTGACATTTTTACTGGAAAAAGAAAAGATGATGTAAAAAGCCATTAAAGGACTTCAGTACAGATGGAGTCTGGTTATTGTGTGGTCGTATAACATTAGATACGAATTTGGCCATATAGATAGGCATGTAGGTGAGCATCGCCTGGGCTTCTGTCACTGGGGCGCCTCTAATTCATACCAAAAAAAATTCACCGGGTCATATGCTTTGACATGTAGTCCAGGTAACCTTGGGCTTTTCGAGCTGGGGCAGCCTTAATCCACATCAATCCTCATGGTCTTTCTCAGCTATCTCCCATAGATACGCTTATCAGTCCGTTCTCCTTCATTCCAAGTTATGAATTTTGTATTTCTTTAATCACCATATGTTCTCTAGGCTGATGTGTGAGTGTTTTCATGATTTTTGGGCATTGGCTTTGAATTTCCATCGTTCACTTGAAGGAATCTTTGCTATCCTAGCCTAGGTCCAACTGAGCACTGAGAACACGAGGTGATCTTGGTTGGTTTGACATTCTGAGATCAGAAACTCCAAATTCTAGGTTGTCCAGGCAACCACCTTATGGGCATAATGTTTCTGAGACAAATTAGAGAAATCTGATGAATTCCTGTCTCCAGGTGAGATATTTTTAGGTCTCTTTTCTAAATTTGGGAAGGCTGGAACTTGACCCTGGATCCATGGTCCTCCTAGTAGATTACATCTAGATACTGCTTTACTTTATTTCTGTAGGGTTTGTAAGTTGTTTGATTTACACCCTAAGCTCTGGCATGTTTATCTTTCATTAAATATAAGTGTAATGTTCTAATTTTCAGCCAACTTCCTCACATATGCTGTCAAAACACATAGTCAATAATATTCTACGGCCAGAGATGGGAGAGAATTTCACTGGTGCCAAACTGAGCACTCTAGCTTTGGATGTCAGCCTTCACTTTGGATTGGTGATTCCCAGAGGGAATGAAAATATTCCAAAAAGGCGTGCTGATTTGGGGCATAAAGGATTTGACGCTGAAAGAGATTAGAGAAGATGAACTTCCAAGGACTGTGAATCTCCTCCAAATGCTTAATGATGCTACAGAAAGTAGACCATTGCAAATAGATTATGGGGAATACTATGAAGAGAATGTGTTCCGTGCTAAACAGATGAACCAAGGGAAAATGTTACCATCTATGATGTTACGAGTAATTACATTCACGAATAATCACAGCAGGCCATCTTCTTCCCAAGTTCAGGAAAAATATGGGTCCACAAGTAAAATTCAGGGCCAGCCATGTGTTCAGGAGTGTAAGTGCCCACATTCCTATTGGGTGGCCTGGGATTCATGGATTCGCATCACTGGTGCTGATCAGATTAGTCACGTTGGGAAAGATAGATTTCATGGTATGGTGTGTACAGAGATCACAAAGAAGTCGAAATTGTGAGCATACGTCAGAGATAGGCAATAGGAAAAAAACATGAAAATATTGCAATCTATGACACATCTGGTACACTTCCCTAAATACAGACTGAAGGAAGTGATGTGACCTTCATAGGTAGAATTGGCGGACTGCATGAGATGACACGATCATTGCACATCAGAGGCTTGAGTGGGCAACTTCAACTTTGGATGGACTCCAGGACTTTCACTGGGGAATGTCTACGCATTCGGCCATATTCACAAAATGTAACAGATTAAACCCAGGATAAAGTTAAAGTAAAGAAACCATGTCTAGAGAGAATGTAGTAGACATTTAAAAGTTCAAGGATAAAGTTAGAAACCCACAAGAAATCCAGGAAATGGAAAACTATTCAAGCTGGAAAGGGAGAGTAGTCGTGTGCATAGAAGATGCTGGGACAGCTTAGATGTTTGAGGGAGTTTATGACATCACAGTGAACATGTCACCCAAGATGGCCTCATGGTTATAGTCTGAGGATTGTCCTAGGCTACGATACTCAAGTTAGAGATACCCAGAAGAGAATTTAAAAACAGAAACCAGGCACTGGAACTTGAAGAGAGAGAATACACGCTGATTAAAGGGGTAAGAAAGAAGACATTGTGAGGAAGCAATAATAGGGGGACAAGCGGTGAGTGGAGAATATTGTAATCTACTCAAGTGTATGGGGAGGCCATGCTGATGCAAGCTTGAAACTCGATTTGAAACCAGAGGCTGGACTTTGGGCTTATCAGACCTACATAATCCTTCTGCCTTAATCATAATCCAAAATTAAGAATGATCTCCTGAGGACACCGTAGACAATGATTGATGCTTCCTTTCCTATGCCCCTAGCATTCATTGAAGAGAAGTCTCACTTTCCATGGCTCTGGCATTACAGAGGCCCATTTGGTACATGCTAATGTGTCACAAGGTATCTCTTTGAACACTTGAAGGAATGGACCCCCGTCATGCTTTGTGTATGTCCCATTGTTTGACAGGGCTCCAGAATTGTGCTGAGAAGCACCCTATTCCAGACGGCTTTGTTGCTTTGTGAGGGCTGCCCTACCAGGCTAGTATGCTTGGTTTGTCTTCAATGAAATTCTCTCCCCGTATCTCTTGAAGTAGAATGATTATTAATATCGTGTATTGACAGCATATGTAAGGAGGTTGGCTCAAAATTAGAACATTACAATTATGTTTATAGAAAAATTAACATGCCAGAGCTGAGGATGTAAATCGAACAAGTAAAACACTCTATAGAAATGTAGTAAGCCAGCATCTAGACGTAATCTAGTGGAACACTCAAGGATCGGGAGTAAAGTTCGAAACTTCCCAAATCCAGAAATGAGACGGAAAAGTATCTTACCTGGAGCAGAGTTCATCAGATTTCTCTAATATGTCTCGGAAACATAATGTCCGTGAAGGCGGTTGCCAGCACAACCTCGAATCTGGAGTTTCTGATCTCGGAATGTCAAAGCAATCAAGACGACCACGTGTTCTCAGGGCTCAGTGTCACCTCGGCCAGGATAGCAGTTTCCTACAGGTGACCGATGGAAATTCCAAGACAACACGCAACAATCACGAAAAGACTCAGACCTCGGCATACAGAACATATGGTGATTACAGAAATACAAAAGTCATAGCTTGCAATGAAGGAGAACGGACTGATAAGCATATTGAAGAGAGATAGGTCAGAAAGACCATAACGATTAGACTTTGGAAAAGAGGAAAAACTCCCTGAAAATGGAAGGCCAATAGAAATCACATCTGAATAATCCACAGTGAAAGACTTCAGTCATTAGACAGACTCTGACTGGACGTTTAAAAGTCCGAGAAAGTCACAAAGCCAAAAACTGCAGCGAAGGTCAAACCTGGACTAACTGGGAAGGGTGAGTTATGGGACTGCTCCACGTGGGCTCTGAAAGCCTGCATCCACGAGGCTAGACAGGACAGCAGACACACGATTCTGACAAATCCTCGAAATCACAGAGGGCCAGAAAAAGAAGCTGGCCTCATCTACACAGGGCCAGAGGTGGGCTCAAGTAGCATATTCAAGTCACATCCCACTCAACTGCAGGTTGCCAATGGAACACAAAAGGGGCCGGCCAGTGGGGAAGTGGTGAAGTCCGCGCATTCTGGTTCGGGCGCCCGGCTTCAGCCACACGGAATCCTGCAGGTGAGCATCCTCACGGCTCGTCCAGCCATTCTGGGGCAGATGTGTGAGGTAGTGTAGAGGTAGATGGGAAGCGACATTAGACAGCTCCACTCTTCCACAGCAAATACAACAGCACGGCCCGCAGATGTGAGCACAGCCATAAACTTCTGCCAAAACAAAGCCAATCGAAAGTTGCAAAGAATTGAAAAATTGAACCTCAAAAAAGAAAGCATGCCAGTAAGAAGTAAAAAATGTCTAGCAATAACCTTGGCCAAACAGGAGAAAGCTATGGAAACCGAAATCCAGCAAAGATTCTGAGGAAGAAACTCCGGAAGACACAAGGAAGTGGAAGGCTATTCCGTGTTCTTCGAATGGAAGAACTAACACACTTGAAGCGTCCATACCGCATAAAGCCATCTCTGGATTCCATGCAGTCCCAGTCAAATTCGCAGCACTATTTCCCACAGAAATTGAACAGAGAATCCTAGAGTTTCTTTCCAGCAACAAAGGACACTGAATAGCCAAAGGAGTACTGAGGAAAACGGACAAAGCAGCAGGCATCACACTTATTGATTTCCAGATATAGGACTAAGTGCTAGGTATGGAAACAGCACAGCCTGGCGCCCAAAAGAGGCACACAGACCCATGGAACAGAATCTAGAGCCCAGAGGTCAACTGACACACATATGGACAGCCCATTTTCGACCAGGGAGCCAAGAGAAGACAGCAGAGACAGGAGAGTCTCGACAAGAAATGGTGCTGCGAAGACAGCACAGCCACATGGAACACCGTGAGAGTAGACCGTGATGTTACACCAGGGACACACACCACCTCGAATTGGATAAAGACTTTAACGGAAGACTTGAAAACATGCAGCTTCTAGGAGAAAACGCAGGCAGCTTGCTCTTTGCCATCTGGCTTAGCCACCTGTTTGGAAGAAGCATGTGTGACCGGGCAAGGGAAACAAAGGAAACAAGAAACAAGCGGGACTCCATCCAACGCAGAAGCTCCTGCCCAGCCAATGACACCATCGACTGAATGCAAAGACTGTGCAACAACTGACAGCAGATGTTTGCAAACCGCACATCGGAGAAGATGTGAGCAGCCATAAGATCCCATGAACTCATACGTCTTCACAGGAAACAAAACAGCGAGCCCAATAAAACCAGGGCAAAAGATGGAAACAGACAGCTCTCCCAGGAAGATAGAGAGATGGACAACAGGTTGTATGAAAACATGCTCATCATCAAGTCTCTGCTCAATGCAAATACGAACGGCACTGAGATAGCAGCTCACAGTGGTCAGAATAGCTATAAGGATGAAGACAGGAACCAAGTTTCAGAGAGGAGGTGGAGAGAAGGCAAGCCTCCTGCACTGCTGGTGGAAGTGTAAACCAGTGCAGCCAGTACGCGAAGTGGTGTGGAATTGCATCAGAATTTTCAGAATCCATCTACCACATGATCCAGGTATTCCACTGTGGCGTATATATCCAAAGATCTTTGAAACACTAATGCACAGAGATCCTTGCATCGCTGTATTCCCCACAGCCTTACTCCCCATATGCAACATTTGGAAGCCTCCCTGATGCCCATCAAGGGACGAATGGAGAAGGAAGATGGGCTATAGCCACACAATGGCATAGCACTCAGCTGTAGGAACAGATGCAGTGCAGCCATTTGTGACCACCTGAATGGCTCCTGAGGGTATCAGGGGAACTGAAACAAGCCCTGGGGTAAGGTCAAATACCACAGGATCTCACGTACAAGGAGAAGAGGATAAATGGACCAACAAACAGGTAGCACGTGACATAGGATTGGCATTTCCCAGAGGGAAATGGGGGTGGGGGACGGAGGGACAAAGAGTTGATTAGGCACAAGTGTGTGGTGAGGGCCTGTAATTAGGCTTACACTGGTGAAGATGATGTAGCCTACACAGAAGTCTAAATCTATGAGGATGTAGATTTGAAAGCTATAGGATGCTAGAATGCAGGGTTAAGGAAATCAATTCACATACAATCAAAACACCAAAAAGGGGTGCAGATTTACGGCCTAAGGCTTTGGAGGCTGAAAGAGATTAGAGAAGATGAACATCCAAGGATTAGCAATCGCCTCCAAATGCTTAATGATGATACAGAAAGGTAGACCTTTGCAAAGAGATGAAGAGGAATACTACAAAGAGAACATGGTCTGAGCCAAATCATGAATCAACGGCAAATGTTACCGACCCTAATGTTACTACCGCTTCCCTTCACGAATGATCGAAGCAGGCCAACATCTTCCCAAATTCAGGCCAAAGGTTGGTCCAAAAGCCCAATTTGGGGCCGGGCTGTGGTGTAGCAGGTAAGTGCCCACATCCGCTTGGGCTGCCCGGGCTTCACAGGCTAGCATCACGCGTGCGGATCAGATTACTAGCATTAGGAAATACAGATTTCAAGGTCTGGTGGTCACCGAGATCATAAAGTAGTAGAAATGGTGAGGAGACCTTATCAGTACGCACCAGAAAAAGATCCACGAGAATATTACAATCTATGAATGCATAAGGAACACTTCCCCAAATGATGAAGGAAGGAAAACATGTGACCTGCCAAGGTGGAATTGTCAGACTGCTAGGAGATTACACGATCAGTGTGCATCAGAGGAATGCCTGGGCAACTTCAACATGAGAGTGCCTCCCGGACGTTCTCTGGGGAAAGTCCACCCATTTGGCCATATCCACAAAAGATAAGAGATAAAACCCGGGATAAGCTTAAAGGAAAGAAACCGGTGTCTAGAGGGAACTTAGTAGACCCTTCAAGTCCTTGGAGAAAGTTAGAAACTGACAAGAAATCCAGAGCAAGGAAAACTATCCTACCTGGAAACGGGGACTAGTCAGATTGGGATTAGATGGCTCTGAAACACTGTGTGCATTGAGGTTGTCAGGACAACTTAGAATCTGAGGGTGTTTATGACATCACAGTGAACATGTCACCCAAGATGGCCGCATGTTTACAGTCCGAGGATTGGCCTAGTCTAGGACACTCAAGTGAGAGATAACCAGAAACAGCTTTTCCAAACAAAAGCTTGAAAGGATCAAACAGACTCTGATTCAAGGGAGAAGAAAGGAATCATTGGGAACCAGCGATAATAGATGGAGAAGCACTGAGAGGAGAACACTGTCATCTACTCAAGTAGATGGTGAGGTCGTGCAGATTCAATCTTGGAACTTGATTTGAAACAAGAGGCCAGACTTGGGGCTTATAAGACCTACATTGTCCTTCTGCCTTACTCAAAATCCAAAGTACAGAATGATCTCTTGGGGACATTGAAGAGAAGAATCGAGGACTCCTTTCGTAGGCCCCTAACATCCTTTGAAGAGAACTCTACCTTTGCATAGCTCTGGCCTCACGGGGGCCCACTGGCTACATGCTAAGTTTTCCCAAGAGATCTCTTTGAAGCCTTGAAGGCATGGACGCCTGTCATGCTTGGGGTATGTGGCTTGGTTTGAAGGGCTCTAGAAGTGTGCTGAAAAGCACCCTTTTCCAGAGGGCTTCATTCCTGTGTGAAGGCTGCCCTCCCAGGCTACAGTGCTCAGTTGGGCTCCAATGAAATTAACTCCCCCATCTCTTGCCATAGAAGGAGTACTGATTCTGTGTTTTGACACCATATGGAAGGAGGTTGACTGAAAACTAGAACATTACCATGATATTTAAAGAAAAATACACACGCCAGAGCTGAGGATGTCAATCAAACAGTAACAGACTCTGTAGAAATAAAGTAAGCCAGTATCTAGATGTAATCTAGGGGAGCGTTCAAGGTTCAGGGCTGAACGTCGAAACTTCCCAAATCCAGGGAAAGAGACGGAAGGATTTCTCACCTGGAGAGAGGAATTCATCAGACTCATCGAATTTGTCTCAGAACCATTGTGTCCGTGAAGGTGGTTGCCAGGACAACGTCTAACCTGGAGTTTCTCATCTCACAATGTCAAATGAACCAAGATGGACACATGTCCTCAGTTCTCAGTTGGACGTAAGCTAGGATAGCAAAGATTCCTTCAACTGACAGATGGAAATTCAAAGACAACATCCAACAATCACCAAAGCACCCACACGTCGGCCTACAGAACATATGGTGATTAAAAAAATACAGAATTCCTAACCTAGAATGAAGGAGAACCCACTGATAAGCATATCGAAGGGAGAGAGATCAGAAAGAACACTACGATTAAACTAAGGAAAGAAAACAAGCTCCCAGAAAATGGAAGGCAAACAGAAATCACACCTGAATACTCCACAGTGAATGAAGTCAGTGTTTACAAAGAGTCTGCTTGAACGTTTGAAAGTCCGAGAAAGTCACAACCCCAAAATTTGCGGTGAATGTCAAACCTGGGCTAAATGGGAAGGGTGAGTTCTCAGACTGCTCCAAGCTGGCTCTGAAACCCTGTGTCCATGATGCTTGCTGGGACAGCAGAGACCCAATTCTGACAAATCCCAGTGGACCGGAAAAACAACCTGGCCTCGTCTACACAGGACCAGATTTGGGCTCAAGTAGCATATTCAAGTCACATTCCACTCAACTGCAGGTTGCCAATGGAACACGAAAGGGGCCAGCCAGTGTTGCATAGGTGACGTCCGCGTGTTCTGTGTCGGCAGCGTGTGGTTGGCCGCATGGAATTCTGGGGGTGAGCCTCCTCACCGCTCGTGCAGCCTTTCTGGGGCAGGCGTCCGAGGTAGTGTAGAGGCAGATGGGAAGCGACGTTAGACAGGGCCAGTCTTCCTCAGCAAATACGGCAGCGTTGCCAGCAGATATGAGCACAGCAGTAAACATCTGCCTAAACAAAACCAGTTAAAAGTTGCAAATGATAGAAAAACTGAACCTCAAAAAACAAAAAAGCATGCAAGAAAGAAAAACAAGTAATCTAGGGATAACCTGCACAAAACAGGTGAAAGCTATGTAAACCGAGAAATAGCAAACCTTTGGGAAAGAAATTCCAGAGGACACAAGGAAACGGAAGGGAATTCAGTGCTCTTGGAATGGAAGAAAACGAAGAAAGCATGAGGTATCATCACAATGATTCCTTTCTCATGCCTTGGATCAGCGTCTCTTTGGTCTCTTCAAGTTTCTGTGCCCGGTTTCTGTTTGGAAAAGCTGTTTCTGGGTATCTCTCACTTGATTCTGCTAGCCTAGGCCAATCCTTGGACTGTAAACATGTGGCCATCTTGGGTGACATGTTCACCGTGATGTCATAAACACCCTCAGAATTCTAAGTTGTTCTGACAACCTCCATGCACTCAATGTTTCCGAGCCATCTCATACCAGTCTGACTACTCCTGTTTTCCAAGTAGGATAGTGTTCCCAGTTCTGGATTTCTTGTCGGTTTCTAACTTTCTACTTGAACCTTGAAAGGTCTACAACATTCCCTCTAGACACGGGTTTCTTTCCATGAAGATTATCTCCGGTTTTCTCTCTTAACTTTTGCGGATGTGGCCAAAAGGGTGGACCTTCCCCAGAGAAATTCCTGGAGCTCCTCCCAAGTTGAATTTGCCCAGGCAATTCTCTGATGCGCAATGAGTGTGTCATCTCCTAGGAGTCTGACAATTCCACCTGGGCAGGTCACATGTTTTCCTTCCTACATCATTTGGGAAATTGTACATTATGCATTCATAGGTTGTAATCTTCGCAGCGTCCATTTTCTGGTGTGTATTGAAAATGCCTCCTCAGAATTTCTACTTCTTTATGATCTCTGTGCCCACCATACTGTGAAATCTGTATTTCCTAATGCTAGCAATCTGATCTGCAACCCTGATGATAGCAGGTGAAGCCCGGGCCGCCCAATCAGAACTTGGGCACTTACCTGCTACACCACAGGGCCGACCCTGAATTGGGCTTTTGGACAAAACTTTGGCCTGATCTTGGGAAGATGTTGGCCTGCTTCAATCATTCGTGAAGGCAGTTAGTAACATCATGGACGGTAGCATTTTCCGCTGGTTCATGAGTTTAGCATGGAACACGTTCACTTGGTAGTGTTCCTCTTCGTCTCCTTGCAATGGTCTACCTTTCTGTAGCGTCCTTAAGCATTTTGAGGTGATTACCAATCCTTCGAAGTTCATCTTCTCTAATTTCTTACAGACTCCAAAGCGATAAGCCGTGAAACTTAACGTCTTTTGGGAGTTTTAATTTTACGTGAATTGTTTGCCATAACCCAGCATTATAACATCCTATACCTTTCAGATCTACATCCTCATAGATTTAGACTTCTGTGTACTTTACATCATCTTCACCACCGTAAGCCTAATTACAGGCCCTCACCACACACTTGTGTCTAATCAACTCTTTCTCCCTCTGGGCCCCGCCACCTTTCCCTCTGGGAACCAAAAATCCCATGTCACGTGCTACCTGTTTCTTGGTCCTTTTTTTCCTCTTCTCCTTGTAAGTGAGATCCTATGGAAATTGACCTTCCCTCTGGGGCTTGTTTCCATTCCCCTAAAACCCTCAGGAGCCATTCTGTTGGTCACAAATGGCTGGAATGCATCTGTTCCTGCAGCTGAGTGCTATGCCGTTGTGTGGCGATAGCCCATCTTTCTTGTCCCTTCGTCCCTTGATGGGCACCAGGGAGGCTTCCCTGTCTTTGATATCGGGAGTAAGGTTGTGGTGAGCCAGCGGTGCATGGATCTCTGTGCATTAGCGTTTCCAAGTTCTTTGGATATATATGCCACAGAGGAATACCTGGATCATGTGGTAGATGGATTCTGAAAATTCTGAGGCAATTCCACACCACTTTGCGTAGTGGCTGCACCGGTTTACACTCCCACCAGCAGTGCAGGAGGCTTCCCTTCTCTCCACCTCCTCTCTGAAACTTGTTGGTTCCTGTCTTCATCCTTATAGCCATTTTGACCACTGTGAGCTACCTCAGTGCAGTTCGTATTTGCATTGAGCAGAGACTTAATGATGATGAGCATGTTTTCATACAGCCAGTGGGCCATCTTTCTATCTTCCTGGGAGAGCTGTCTGTTTCCATCTTTTGCCCAGGATTTATTTGGCTCGTTGTTTTTTCTCCTGTGGAGACGTATGACTTCATTGGATCTTTTGGCTATTCACCCCTTCTCCGATGTGTGGTTTGCAAACCTGCTGTCCCACTTGTTGTGACGTCTTTGCACTGAGTTGATGGTGTCATTGGCGGGGCAGAAGCTTCTGTGTTGGATGGAGTCCCGCTTGTTTCTTGTTTCCTTTGTTGCCCTTGCCCAGTAACACATGCTTCTTCCAAATAGGCGGCCAAGCCAGATGGCAAAGAGCAAGCTGCCTGCGTTTTCTCCTCGAAGTGTCACGGTTTCAAGTCTTCCATTCAAGGCTTTAATCCATTTCAAGGTGGTGTGTGTGCCTGGTGTAACATCACAGTCTACTCTCATTGTGTTACATCTGGCTGTGCAGTCTTTCCAGCACCATTTCCTGTCTACAGTCTCTTTTCTCCACTTTCTCCTCTTGGCTCTCTGGTCGAAAATGGGCTGTCCATAGATGTGTGAGTTGATTTCTGGGCTCTCGATTCTGTTCCATGCAGCTGTGTGCCTCCTTTGCAGGCCAGGCTGTGCTGTTTTGGTACCTAGCTCTTCGTCCTATATGTGGCAGTAAGAAAGTGTGATAATTGCTGCTTTGTTCGTTTTCCCCAGGATTCCTTTTGCTATTCAGGGTCCTTTGTTGCTGGATAGAAACTTTAGGATTCTCTCTTCTATTTCTGTGGGAAAGATTTCTGCAACTTTAACTGGGACTGCATGGAATCCAGGCATTGCTTTGTCGACAAAAATAATCCATAACCAATCTGTAAATGAAAATTTGGGGGAGTTTATTCTGAGCTTCAATCTGAGGATTATAACCCAGGGCCTTTCTACCCAAAGGAAGAAAGAGCATCAGAGAAGTGGGGTGCACAGACTGGTTGTATTCTCCTCATAGAGGATGTTTCACATAGGATTGAAATGTCCCATTTACAATAGTTGCGAGACTGCTCTGTTGGCACAGCGATTGATGGAAATAGCAGGTAGGTCTTCTGTCTCAGTGAACACAGTAGGGTGGCAGTCTGTTGTCTCCAGCTGACTGGTCACAGGTGAGCTGGGTGGTCAAAGGTGAGTGCAGCAATCAGTTCCTAGCCTAGGGAGAAATGCTTATCCCTAAAGAAATGCTAATGTGGGGGGAAGTTGCACCTTTATCTCAAGGGCCATAGGAAATGTCTAAGCAGATATGCAATGCGTGCTAAATAGCCATAGTCAGGCCCTTTTGGAAAAAACAAAAGCAGGCCGAATTAGGTTTATACCAAATGGCTTCCTCATATACTCCAATATATCCAATTGCTTCCCATTTTTATTTGTCAGCTCTATGCCGTGTGGACGTTTCAAGTGTGTCCGTTGTTGCATTCGAAGGGCACGGAATAGCCTTGCATTTCCTTGAGTCTTGTGTATTTTCTTTCCCCAAAACTTTGCTACTTTTTGGTTTCCATCACTTTCTCCTGTTTGTCCAAGGTTATTCGCAGATATCATTTTCTTCTCACTGGCATGGGTTTTTTTTGAGGTTCAGCTTTTCTATTCTTTGCAACTTTTAATTGGTTATGTTTGGCAGAAGTTTATGGCTGTGCTCAAATCTGCTGGCCGTGCTGCTCTCTTTGCTGAGGAAGAGTGGCGCTGTCTAGCATCGCTTCCCATCTGCCTCTACACTAGCTCGCAAGCCTGACCCAGAATGGCTGGACGAGCATTGAGGAGGCTCACACCCAGGATTCCACGTGGCCGACCCTGGCCTGCCGACCCAGAACACGTGGACTTCACCGCTGGCCCACTGGCTGGACACTTTCGTGCTGCATTGGCAACCTGCAGTTGAGTGGAATGTGACTTGAATATGCTACTTGAACCCAACTCTGGCCCTGTGTAGATGAGGCCAGGTTGTTTCTCTGGCCCACTGTGATGTCGGAGGATTTTTCAGAATCGTGTCTCCTCTGTCCAGTCTAGCTTGGTGGACACAGGGTTTCACAGCACGCATGGAGAAGTCTCATAACTCACCCTTCCCAGTTAGGCCAGGTTAGACCTTCCCTGCAGTTTTTGGCGTTGTGACTTTCCCGGACTTTCAATCGTTCAAGTAGAGTCTGTGTAATGACTGACATCTTTCACTGTGGATTATTGAGGTGTGATTTCTGTTGGCCTTCCATTTTATGGGACCCTGTTTTCTTTGCCATGGTCTAATCGTCATGTTCTTTATGAGCTTGTCCTTTGACATGCCTATCAGTATGATCTCCTTCACTCCATTTTAGGAATTTTGTATTTCTTTAATCGCCATATGTTCTGTAGGCCAAGGTGTGAGTCCTTTCGTGATTGTTGGGTGTTGTCCTGGAATTTCCATCATTCACTTGAGGGAATCTTTGCTATCCTAGCCTAGATCCAACTGAGCACTGACTACACGAGGTCATCTTGGTTCGTTTGACATTGTGAGATGATAAACTCCAGGTTCAAGGTTATCGTGGCAACCACTTTCACGGGCCCAATGGTTCTGACACAAATTAGATGAATCTGATGAATTCCTCTCTGCAGGTGAGAGACCTTCTGTCCCTTTTCTGGATTTGGGAAGTTTCGAGCTTGACCACTGATTCTTGAACTTTCCACTAGATTACGTCTAGATACTGGCTTACTTTATTTCTACAGGGTTTGTTATTTGTTTGATTTACATCCTCAGCTGTGGCATGTTTATTTTTCTTTAAGTATAATGGTAATGTTCTAATTTTCTGTCATCCTCTCTACATGTGGTATGGAAACACATAATCAATACTCCTTCTACCGTAAGAGATATGGGGAGAGGATCTCACTGATCCCACTGAGCCCTGTAGCCTGAGAGGCCGGCCTTCACAAAGGATGGATGCCCTCTGCAAAAGGGTACTTTTCAGCACACTTCTAGAGCCCCTCCAAACCAAGAGACATACCCAAGCATGGCAGGGGTCCATTCCTTCAAGGCTTCAATGAGCTCTCTTGTGACATATTGGCATATACCCAGTGGGCCCCCATGACTTGAGAGCTGTGGGAATTGAGAATTGTCTTCAAGAATGCTGGGGGCATAGGAAAGGAGGCCTCGATTCTTCTCTTCAATGTCCTCAATTGATCATTCTTGACTTTTTATTATGGGTAAGGCAGAAGGGCAACGTAGGTCTGATAAGCCCCGGGTCCGGCCTCGTTTTTCAGAACACATTTCCAGCTTGAATCAGCATGGCCTCCCCAGACTTCCGTAGATGACAATGTTGTCCTCTGAGTACTTGACCCTCTATTGTCTCTTCTTCCCAATGATTCCTTTCTAATCCCTTGAATTAGCGTCTCTTTGATGTCTTCAAGTTTCTGTGCCCGGTTTGTGTTTGGAAAAGCTGT
Organism: Equus asinus; assembly: GCF_041296235.1. Taxonomy (NCBI): domain Eukaryota; kingdom Metazoa; phylum Chordata; class Mammalia; order Perissodactyla; family Equidae; genus Equus; species Equus asinus. The sequence goes on along the minus strand of NC_091813.1, from coordinate 4,211,353 downwards.
TTCTGTGTACCTCTCAATTGAATATCCTAGCCCAGGCCAATCCTAGAGCTGGAAACCTATGGCCAACTTTGGTGACGTGGTCACCATGATGTCATAAACACGCTCAGAATTCTAAGTTGTCCTGACAACCTCCATGCACACAGTGTTTCAGAGCCATCTCATACCAGTCTGGCGACTCCCCCTTTCCAGGTGTGATAGTTTTCCTTTTTCTGGACTTCTTGTCGGTTTCTAACTTTACCCTCGAACCTTGAAAGATCTAGTACATTCCTTCTAGACAGTGGTTTCTTTCCTTTAAGATAGTCCTGGGATTTATCTCTTATCTTCTGTGGATGTGGCCAAATGTGTGGACTTTCCCCACAGAAAGTCCTGGAGTCCCTGCGAAGCTGAAGTTACCCAAGCAATCCTCTGATGAGCAATGATCATGTCAACTCATAGCAGTCTGGTGTTTCCACCTTGGCAGGTCAGATGTTTTCCTTCCTTCATCATTTGGGGAAGTGTCCCTGATGTCTTCATAGATTGTAATATTCTCATGGTTCATTTCCTGGTGTGTATTCATAAGGTATACTCACAATTTCTACTTCTTCATCATCTCTGTCGGCAAAATACCTTGAAATCTATATTTCCTAATGCTCCTAATCGGATCTGCACCTGCGATGCCAGCCTACCAGTCCCAGGCCGCCCAAGTGGAACACGGACACTTACCCACTACACCAGAGGGCTGGCCCTGAAGTGGACTTTTGGACCAACCTTTGGCTTGAACTTGGGAAGATGTTGGTCTGCATTGTTTATTCGTAAAGGTAATTAGCAGTAACATCGTGGACAGCAACATTTTCAGTTGTCTCAGGAGTTTAGCACGGGTCATGTTCTGTTGGTAGTGTTCCTCTTCATCTCTTTGCAATGGTCTACCTTTATGTTTCATCATTAAACATTTCGAGGTGATTATCAATCCTTTGAAGTTCATAATCTTTCAGCCTGCAAACTTTATCCCTTAAACCTGCTTGCCTTTATGGAGTTTTGATTTTAGGTGAATTGATTTCCATAACCTAGCATTAGAAAATCCTATAGCTTTCAGATTTACATCCTCATAGATTTAGACTTCTGTGTATGCTACATCTTCTTCCCCACAGTAAGCCTAATTACAGGCCCACACCCCACACTTGTGCCTAATCAACTCTTTCTCCCACCGTCCACTGCCACCCGTTCCCTCTGGGAACCACCAATCCCATATCACGTTCTACCTGTTTGTTGGTCCTTATTTTAATCTTCTGCTCATAACTGAGATGCAATGGTATTTGATTTCTCCCTTGGGCTTGTTTCAGTACCCCTCCCACCCTCAGGAGTGATTCTGCTGTCACAAATCGCTGGACTGCACTGTTTCTTACAGCTGAGTGTTTTGCCTTTGTGTGGATATAGCCCAACTTCCTTCTCCATTGGTCCTTTGATGGGCACCAGGGCGGCTTCCAAGTCTTGGATATTAGGAGTAAGGTTGTGGTGAACATAGTGGGGCACGGATCTGTGTGCATTAGTGTTTCACAGTTCTTTGGATAAACACGCTGGAGAGGAATAGCTGGATCATATGGTAGATGGATTTGGAAATTTCTGAGGCAATTTCACATGGCTATGCCTAGTGCCCTCACCGGTTTGCACTCCCACCAGTGGTGCAGGACTCTTCCCTTCTCTCCACCTTCTCTCTGACACTTGTTGTTTCCTGTTTTGTTCCTTATAGCCATTCTGAACACAGGGAGCTGTCATCTCATTGCCGTGAGGATTTGCCTTGGCCTTATACTTAATGGTGTTGAACATGTGTTCATACAGCTGTTGGCCACCTTTCTGTCTCTTGGGGTAAGTCTCTGTTTCCATCTTCTGCCCAGGATTTAATGGGCTTGTTTTTTCTCTTATGGAGACGTGTGTGGTCATTGCGTCTTTTGGCTATTCAGCCCTTCTCAGATGTGTGGTTTGAAACATCCTCTCCCTGTTGTCATGCTGTCTTTGCATTGAGTGGACGGTTTCCCCACTGGACAGAAGCTTCTACGATAGATGGAGTCCTGCTTCTTTCTTCTTTTCTTTGTTGCCCTTGCCCAGTCACACATGCTTCTTCCAAATAGGCGGCTACCCCAGATGGCAAAGAGCAAGCTGCCTGTGTTTTCTCCTAGAAGTTTCACTGTTTCAAGACTTCCATTGAAGGCTTTAATCCATTTCGAGGTGGTGTGTGTTCCTGGTGTAACATCATGATCTACTCTTATTGTGTTACATATGGCTGTGCAGTCTTCCCAGCACCATTTATTTTAGAGACTCTCCTTTCTCCACTGTCTCCTCTTGCCTTCCTCATTGCAAATGTGCTGTCCATATATGTGTGAGTTGACCCTTGGGTTCTGCATTCTGTTCCCTTGGTCTTTGTGCCTGTTTTTGGGACTAGGCTGTGCTGGTTCGGTACCAAGCGCTTAGTCCTACATGTTGAAATCATAGTGTGATACATCCTGCTTTGTTCATTCTCCTCAGAATTCCTTTGGGTATTCAGGGTCCCTTGTTGCTGGATAGAGACTTTAGGATTTTCTCTTCTATTTCTGTGGGAAAGATTGCTGTAAATTTGACTGGGATTGCATGCAATCCAGAGATTGCTTTATCCATTACGGACGTTTCAGGTGTTTTAGATCTTACATTCCTAGAGCATGGAATACCCTTCTGTTTCCTTGTGTTTTCTGGAATTTCTTTCCCTAAAGCTTTGCTAGTTTTTGGTTTCCATAGCTTGCACCTGTTTGTCTAAGCTTATTCCTAGAAATCTTCTTCTTCTTACTTGCATGTTTTTTTTTCCAGAGGTTCAGTTTTCCTACTCTTTGAAACTTTTCATTGGTTTTGTTTTGGCAGATGTTTATGGCTGTGCTCACATCTGGTGGCTATGCTGCTGTATTAGCTGGGCAAGACTGACGCTGTCTGATGTTGCTTCCCATCTACCTCTACACTACCTTGGACGCCTGCCCCATAATATCTGGACCATCTGTGAGGAGGTTCACCTCCAGGATTCTGCATGGTCTGCCCTGGGTGCCGATCCAGAATTTGTGGGCTTCACCACTGCACCACTGGCCAGCACCTTTCATGTTCCATTGGAAACCTGCATTTGATGTGGAATGTGAGTTGAATATGCTATTTGGGACAAATCTTGCACTGTGTAGATGAGGCCAGTTTGTTTTTCTTCTCCACTGTGATGTCGGAGGATTTCTCAGAATTGGGTCTCTGCTAGGACAGCAAACTTCATTGACACAGGTTTTCAGAGCCCCATTTTAGCAGTCTCATAACTCACCTTACCATTTAGCCTAGGTTTGACATTTACTGCAGGTTTGGGGTTTGTGCCTTTCTCTGTCTTTCGAACGTTCAGGGTATTTCTAAAACGGACATCTTTCATTGTGGATTATTCACGTGTGATTTCTGTGTGTCTTCCATTTTCTGGGACGGTTTTTTGTTTTCCATGGTATAATTGTTGATATGGGCTTGGCGAGCTGAAGACTCGAATGAAAGATTTCTCGGATATTCAAGGTCTGGCATTGGTGCTATTTTATTTAGAGAATAGTACAGGATAGCATGGGGACAGGACACATGGGTAGTGAAGTGTTGCTGCTGCTCCCTGGGGATGGGACACATGAGCAGTCAAAGCTCCTGCTGCTGCCCTGAGTTGAGGGTTAGGGCTAGTTTTATAACTCATGGGTACATGATTCATTTTTACTGGAAAAAGACATGATGTGGTAAAATGTCTTTAAATGATTTCAGTGCAGATGGGGTCTGGTTAATGTGCAGTCATATAACTTTAGATACGGATCTGGCCCTGTAGATCAGCATGTAGGTGAGGATGCGCTGAGCTTCTCTCCCTGAGTCAGCCCTAATTCCACCTGCTCATACAGTTTGGCATGTAGGCCAGATCACCTTGGGCTTCCCTAGCTGGGGAAGCCTTAATCCACATAATAAACACCCCCTGAACCCATTTGGACTGGAGAGGTTTGGGGATATGGACGATGGTCAGTCTTCTGTAACTACTTATGGCTGTACAAGGTTGCAGAGCTGTCCCTAAATGGGGTCATAGGTACAGGTAGGAAGTTCAGTGGACTGGAAGGCTTCACCTGTGGAGTTCAAGGCTGACAAGGTATACAGAGCCTCTGGAGACGAGAGAATCATTTGACGAGAGGTGGTCCAGGAGGTGAAACTTTTTTCACATGCAGAAGACAAACATGAAACAGACAACAAACTATAATAAGAAATACAAGCAGTTTGTTTAACCCAATGTATAAAGTATTGAAGTAGTGCAGAAACCTGGTCCTGACTTGGAGTTCAACCAATCGTTTAGAGTTAGGGTTGATAAGACATGGATTTAATTTGGTGGTTGGGATAGGAAGCCAGAAATATTTTGACAGTAGTCAGGAATATAGACACAACATTCAGTTTTTATAATGGCATAGGTGCCCCCTTGTGCTGCTGTCAAGACATCCAGTGCCATTTGGATTTGGAGGACTGCCTTACACATTTGGGATACTTCTAAATTGAGCAGCAATATGCTATGTTGTGCGTCATTTAATGCCTTCATAATAAATTTGTTTAGGACTTCCATGTGCAAGACGACACTTTTGATACCTAATTGGGGAAGGAAAATTGCGGAAAGATGGTCATACCAGTGGAAGACAGAGCTGGTCCGGAGCTGCTGCAGTTGGGTAGGATAGCAGGAGGAGATGTAGTAAATGGAGTTCTACCAAGCATCCAGCTAAAGCCTAGTGTGCATCGTGCAATCCATTTAGGTGGCAGCAAAGGCCATAAATTGGAGCCGCATAGCCACTGAGCACCATTAGGTACTAACCAAAGCGTCCTGGGCTGTCTATCCCAGTCAGTCCCAAACCAATCAGTACTTTTTTAAGACTATGATATGAGAACACTTATAACAGCAAATTTTTCCCATAGGTCGGCTGTTATTAGGCCATGTATCACAGGTGTGGTTGGTTTGTTCCCAACAGAGAGTGACCTTTTAGTGAGTTGACCACTAGTAGGAGTGAACCAAATACATTCATCCCAAATTTCATATGGTCCATCCTGTGTGTATCGATAATTTAGGTAATTTACCTTTGGAACTTGTTGTTTCTAATCCACCTGTGACAAGGCAAATCTAGTTAGTATTTGGGGGGATGTTATAAAGGAAAATGTTTGATTGTGGCCAGGGAACTCGCACGTGTCAGACATAGATGAGCATAAGGAGACATTATGATTAGTAATAGATGAATCTTGCAGAAGAAAGAGCTAGAATCTAATATCCATGAATGCCTACTATAGCTTCTACAGAAACATAATTTTTTCCTCTCTTAAATCACCCTCATTTTTACAAAAGATAGCCAAATCATGTTTAACAGGTTTGCAAGTAAAGTGTAGTTTCAATACAACTTGCTCCAATTATTTACATAACAGCTACAAGAATAGCAATTTTTTGTACAGGCTTTTTAAAGTATGCTTTGCTGGAAATTTTTATGAGGAATCACAGATTCAACTGTGAAAGCCTCTACAGGCCAGAAAAGCCAAGCCAAGGATTTGCCATCAAATTTTGCCTGCAGTACTTACAGATTTGAGTGGAGTTCTCTTTCAGGTCCCCCAAAGTGTTTGGAGGTTACTTGCACCTGCCAAATAAGCACGTTTCCTTACTTAACGGGTAAGATTGCCAGAATCTCTGTAAACATGGTACCAGGCCCGTGTTTCTGAGTGGCTGTATTCCAGAAAGTCCAATCTTTGTTCCTGAAATGCTGTCTTGTCATATCTGAGCCTGTATGTTTCAAATATGACATTCCACTCAAAGCCTTGGTAATATAACCAATGTGTCCTGTGATAAGGAGAACGGAATCTTATGGAACTTATGCAAATATTGCCACTAAATAACCATACTCAGTCACAAAGTGTTTCCAAATTCTCGAGGGATAAGGTACAGAGAAAAAGATGAATGTTTCAGTTTTGCTCATAAAGGTATAATTTCACCAAATGGCTGTAAGTCAAAGTTAGCATAAGAGAAAAGAGAAAAAGATTTCCTTCATTATGAGAAAACAAAACAACACATCAAAACTCAACAATATTTCAAACAGAAGTCCTAAAAAATTATAATCGTCCTCATCAGTTCACACAGTCCTGTATAATCAATTCTTGAGCTAAATCTGTCCTTAGCAGATCGAGGAGCTTAGTTTCTGTTACAATTCTGTAGTTTCTTACTCAGCTCAGTTTTACAATGTGAAAGTTTATCAGAATCCTGTAGTTTAGATCCTCTGTGTCAGAATCCTTTCCAGGAATATCTTGGAAGACGAAATATATTTGCAAAAGAAAAAAACATCAGAGTAGAAAAACAACTATCTGCAAATGGACAAAGGACTCAAAAGGGCAATTGACAAAGACACTTGGATACTTCTGTGACATATGACCCTTCCAGATAATAAGCGGTCTTATGACTGATAACCAGGAAAGATCAGAATCTTAGCAATGCTATATAATTTTAAGACATCTATATTAATAACATTTACCAATCTAATACCACCTAAGAATATCTATCATCACTTGTTTCACAGTTTCCCCTTTAATTTAATAGAAAAAATAAGCCTAATTAGTTTAATGTTTTCCTCCTTACAGGAACAGAGAGCAAATTTCTTTGAGAAGTCTCAGGGGCCCTCTGAAAATCCTCAGAGTAATTTCTCTTCTGTCCACCAGGTCAAAAGAAAGACTTCATTCAGGATTTGAATATTTTTGAGGGAGAAGCTTGTCAAAACATAGCCAAAGTTTTTAAAATGCTTCTTCAAATAGGAAACAACACTCACTGTGAAACAATGCTCAGGTATGTATTCAAAGTGATGACAGAAAGAGGCAAAAATCTTAAGAGTGACCTCAGTCATTATTTTCACAAAACACATTTCTCTCTTAGGTAGACTTACTCAAAGGAACAGCTTTTATAACCTCTTTATCAAGAGCAGATCCAAAGTTCAAGACAAAGTATCATTTTAGAGAAAACCAAATTTGAATTTCTGCACCTAATAATGTTACACATTCAAACTCATTCACTTAATTGAACTTACTTTAGTCTGCTTGAGTAGGCCTAAAACTCCTTTCAGAATTTCTACTTCACAAACCTTCTTCAACTTTCTTTTTCGTTTTCAGAATTTGTCAACAACTCTTTCTTTTTTCCTTTCTAGTACATTAGGACAAATTTATCTTTCTTCACCCATCAAACAAAAATATTTCCATTCTTTATACCTTTTTTACTGAAAGCATACATTTTAACTTCCCTGAATACAGAGCTCTTTTCCTTATTAATTTCCTGTAGCTTTAATTCCATAAGTTAATTAGAACTTTTAAGCCTTAACAGATCTACTAAACGCTAAAAAAGTAAATAATTATGAATTGTCTTTTATATCAGCATTCTAAACACTTCATAACTTTAGAAACATGCCACTTCTCAATAAAACACAAGGCATGCTTTTTAATACACCCAAAGGTTTTAGCCTCTTCAAGAAGAAGCCCAAAGTAGATAACTTAGATATGTTTATTAATAATGATTCAGTGTTTCAGCCTATCCAAAAATGACCCGCATATTCATCTTTTTATCATTTAACTTAACTTTGCAAAACTCAAGATTGTTACACAGAAAAATTTCGAAGCTGTTTGTTTTTCAACAAGTATACAGAGCATAAAAGTTATTGTGCTCACTTTTATGAGTTTTATGTATTTAAACCATTTTTTCCAACAATTATGTACAGATTACCTACAGAAACCTCCTGAGGCATTAGACAAAACTGGTCATCATATAAAGCTATTATTTTGCTGACAAATTTAAGAAAGTGAGCTTATATGACTAGAAAACCCATGCTGAATGCCTGCATCCTATGCAAACACCGACAACTCTGACAACAAGATAATTTTCAATCAAACCAACAAACTTTAACAAGCTTTCATTTACCAACGGTTAATTCACATCACGTTAACTTTGAAAGGCACTGAGTTAATTTCTACTACATTAGAATTTATGTAAGCACTATCTTTAAGCCAACTAAACAGAGATCTTAATTTTGGCCATACCATCCAGGGGTAAAAATATCAGACGTATGATGTACACATAGACACACATAGACAGAGACTGTACAACCATTGTTTTAAAAACTACTGCTGTGAATCCGGTACAATAATATAAATCTCACCAGTTATGAATCCACACTTTGTTTTGAGCCTTTTTACTAATACTTATGGAGAAGACCCTCGAGATGGTAGACTTTTTGCAAGGGTGCACTTATGACCATTTATCCTTTCCCCTCTTTTTTTTTTTTCAGTCTTAAGAATGAGTGATGGGCTACATAGTAGTTCCTTCAGAGGGGGAATGAGAATCCTTTTCATCATAAAGGAAATAGGTGGAATCTGAACTGCCTCTAGAGCTGTCTTTCCAGTCTTGCAAGGATTTTCTAAGGACAGTTGCTCTTGATTTCTCAGAAACTGGACTGTAACTTGAAGGACATTCTAGGTTGATCTACCTGTCCAACTGCACCATAAAGGCACAGACATACCTCTCAAATTTTCTCCCAGCTGGAGTCTCTGGGTCATACCCATACAATTGAACGTGCTTCTAATTAGTTAGAATGACCCTGAGTGGTGAGTCTCTTGGGATGCTTACATCATTCCCCATGGCAGTAAAGCCAGTGTAGGACTGACAGTGTACTGGACAAAGGTGCAGTGCCTCCAGAGGCCTGGAACATGCTGGAGGCCGGGTCTCCCAGTACCCGGGTTGAGAGTTAAGTCCCTTTCAAAATATTTTCAAGTTTTTCGATTTTACAGAAGGTCCCGGTTCTGCTCAAGTCCAGCCTGAAATTAAGCTCGACTTGGTGACAACAGAGGACATGATGAGCAAAACAAAGAAATTAAAAGAAAACACCAGACCTCACCCTCATGGCCATTCCCAGAGGGTTATCATGATAAAAGTCACACAACAGTTCCCATGCTGGGGCATACTACCCTAGCACGACAGTTCACAGAATAAATCACAGGTCTCCTAACATCATAGCCAACTTAGTAGGTGACTAAAATACTCAATGAGTCAACCGCCAACAGAGGGCACCCTACTTGGGGTCGCTGGGGTGATCAGGCCCAGAAAGCCAAAGTTGGGGCTCCCAGTGTTGGAGGACTTGACTGTTGAAAGATTTCTTTGTTTCCCGGTTGCAAAGCTCAAAAGGAGACAAAATTTGCCATTGTAACTCTAAGAAAGATGAAAGAGACAGGTCTATTACCTTAAAAATCGCCCCTGAACCTAGGGAAGCATCCTACCTGTTGTTCCTACTGTGGGGTGCCTATAGCAAGGGGTGATGGGGGTGTCCCCCAGAATTGCATCCTTTGGATATCTTCCCTGGTATGCCTGGCAGTAACAGGTGCTTGGTGAACATCTTTCCTATTCTGCCTGGAAGTAATAGGTGCCTGGTGAGTGGTCCCCAAGAGAATAGGAGAAGTTTAAGAGAGAACATGATGGAGAGAAGTAGTGAAGAAGTTTCCACCACGCTGGGGGACATTATACCCAATTGTGTATTGGAGCCATTCTCCGAAGAAGGGTTTCCAATACTCAACAAAAGGTTAGAGTTCGGTACTTTCCCTGAACTGAAGTCCCGATTGGGACATTCACACAGTTCAGATGGTCAAGTGTAATGGGAGGTATCTCAATCCAGCTTTAGGAATAGAAAACTTCCACGGGATTCTTGGAGATTGCCAACCATCCTAATGACTTAAATGGCTGACCTGTTCCCACGTAAAATTTATATATTAGAGATAGGGTCAGGAAGGAATGGATTAATTCATTCTACATCACTCTTAGGCTTAAGGCACTGATTCTCTTCAAGATGAATGCCAGATTTGCACCATAGAGTAGCCATGGGCAGCAAACATGAATTCATACAGCTATTCAAGACAGTTCCTGATGGAGAAGTGAATTTAGGTCCATCCTCGAAAAAGAGAGAGGGACAAGGAAGAAAAGGGCACTTACCAGAATTCGAGCTCACAAACCGATGAAGCATGTTCCCCATACGGGCCACAAGATATGATGCATGGTCGGCAAGCTCAAGAGTTGAAAGAAAGATTTCTTGGACCCTCAAGGTCTGGCAGTGGTGCTCTTTTATTTAGACAATGGTACAGGATAGCATGGGGACAGGACCTATGGGCAGTGAAGAGCTGCTGCTGCTGCATTGGGAAAGGACCCATGGGTAGTCACAGCTCCTGCTGCTTTCTGGAGTTGAGGTTAAGGACTAATTTTATAAGTCATGGGTACGTGACCTATTTTTCCTGGAAATAGAAAAGATGATGTAAAAAGTCATTAAATGATTTCAGTTCAGATGGGTTCTTCTTATTGTGTGGTCATATAACACTAGATACAAAACTGGCCCCATAGATAGGCATGTAGGTGAGCATGACCTGGGCTTCTCTCCCTGGGGCACCTCTAATTCATACCAAAAGAAATTCAACGGGTCATATAGTTCTGCATGTTCACCAGCTAACCTTGGGCTTTCGAGTGGGGGCAGCCTTAATCCACATCAATCCTCATGGTCTTTCACAGCTGTCTCCCATAGATATGCTCATCAGTGTGTTCTCCTTCATTCCAACTTAGGAATTTTGTATTTCTTTAATCACCATATGTTCTCTAGGCCGATGTGTGAGTGCCTTCATGATTGTTGGGTTTTGTCTTTGAATTTCCAGCGTTCACTTGAAGGAATCTTGGTTATCCTGGAATAGGTCCAACTGAGCACTGAGAACATGAGGTCATCTTTGTTGGTTTGACATTCTGAGATCAGAAACGCCAAATTCTACTTTGTCCTGGCAACCACCTTATGGACATAATATTTCCGAGACAAATTAGACAAATCTGATGAATTCCTCTTTCCAGGTAAGATATTTTTATGTCTTTTGTTCTGAATTTGGGTAGGCTAGACCTTGACATTGGATCCTTCATTGTTCCAGTAGATTACGTCTAGATACTGGTTTACTTTATTTCTGTAGGGTTTGCTAGTTGTTTGGTTTACATCCTCAGCTCTGGCATGTTTATTTTTCGTTAAATATAAGTGTAATGTTCTAATTTTCAGCCAGCTTCCTCACATACGGTGGCAAACCACATAATCAATACTCTTCTATGACAAGAGACAGGGGGAGAGAATCTCATTGGGGCCAAACAGAGCATTTTAGCTTTGATGGCAGCCTTCACTTTGGATTGGTGGTTCCCAGAGGGAAAGAAAAAATCCAAAAAGCTGTGCAGATTCACGGCATAAAGCTTTTGAGGCTGAAAGACATTAGAGAAGATAAACTTTCAAGGATTGTGAATCTCCTCCAAATGCTTAATGATGCTACAGAAAGGTAGACCATTGGAAATATATTAAGAAGAATACAACAAAGACAATGTGTTCCATGCTAAATTCATGAACCAAGGGAAAATGTTACCTTCTGTGAGGTTACTACTCATTACCTTCACGAATAATCACAGCAGGCCAGCTTCTTCCCAAGTTCAGGCAAAAGATTGCTCCAAATGTAAAATTCAGGGCCAGCCATGTGTTCTGGTGTATAAGAGCGCACGTTCCTAGTCTGTGGCCTGGGACTCATGGATTTGCATCACGGGTGCTGATCAGATTAGTAACATCAGGAGAGATAGATTTCATGGTATGGTGCGGGCAGAGATCATACATAAGTGGAAATTGTGAGCATACCTTATACATATGCACCAGGAAAACAACATGAATATATTGCAATCTATGACGCATCTGGTAGACTTCTCAAATACAGAATGGAGGAAGTGATGTGACTTGCATAGGTGGAATTGTCGGACTGCACAAGATGACACGATCATTGAACATCAGAGGATTGGCCGGGCAACTTCAACTTGGGAGGGACTCGTGGACTTTTTCTGGGGAAATTCTACATATTTGGCCATATTTACAAAATGTTACAGATAAAACCAAGGATAAACTTAAAGTAAAGAATTCAGTTTCTAGAGAGAATGTAGTAGATATTTAAAAGTCCAAAGATAAAGTTATAAACAGACAAGAAATCCAGGAAATGGAAAACCATCTTAGCTGGAAAGGGTGAGTAGTTAGACTGATATCAGATGGCTCTGACATACTGTGTGCATGGAAGATGCCAGGAGAACTGAGAAATTTGAGGGTGTTTATGATATCACAGTGAACATGTCACCCAAGATGGCCTCATCTTTATAGTCTGAGGATTGTCCTAGGCTACGATACTAAAGTGAGAGATACCCAGAAAAGAATTTAAAAACAGAAACCAACACTGAAACTTGAAGAGTTAGAATTGCCACTGATTATAGGGATAAGAAAGAAGTCATTGTGAAGAAGCAATAAATAACAGAGAGACAAGCACTGAGTGGAGAACATTGTTACCTACTAAAGTAGATGTGGAGGCCGTGCTGATTGAAGCTTGCAACTTGATTTGAAACCAGAGGCTGGACTTGGGTCTTATCAGACCTACATTGTCCTTCTGCCTTAATCATAATCCCAAATCAAGAAGGATCTCCTGAGGACATTGTAGAGAAGGATCGATGCTTCCCTTCCTATGCCCCTAGCACTCATTGAAGAGAAGTCTCACTTTCCATAGCTCTGGCTTTACGGAGGCCCACTGGGTACATGCTAATGTGTCACAATACATCTCTTTGAACCCTTGAATGACTAGACCCCCATCATGCTCCAGATATGTCGCATTGTTTGGCAGGGCTCCAGAAGTGTTCTGAGAAGCACCCTTTTCCAGAGGGCTTCCTTGCTTTGTGAGGGATGCCCTACCAGGCTAGTGTGCTCAGTTTGGCTCCAATGAAATACTCCCCCTATCTCTTGGACTAGAATGATTACTGATGGCGTGTATTGACACCATGTGAAAGGAGGTTGTCTGAAAATTAGAACATTACAATTATCATTATAGAAAAATAAACATGTCATAGCTGAGGTTGTAAATCAAACAAATAACACACCTTATAGAAATACAGTAAGCCAGTATGTAGACATAATCTAGTGGAACGTTCAAGGATCAGGGGTCAAGATCGAAACTTCCCAAATCCAGAAATGAGACAGAAAAATATCTTACCTGGAACGGAATTCATCACATCTGTCTAATTTGTCTCGGGTACATTATGTTCATGAAGAAGGTTAACATGACAACCTAGAATTTGGAGTTTAAGATCTCAGAACGTCAGACCAACCAAGATGAACACGTGTTCACAGTGCTCATTTTGACCAAGGCTAGCATGGTAAAGATTGCTACAAGTGACCAATGTAAATTCAAACACAACACCCAACAATGAAAAGCACTCACATGTAGGTCTATAGAACATATGGTGGTTAAAGAAACAGAAAATTGATACCTTGGGATGAAGGAGAACTGGCTGACAAGCATACCAAAGGGGGAAATCTGAGAACGACCATGGTGATTATACTATGGAAAAACAAAATGGGCTCAGAATAGGGAAGGCAAACACAAATAACACCTGAATACTCCACAACGAAAGATGTCAGGCTTTAGACAGACTCTGCTTGAACTTTTGAAAGTCAGAAAGTGACACAAACCAAAAAACTGCAGCGAGGTAAAACCTGTACTACCTGGAAAGGGTGGGTATGAGACTCCTGCAAACGTCCTATGAAACCCTGTGTCCATGAAGCTTGCCGGGAGAGCACAGACACAATTATGACAAATTTTCTGACATCGCAGTTGACCGAAAATACAAACTGGCTACATCTACTCAGTGCCAGAGTTGGGCTGAAGTAGCCTATTTAAGTCACATTCCACTCAAATGTAGGTTGCCGAGGGAACATGAATGGGGCTGGTCAGTAAAGAATTGGGGAAGTCTGCGCATCCTCCGTCGGCAGCCAGGAGTTGGCAGGGTAGAATACTGGGGGTAAACCTCCTCACCACTGGTACAGCCATTCTGGGGCAGGCGAGGGAGATAATGTAGAGGCCGATGAGAAACGACGTTAGACAGTGCCACTCTTCCTCAGCAAATACAGGAGCATTTCCAGCAGATGTGAGCACAGTGATAAATCTCTTTCAAAAGGAAACAAATTAAAAGTTGCAAAGAATAGGAAAATTGAACCTCAATAAAAAAGGAAAAGGATGCCAGTAAGAAGAATAAGATACCTAGGAATAACCTCACCCCAACAGGTGAAAGCTCTGTAAACAGAAAACTAGCAAACCTTTGCAGAAAGAAATGGGAGAAGACACAAGGAAGCGGAAGGATATTCCATGCTCTTGAAATGGAAGAATTAACACACTTGAAATGTCCACACCGCATAGAGAAATGTCCTGATTCCATGCAGTCCCAGTCAAAGTTGCAGCAATATTTCTCACAGAGATAGAAGCGAGCATCCTAAAGTTTACATCCAGCAACAAAAGACCCCGAATAGCCAAAAGAATCCTGAGGAAAAAGAACAAAGCTCAATGTATCACACTTTCTGATTTCAACATATAGGATGAAGAAATTGAAATGGAAGCAGCGCAGGCTGGGATGCAAAACAGAGAAACAGAACCAAGGAACAGAATCAAGAGCCGAGAGGTAAAGGGACACATATATGGACACCCCATTTTCGACCACGGAGCCAAGAGGAGACAGTGGAGAAAGGAAAGTCTCTACAATAAACAGTTTTGGGAAGAGTGCACAGTCTCATGTAAGACAAGGAGAGTAAACCACGGTGTTACACCAGGCACAAACACCAACTCGAAATGGATTAAAGTCTAGAATGTAACACTGGAAACCATGAGACTTCTGGAAGAAAAAGTAGGTAGGGTGCTCTTTGTCATTTGTCTTAGCCTCATATGTGGAAGAAGCATGTCTGTCTGGGAAAGGGCAATAAAGGAAACAAGAAACAAATGGGACTACATCAGACACAAAAGCTTCTGCATAGCCAAGGAAATCATTGATGCAATGGAAAGACAGCACAACTGGGAGAGGATGTTTGCAAACCACACATTGGTGAAGGGGTGAATAGCCAAAAGATCCAATAAACTCATACGGTTCCACAAGAAAAAAAAAACAAGCTCCATTAAAATCTGGGCAAAAGCTGGAAACAGAGATTTCTCCCAGGAAGATAGAAAGATGGCCAACAGGCTGTATGAAAACATGTTCATCATCATTAAGTCTCTGGTCAGTGCAAACCTGAAAGGCAATGAGATAGCAGCACACGGCAGTCAGAATGGCTATAAGGATGAAGACAGGAAATAAGTTTCGGGGAGGAAGTGGAGAGAAGAGAAGTCTCCTGCACTGCTGGAGGGAGTGTAAACAGGTGCAGCCACGACACAAAACGGTGAGGAGTTGCCTTAGACATTTCAGAATACATCTACCATATGATCCAGCAATTCATCTGTGGTGCGTTTATACAAAGAACGTGGAAACACTCCTACACAGAGATCGGTGCACACCTCTATTTACCCTGACCTTATTCCTGATATCCAAGACTTTGAAGCCTGCCTGGTGCCCATCAAGGGATGAATGGAGAAGGAAGATGGGCTATAGCCACACAAAGGCATAGCACTCAGCTATAGGAACGGATTCAGGCCAGCCATTTGTGATCACCAGAATGGCTCCTGAGGGTATTGGGGGAACTGAAAAAAGCCCCAGGAGTATGCTCAAATACTGCAGGATCTCATGCACAAGGAGAAGAGCAAGAACGGACCAACAAACAAGTATCACATGACAATGGATTGGCATTTCCCAGAGGGAAAGTGGGGCAGTGGCCAGAGAAAGAAAATGTTGATTAAGCACTGGTGTGTGGTTAGGGACAGTAATTAGGCTTACGTTGGTGAAGATGATGTAACCTACTCTGAAGTCTAAATCTATGTGGATGTAGATCTGAAAGCTATAGGTTATTATAATGTTGGGTTACGACAATCAATTCACATAAAACCAGAACTCCCAAAAGGAATGCAGATTTACAACCGGAAGCTTTGCAGACAGAAAGAGGTTAGAGAAGATGAACTTCCAAGTATTGGTAATCACCTCAACATGCTCAATGATGCTACAGAAAGGTAGACCTTTGCAAAGAGATGAAGAGGAATACTACCAAGAGAACATGTTCCATGCTAAACTCATGAACCAACAGAAAACGTTACCGTTCATGATGTTACTACTGATTCCCTTCACGAATGATCGAAGCAGGCCAACATCTTCACAGGTCAGGTCAAAGGTTGGTCCAAAAGTGCAATTCAGGGCCAGCCCTGTGATGTAGCAGGTCGGTGACTACGTTCCACTTGGGCGGCCCGGGCTTCACCAGCTAGCATCAGGGGTGCGGATCAGATTACTAGCATTAGGAAATACAGATTTCAAGGTATGGTGGGCACAGAGATCATAAAGAAGTAGACATTGTCACGAGACCTTAACAATACGCATCAGAAAAAGAGCCATGAGAATATGACAATCTATGAACGCACCAGGAACACTTCCCCAAATGATGAAGGAAGGAAAACATGTAACCTGCCAAGTGGAATTTTTAGACTGCTAGGAGATCACACGATCATTGTGCATCAGGGGATTGCCTGGGCAACTTCCAAGTGGGAGGGCCTCCAGGACTTTCTCTTAGGAAAGTCCGCACAATTGGACATATACACAATGGATAAGATGTAAAACAAGGGATAATCTTAAAGCAAAGGATCGTAGGATACCTTTCAAGTTCCACAAGAAAGTTGGAAACTGACAAGAAATCCAGAACAAGGAAAACTATCCTACCTGGACAGGTGGAGTCGTCAGACTGAGATGAGATGGCTCTGAAACACTGTGGGCCTGGAGGTTTTCAGGACAACTTAAAATTCTGAGGGTGTTTATGACGTCATGGTGAACGTGTCACCCAAGATGGCAGCAAGTTTAGAGTCCGAGGATTGCCCTGGCTAGGATACCCACGTGAGAGATATCCAGAAACAGCTTTTCCAAACAGAAACCGCACACAGAAACTTGAAGAGATCAAAGAGGCACTGATTCAAGGGATAAGAAAGGAATCATTGGGAAGAAGGGATACTAGAGGGGCAAGCACTGAGAGGAGAACATTGTTATCTACTCAAGTAGATGTGGAGGCCGTGCTGATTGAAGCTTGCAACTTGATTTGAAACAAGAGGCTGGACTTGGGTCTTATCAGAACTATGTTGTCCTTCTGCCTTACTCATAATCCCAAGTCAAGAATGATCTCTTGAGGACATTGAAGAAAAGAATTGAGGCCTCCTTTTCTAAGCCCCTAGCATTCTTTGAAGAGAGGTCTCCCTTTGCATAGCTCTGGCAACACGGGGTCCCACTGGGTACATGCTAATGTGTCCCAAGACATCTCTGTGAAGACTTAAAGGAATGGATGATTGTCATGCTTGGGGTGGGTCCTTTGGTTTGGAGGGATCTAGAAGTGTGTTTAAAAGCACCCTTTTTGAGAGGGTTTCGTTCCTGTATGAAGTCTGCCTTCCCAGGCTACAGTGCTCAGTTGGGCTCCAATGAAATTCTCTCCCCCACCTCTTGCCATGGAAACAGTATTCATTCCTTGTTCTGACAACATATGGAAGGAGGTTTGCTGAAAATTAGCACGTTGCCGTTATATTTAAATAAAAATACACCTGCCAAAGTTCAGAATGAAAATCAAACCAATAGCAAACCATGTAGAAATAAAGTAAGCCCAGTATCCAGACGTAATCTGTTGGAGCATTCAATGATCAGGGGTCAAGTTTGAAACTTCCCAAATCCAGAAAAGAGACAGACAAATCACTTACCTGGAGGGAAGAATTCATCAGATTTCTCTAATTTCTCTCAATAACATAATGTCTGTGAAGGTGGTTGCCCAGACAACCTTGAATCTGGAGTTTCTAATCTGAGAATCTCAAACCTACCAAGACGACCATGTGTTCTCAGGGCTAAGTGTCACCTGGGCCGGGATAGCAAAGATTCCTACAAGTGACCGATGGAAATTCCAGGACCACACCCAACAATCACGAAATGACTCACACGTCGGGCTACAGAACCTATGGTAATTAAAGACATACAAAACTCCTAACTTGGAAAGAAGGAGAACGCACTGATAAGCAAATCGAACGGAGATATCTCAACAAGACCATAACAATTAAACTATAGAAAAGAAAAAAGGATCCCAGAATATGGAGGCCAACAGAAATCAAAGCTGACTAATCCACAGTGAAAGACGTCAGTCATTAGACACACTCTGAAAGTTTGAAAGTCAGAGAAAGTCACAACGCCAAAAACAGCAGCAAAGGTCAAACCTGGCCTAAATGAGAAAGGTGACTTATGAGACTGCTCCCCGCGGGCTCTGAAACCCTGTGTCCACGAAGCTAGACTGGACAGCAAAGACACGATTCTGACAAATCACAGTGGGCCAGAAAAGCAAGCTGGCCTCATCTACACAGGGCCAGAGTTGGGCTCAAGTAGCATATTCAAGTCACAATCCACTCAACTGCAGGTTGCCAATGGAACATGAAAAGGGCCAGCCAGTGGGGCCGTGGTGAAGTCTGCACATTCTTGTTCAGCAGCCCAGGTTCGGAGATGTGGAATCCTGGGGGTGAGCCACTCACCACTCGTCCAGCCATTCTGGGGAAGGCGTCTGAGGTAGTGTAGAGGCAGATGGGAAGCGACGATAGACATTGACATTCTTCCTCAGGAAATGCAGCAGCATGGCCAGCAGATGTGAGCACAGTCATAAATTCTGTCAAAACAAAACCAATTGAAAGTTGCAAAGAATAGAAAAACTGAACCTCAAAAAAGAAAGCATGCCAGTAGGAAGAAAAAGATATCTAGGAATAAACGTGGCCAAACAGCAGAAAGCTATGGAAACAGAAAGCTTGTAAAGGTTTGCGCGAAGATATTACAGAAGACACATGGGAACGGAAGGCTATTCCGTGCTCTTCCAATGGAATAACGAACACACTTCAAATGTCCATACCACATAAAGCAGTGTCTGGATTGCATGTAGTCCCAGTCAAAGTTGCAACAATCATTCCCACAGAAATACAAGACAGAATCCTAAAGTTTCTATCCAGCAACAAAGGACCCAGAATAGCCAGAGGAATCCTCAGGAAAACGAACAAAGCAGCAAGTATCACACTTTCTGATTTCAACATATAGGATGAAGCCCTAGGTACGGAAACAGCACAGCCTGGGCCCCAATATAGGCACACAGACTCATGCAACAGAACGAGAGCCTGGAGGTCAACTCACACATCTACAGACAGTGCATTTTTGAACAGTGAGCCTAGAGGAGAAAGTGGAGAAAGGAGAGTCTCCACAAGAAACGGTGCTGAGAAGACTGCACACCAACAGGTAACACAATGAGAGTAGACCATGATGTTACACCAGACATACGCACGACCTCGTAATGGATTAAAGCCTTGAATGGAATACTTGAAACCGTGCAACTTCTAGGAGACAACCCAGGCAGCTTACGCTTTGCCATCTGTCTTAACTGCCTATTTGGAAGAAGCGTGTGTCAGTGGGCAAGGGCAAGAAAGGAAACAAGAAACAAACAGGACTCCACCCAATGCAGAAGCTTCTGCCCAGCCAACGACTCCATCGACTCAATGCAAAGACAGCACAACAACTGTGACAGGCTGTTTGCAAACCACACATCAGAGAAGGGGTGAGTAGCCAAAAGATTCAATGAACTCATACATCTTCACAGGAATAAAAACAACGAGCCCAACAGAACCTCGGCAAAAGATGGAAACAGACATTTCTCCCAGGAAGATAGGAAGATAGCTAACAGGCTGTATGAAAACATGTTCATCATCATTAAGTCTCTGGTCAATGCAAATCTGAACGGCAATGAGATAACAGCACACGGCAGTCAGAATGGCTATAAGGATGAAGACGGGAAACAATAAGTTTCACAGAGGAGGTGGAGAGAAAGGAAGCCTCCTGCACTGCTGGTAGGAATGTGAACCAGTGCAGCCACTATGCAAAGTGGTGTGGAATTGCCTCAAAAATTTCAGAATCCACCTACCATATGATCCGTCTATTCCTCTGTGGCGTATATATCCAAACATCATGGAAACACTAATGCACAGAGATCGATGCACTGCTGTGTTCACCACAGCCTTACTCCCGATATCTAAGACTTGGAAGCCTCCGTGGTGACCATCAAGAGATGAAGGGAGAAGGAAGATCAGCTATAGCCACACGATGGTATAACTCTCAGCTGTAGGAATGGATGCAGTCCAGCCATTTGTGACCACCAGAATGGCTCCTGATGGTCTTAGGGGAACTGAAGCAAGGCCCAGGGATAAAGTTGAATACCACAGGATCTCATGTACAAGGAGAAGAGGAAAAACGGAGCAACAAAAAGGTAGGACGTGACATGGGATTGGTAGTTCCCAAAGGGAAATGGATGCGGGGGTCTGAGGGAGAAAGAGTTGATTAGGCACAAGTGTGTGGTGAGGGCCTGTAATTAGGCTTACAGTGGTAAAGATGATGTAACCTACACAAAAGTCTAAATCTATGAGAATGTAGATGTGAAAAGCTATGGGATGTTAGAATGCTGGGTTACGGCAATCAATTCACATAAAATCAAAACTCTAAAGAGGGGTGCAGATTTACGGCCTAAACCTTTGGAGGCTGAAAAAGATTAGAGAAGATGAACTTCCAAGGATTGGTAATCACCTCAAAATGCTTAATGATGCTACAGAAAGGTAGACCTTTGCAAAGAGATGAAGCGGAATACTAGGAAGAGAACATGTTCCGTGCTAAACTCATGAACCAACGGAAACATGTGACTTGCCTGGTGGAATTGTCAGACTGCTAGAAGATGACACGATAAGTGTGCATCAGGGGATTGCCTGGGCAAGTTCAACTTGGGAGGGAGTCCATGACTTTCTCTGGGGAAAGTCCACCCATTTCACCATATCCACACAAGATAAGAGATAAAATCTTTGATAATCGTAACGGAAAGAGACTGGTGTGTAGAGGGAATGTAGTAGACCTTTCAAAGTTCGAGGAGAAAGTTAGAAACCGACAAGAAATCCAGACAAAGGAAAACTATCCTACCTGGAAATGGGGAGTGGTCAGACTGGTATGCGATGGCTCTGAAACACTGTGTGCATGGAGGTTGTCAGGGCAACTTAGAATTCTGAGGGTGTTTATGAACATGTCACCCAAGATGGCCACATCTATACAGTCCGAAGATTGGCCATTGTGTGGCTATAGATCGTCTTCCTTCTCCATTCGTCACTTGATGGGCACCACGTAGGCTTCCAAGTCTTGGATATTGGGAGTAAGGCTGTGGTGAACACAGTGCTGCATGGATCTCTGAGCATTAGTGTTTCCAAGTTCTTTGGATATATATGCCACAGAGGAATAGCTGGATCATATGGTAGATGGATTCTGAAAATTCTAAGGCAATTCCACAGCACTTTGGGTAGTGGCTGCACCTGATTACACTCCCCCCAGCAGTGCAGGAGGCTTCCCTTCTCTCCACCTCCTCTCCGAGACTTGTTCCCTGTCTTCATCCCTATAGCCATTCTGACCACAGTGAGCTGCTGTCTCATTGCCGTTCGTATTTGCATTGCCAAAGAATTAATGATGAAGAACATGTTTTCATACAGCCTGTTGGCCATCTTTTATCTTCCTGGGAGAAATATCTGTTTCCATCTTTTGCCCAGATTTATGGGGATCGTTGTTTTTTTATTGTGGAGACATATGAGTTCATTGGTATTTTGGCTATTCACCCCTTCTCCGATGTGTGGTTTGCAAAGATCCACTCGCAGTTGTTGTGCTGTCTTTGCATTGAGTCGATGGAGTCGTTGGCTGTTGAGAATATTCTGTGTTGGATGGAGTCCCGCTTGTTTCTTGTTTCCTTTGTTGCCCTTGCCCAGTCACATATGCTCCTTCCAAATAATCGGCTAAGCCAGATGGCAAAGAGCAAGCTGCCTGCGTATTCTCCTAGAAGTTGCATGGTTTCAAGTCTTGCATTCAAGGCCTTAATCTATTTTGAGGTGGTTTGTGTGGCTGGTGTAACATCATGGTCTATTCTCATTGTGTTACATGTGGCTGTGCAGTCTTCCCAGCATCGTTTCTTTTCGAGACTCTCCTTTCTCTGCTGTCTCTTCTTGGCTCCTTGGTCTAAAATGGGCTGTCCATATATGTGGGAGTTGACCTCTGGGCTCTCGATTCTGTTCCTTGTGTCTGTGTGCCTCTTTTTGTGGCCAGCCTTTGCCGTTTCGGTACCTAGCAGTTCGTCCTATATGTGGAAATTCGAAAATGTGGAACTTGCTGAGTTGTTCGTTTTCCTCAGGATTCCTTTGGCCTTTCCTGCTCCTTTGTTGCTGGATAGAAACTTTAGGATTCTGTCTTCTATTTCTGTGGGAAAGATTGCTGAAACTTCGAAGGGGCTTGCGTGGAATCCAGAGATTGCTTTATCCAATATGGACCTTTCAAGTGTGTTCGTTCTTCCATTCAAAGAGCGTGGAATACACTTCCGTTTCCTTGTGTGTTCTTTAATTTCTTTCTGCAAAGCTTTCCAGTTTGTTGGTCCTTGTTTGTCTCTTCTCCTTGTAAGTGAGCTCCTGCGGTATTTGAGTTTCTCCCTGTGAGCTGTTTCACTTCCAATGAAACCCTCAAGGGCCATCCTTATGGTCACTAATGGCTGGATTCTCTCCTTTGTTATGGCTCAGAGATATGCCATTGTGTTCATAAAGCCCAGCTTCCTTCTCCAATCTTCTTTCTCTATTCGTCCTTCTGCCTTGATGGGCATCAGGGCGGTTTCCAAGTCTTTGATAATGGGAGTAAGGCCAGTGTGAACACAGGGGTGCACAGATATCAGTGCACGACTTCTTCCAAGGTCTTTGGATAAACAAGCCACTGAATAATAGCTGGATCATATGGTAGATGGATTCTGACATGTCTGAGGCAATTCCACACTGATTTGCGTCGTGGCTGCACCAGCTTACACTCACAGCAGCACTGTAGGAGTCTTCCCATCTCTGCAGCTCCTCTCTGACACTTGTTTCCTGACTTTTTACCTATACTCATTCAGACCACAGTGAGCTGCTATCTCACTGCCATTTGGATTTCAATTGCCCTGAGTCTTAATGATGATTAACATGTTTTCATACACCTGTCGGCCATCTCTATATCTTCTTGGGTGAAATCTCTGTTTCCACGTCCTTCCCAGGTTTTAATGGGCTTAATTTTTTTCTCTTGTGGACACATATGAGTTCACTGCATCTTTTGGCTATTCACCCATTCACCGATGTGTGGTTTTCAAACATCCTCTCCCAGTGGTTGTACTGTCTTTGCATTGAGTCGATGGTTTCCTTGGCTGGGCAGAAGCTTTTGCATTTGATGTAGTCCCATTTGTTTCTTGTTTCCCTTGTTGCCCTTGCCCAAGCAGACATGCATCTTACTAATAGGAGGCTAAGACAGATGTCAAGTAGCATGCTGCCTAGGTTTCCTTAGAGAAGTCTCGTGGTTTGCAGTCTTACATTCAAAACTTTAATCCATTTTGTGTTGGTGTTTGTGCCTGGTGTAACACCGTGGTCTACGCTCCTTGTCTTACATGAGGCTCTGCAGTCTTCCCAGCACCGTTTATTGCAGAGAATTTCCTTTCTCCACTGTCTCCTCTTGGTTCCGTGGTCGAAAATGGGCTGTGCATGTATGTGTGCGCATACCTCTGGGCTCTCGATTGTGTTCCATGGTTCTGTGTGTCTGTTTTCATCCCAGCCTGCGCCATTTCCAATCCTATTTCTTCATCCTATATGTTGAAATCAGAAAGTGTGATACATTGAGCTTTGTTCGTTTTCCTCAGGATTCCTTTTGCCATTCATGGTCTTTTGTTGCTGGATGTAAACTTTAGGATGCTCGCTTCTATCTCTGTGAGAAACATAGCTGCAACTTTGCCTGGGACTTCATGTAATCTAGAGATTGCTTTATCCGGAGTGGAGGTTTCCAGTGTGTTAATTCTTCCATTTCAAGAGCATGGAATATCCTTCCACTTCCTTGTGTCTTCTCCCATTTCTTTCCACAGGGTTTGCTAGTTTTCGATTTACCGAGCTTTCACCTGTTGGGGCGAGGTTGTTCCTAGGTATCTAAATCTTCTCACTGGCATTTTTTTTTTTTGAGGTTCAATTTTCCTATTCTTTGCAACTTTTAATTTGCTTCCTTTTGACAGAAGTTTATCGCTGTTCTCACATCTGATGACAGTGCTCCTATATTTGCTAAGGAAGAGTGGACCTGTCTATCGTCACTTCTCATCTGCCTCTACACTCCTTCCCACGCCTGCCACAGAATGGTTTGGCCAGCGGTGAAGAGGTTTACCCCCAGTATTCCACCCTGTCAACTCCAGGCTTCCGACCCAGAATGCACGGACTTCCCCAATTCTCCACTGGCCGGCCCCTTTCATATTCCCTTGGCAGCCTGCAGTTCAGTATAATGTGACTTAAATATGCTACTTCAGCCCAAGTCTGGCACTGAGTAGACGTAGCCAGTTTGCATTTTGACTGCGAAGTCAAACAATTTGTCAAAATTGTGTCTCTACTGTCCCAGCAAGCTTCATGGACACAGTGTTTCTGAGCACGTTTGGAGCAGTCTCATTCTCACCCTTTCCAGGTAGCCCAGGTTTTACCTCACTGCGGTTTTTTGGTTTGTGACACTCTCTGACTTTCAAAAGTTCAAGCATAGTCTGTCTAACGTCTGACATCTTTCGTTGTGGATTATTCAAGTGTGATTTGTGTTTGCTTTCCCTTTTCTGAGCCCATTTTGCTTTCCATAGTATAATCATCATGGTCTTTCTCAGATTTCTCCCTATGGTATGCTTGTCAGTCAGTTCTCCTTCATCCCAAGGTATCAATTTTCTATTTCTATAATCACCCTATGTTCTATAGGCCTACGTGTGAGTGCTTTTCATTGTTGGGTGTTGTCTTTGAATTTACATTGGTCACTTGTTGCAATCTTTGTCATGCTAGCCTAAGTCAAAGTGAGCTTGAGAACAGGTGGTCATCTTGCTTGGTCTTACCTCCTGAGATCTTAAACTCCAAACTATAGGTAGTCATGGCAACTTCCTTCATGAACATAATGTATCTGAGACAAATTAGACGAATCTGATGAATCCGCTTCAGGGAAGGTACTTTTCTGTTTCATTCCTGGATTTGGGAAGTTTCGAACTTGACCACTGATCATTGAACGTTCCCTTAGACTATGTGTAGATATTGGTTTACTTTATTTCTATAGGGTGTGTTGTTTGTTTGATGTATATCCTCAGATCTGGCATGTTTATTTTTCTATAAAGATAATGGTAATGTTCTAATTTTGAGCCAACCTCCTTACATATGGTGTCAATACACGTTATCCATAATCATTCTACTCCAAGAGATAGGGGGAGAGTATTTCATTGGAGCCAAAGTGAACACACTAGCCTGGCAGTGCAGCCCTCACAAAGCAACGAAGCCATCTGGAAAAGGGTGTTTCTCAGCACACTTCTGGCGCCCTGCCAAAAAATGAGGCATACTAGAAGCATGACGGGGTTCCATTCCTTCATGGGTTCCAAGAGGTGTATTGTGACACATTAGCATGTACCCAGTTGGCCTCCGTAATGCCAGAGCTATGGAAAGTGAGACTTCTCCTCAATTAATGCTAGAGGCAAAGGAAAGGAGGCATCAATCCTTCTCTACAATGTCCTCAGGACACCATTCTTGATTTTGGATTATGATTAAGGCAGGAGAATTTGTACGTCTGATAAGCCCCAAGTCCAGCCTCTGGTTTCAAATCAAGTTTCAAGCTTGAATCAGCATGGCCTCGCCATATACTTGAGTAGATGACAATGGTCTCCACTCAGTGCTTGGCCCTGTATTATTGCTTCATCACGATGACATCTTTCTTACCCATTTAATCAACGTCTATTCTATGTCTTCAAGTTTCAGTGCTTGGTTTCTGTTTTTAAATTCTTTTCTGGGTATCTCTCACTTGAGTATCGTATCCCAGGATAATCCTCAGACTATAAAGATGAAGGCATCTTGGGTGACAGGTTCACTGTGGTGTCATAAACACCCTCAAACTTCTAAGTTGTCCCGGCGTCTTCCTTGCACACATTGTTTCAGAGCCATCTCATACCACTCTGACACTCACCCTTTCCATTTCCTGGATTTCTTGTCGGTTTCTAACTTTATCCTTGAACTTTTAAATGTCTAGTACATTCTCTCTAGACACTGGTTTCTTTATTTTAAGTTTATCCTGGGTTTTATCTGTTACATTTTGTGGATATGGCCGAGTGTTTAGACTTTCCCCAGTGAAAGTCTTGGAGTCCCTCCCAAGTGGAAGCTGCCCAGGCAATCCTCTGACGTGCAATGATCGTGTCATCTCGTGCAGGCTGACAATTCCACCTATGCAGGTCACATCACTTTCTTCCCTCTGTATTTAGGGAAGTGTACCAGATGTGTCATAGATTGCAATATTTTCATGTTTTTTTCCTGGTGCGTATCTATAAGGTATGCTCACAATTTCCACTTATTTATGATCTCTGTCTGCACCATACCATGAAACCTATCTTTCCTAATGTTACTAATGTGATCAGTACGTGTCATACGAATCCCTGAATCCCAGGCCGCCCACTAGTAACATGGACTCTTACACACCAGAACACATGGCTGGCCCTGAATTTTACTTTCGGGCCAATTTTTTGCCTGAACTTGGGAAGAAGCTGGCCTGCTGTGATTATTCATGAAGGTAATTAGTAGTAACCTCATAGACGGTAACATTTTCCCTTGGTTCATGAGTTTAGCAAGGAACACGTTCTCTTCGGAGTAGTCCTCTTAATCTATTTGAAATGGTCTACCTTTCTGTATCATCATTAAGAATTTGGAGGAGATTCACAATCCTTGGAAGTTTATTTTCTCTAATTTCTTTCAGCCTCAAAAGCTTTTTGCCACAAATCTGCATGCCTTTTTGGATTTTTTCTTTCCCTCTGGGAACCTCACATCCAAAGTGAAGGCTGCCATCCAAAGCTAGAATGCTCAGTGGCCCAGTGCAATTCTCTCTCTCGATGTATTGCCATAGAAGAGTATTGATTATGTGTTTTGACACCATAATGAGGAAGTTGGCTGAAAATTACATTACACTTATATTTAATGACAAATAAACATGCCAGAGCAGAGGATGTAAATCAAACAACTAACAAATCCTACAGAAATAAAGTAAACCAGTATCTAGACATAATCTACCTGAACGATCAGGGATCCGGACTCAAGTTCGAGCCTTCCAAAATTCAGAAAAGAGACATAAAAATATCTTACCTGGAGAGAGTAATTCATCAGATTTGTCTAATTTGTCTCGGAAAGATTATGTCCATAAGGTGGTTGCCAGGACAACCAAGAATTTAGAGTTTCTGATCTCAGAATGTGAAACCAACAAACATGACCTCGTGTTCTCAGTGCTCGGTTGGACCTAGGCTAGCTTAGCAAAGATTCCTTCAAGTGAACGATTGAAATTCAAAGACAATACCCAACAATCAGGGAATCACACATACTTCAGGCTGGAGAACATATGGTGATGAAAGAAATACAAAATTAATAACTTGAATGAAGGAGAACGGACTGATAAGCATATCTATGGGAGATAGCTGAGAAAGCCCATGACGATTGATCTGGATTAAGGCTGCCCCAGCTCGAAAAGCCCAAGGTTACCTGGCCTACTTGCCAAACTACATGACGCGGTGAATCATTTTTTGGTATGAATTAGAGGTGCCCCAGTGAGAGAAGCCCAGGTCATGCTCACCTACATGCCTATCTATATGGCCAGATTCGTATCTAATGTTATCCGACCACACAATAACCAGACCCCAACTGAACTGGAATCATTTCATGACATTTTACATCATCTTTTCTTTTTCCAGCAAAAGTAAGTCACGTAACTATGCTTATAAAATTAGCACTTACCCTGTACTCAGGGCAGCAGCAGGAGCTGTGACTGCCCATGGGTCCTTTCCCCATGCAGCAACTCTTTAGTGCCCATGGGTCCTGTCCTGATGCCTGAAGCTCTTCCCTGCCCATAGGATCTGTCCCCATGCTATCCTGTACCGTTCTCTAAATAAAAGAGCATCACTGCCAGACCTTGAGAGTCCAACAAATCTTTCTTTTGACTCTTCAGTTCACCAACCCCGCATCATATCTTGTGGCCCACACGGGGATTTTGCTTCATCGGTTTGTGGGCTTGACTTCTGGTAAATGCCCTTTCCTTCCTTGTGCCTCTCTCCTTTTCGAGGATGGATCTAAATTCACTTCTCCATCAGGAACTTCTTGGATAGCTGTATGAATCCACGTTTGCTGCCCATGGCTACTCTGTGGGGCAAATCATGGCATTCGGCTTGAAGAGAATCAGTACCTTAAGCCTAAGGGTGATGTAGAATGAATTAATCCGTTCCTTCCTGACTCTATCTCTGATATATAAATTTTACGTGGGCACGGGTTGGCCACTTAAGTCATTAGGATGGTCGGGAATCTGCAAGACTCCCGTGGAAGGTTTCTTTTCCTCAGGCTGTATTGGGCTACCTCCCATGGCACCTGACCATGCTCTGAACTGTGTGAATGTCCCAATTGGGAGTCCAGTTCAAGGCAAGTAAGAAAGTCTAACCTTTGGTTGAGTATGGAAAACCCTTCTCGGAGAATGGCTCCAACACGCAATTGGGTAGAATGTCCCCCAAAGCGGCGGAAAGTTCCTCACTATTTTTCTCTATCCTGTTCTCTCTTAAACTTCTCCTTTTCTCTCAGGGACCATTCACCAGGCACCTATTACTGCCAGGCAGAATAGGAAAGATGTTCACCAGGCACCTGTTACTGCCAGGCATCCGAGGGAAGGTATACAAGGGATGCAATGCTGGTGGAGTTCCCCATCACCCATTGCTATAGGAACCCCACATTAGGAACCACAGGTGGGATGCTGCCCTAGGTTCACAGGGGATTTTCTAGGAAATGGACGTGTCTCTTTCATCTTTGTTAGAGTTAAACGGGCCATTTTCATCTCCTTTTGAGCTTTGCAACCGGAAAACATAAGAATCTTTGAAGAGTGAAGGCCCCCATGCCTGGGAACCCCAACTTTGGCTTTCTACCCTGATCACCACGGCAACACCAAGTAGGGTGCCCTTTTTTGGCAGATGACTGATTGAGGATTTTAGTCACCTACTGAGTTGGCTATGAGGGTAGCAGACCTGTGATTTATTCTGTGAACTGTCGTGCTAGGGTACTGTGCCCCAGCATGGGAACTGTTGTGTGACTCTTATCTTGATAACCCTCTGGGAGTGGCCATGAGGGTGAGGTCTGGTGTCTTCTTTTCCTTTCTTTGTTTTGCTCATCATGTAGTCTGTTGTCACCAAGTCGAGCTTAAGTTCAGGCTGAACCTGACCAGAACCTGGACCTTCTGTAAAATCGAAAAACTTGAAAACATTTTGCAAGGGACTTAACTCTCAACCCGGCTGCTGGGAGCCCTGACCTCCAGCCAGTTCCCGGCTTCTGTGGGCACTGCACCCTTTTCCAGTCCACTGCCAGTCACACACTGGCTTTACCGCCATGGGGAATGCCGTATGTATCCCCAGAGACTCACCACTCAGAATCCTTCTAACTAATTAGAAACACTTTCAATTGTATGGGTGATGCCCGAGAAACTCCAACTAGGAGAAAATTTGCGAGGTTTCTCTGTGCCTTTATGGTGCAGTTGGACAGGTGGATCAACCTAAAAGGACCTTCAAGTTACAGTCCAGTTTCTGGGAAATCAAGAGTAACTGTCCTTACAAAATCCTTGCAAGACTGGAAAGACAGCTCTAGAGGCAGTTCAGATTCCACCTAGTTCCTTTATCATGAAAAAGATTATCATCCTCCCTCTCCAGGAACTACTGTCCAGTCCATCACTCATTCTTAAGACTGAAAAACAAAAAAGGAGGGTAAAGGATAAATGAACATAAGCGTGCCTTTGCCAAAACTCTAGCATGTCCAAGGTCTTCTCCATAAGTATTAGTAAAAAGGCTCAAAACAAAGTTTGGATTCATAACTTGTGAGCTCAATATTATTGTTCCTGACTCACAGCAGTAGTTTTTAAAACGATGGTTGTACAGTCTGTCTGTATGTGTGGCTATGTGTATGTTATAGGTGTGATACTTTTATCCTGGATGCTATGGCCAAAATTAAGATCTCTGTTTAGTTGGCTTAAAGTTAGTGCTTACTTAAATTCTAAATGTAGTAGAAATTAACTCAGTGCCTTTCAAAGTAAACGTGATGTGAATTAACCTATGGTAAATGAAAACTTGTTTAAGTTTGTTGGTTTGATTGAAAATAGTCTTCTTGTCAGAGTTGTCGGTATTTGCATAGTATGCAGGCATTCATCCTGGGTTTACTAGTCACATAAGTTCACGTTGTCTGTTAAATTTGTCAGCAAAATAATAGCTGTAAACGATGACCAGTTTTTTCAAATGCCTCATGAGGTTTCCGTAGGTAATCTGAACATAATTGTCGGAAAAAAGTGGTTTAAATACATAAAACTCACAATAACTTTTACAGTCTGTATACTTGGGGAAAAAAACAGCTTCGAAATTCTTTTTGGTAACAATTTTGAGTTTTGCCAAGTTAAGTTAAATGATAAAAATCTGAATATCTGGGTCATTTTTGGATAGGATGAAACACTGAAACATTATTAATAAACATAGCTAAGTTATCTGATTTTGGCATCTTAGTGAAGAGGCTAAAAGCGTTTGGGTGTATTAAGAAGTATGCCTTGTGTTTTGTTGTAAAGTACCACGTTTCTAAATTTATGAAGTGTTTAGAATGCTGATATAAAAGACAATTCATAATTGTTTACATTTTAGTGTTTACTAGGTCTGTTAAGGTTTAAATGTTCTAATTAACCTATGGAATTAAAGCCACTGGAAATTAATAAGCAAAAGAGCTCTGTATTCAAGGAAGTTGAAATGGATGTTTTCAGTAAAAAAGGTATAAAGAATGGAAATATTTTTGTTTGATAGGTTAAGAAACATAAATTTTTCCTGATGTACTAGAAAGGAAAAAGAAAGACTTTGGGATAAAGTTGTAGAATGCTTGTGAAGGAGAAATTCTGAAAGGGGTTTTATGCCTGGTCAAGTAGACTAAAGTAAGTTCAATTAAGTGCATAAGTTTGAATGTTAAAAATAAGTAGGTGCAGAAATTCAAATTTGGTTTTCTCTGAAAGGATACTTTTTCTTGAACTTTTGATCTGCTCTTGATAAAGAGGTTATAAAAGCTATTCCTTTGAGTAATTCTACCTAAGAGACAAATCTGTTTTGTGAAAATAATGACTGAGGTCACTCTTAAGATTTTTCACTCTTTCTGTTATCACTTTGAATAGATACCTGAGCATTGTTTCACCGTGAGTGTTGTTTGCTATTTGAACAACATTTTAAAAACTTTTGATATGTTTTAACAAGCTTCTCCCTCAAAAATATTCAAATCCTGAATGAAGGCTTTCTTTTGACCTGGTAGACAGAAGAAAAATTACTCTGAGGTTTTTCAGAGGCCCCCTGAGTCTTCTCAAAGAAATTTTCTCTCTCTTCCTATGAGGAGGAAAATACCAAACTAATTAGGCTTATTTGGTCTATTAAATTACATGGAAAACATTGGGAAATAAGTGAAGATAGACTTTCTTAGGTAGTATTAGATGGGTAAATGTTATTAATATAGAT
Organism: Equus asinus; assembly: GCF_041296235.1. NCBI lineage: Eukaryota > Metazoa > Chordata > Mammalia > Perissodactyla > Equidae > Equus > Equus asinus. Next base: position 4,179,689 of record NC_091813.1, on the reverse strand, counting down.
GTCTTAAAATTATATGGCATTCTTAAGATTCTGATCTGTCCTGGTTATCAGTCATAAGTCCAATTATTATCTGGAAGTGTTATATGTCACAGAAGTAGCCAAGTCTATTTGGCAATTGCCGTTTGGAGTCCTTTGTCCATTTGCAGATAGCTGTTGTTTTACTCTGATGCTTTTTTCTTTTGCAAATATCTTTCATCTTCCAACAAATTCCTGGAAAGGATTCTGACACAGAGGTTCTAAACTACACGTTTCTGACAAATTTCAGATTGTAAAACTGAACTGAGTAAGAAATGACAGAATTCTAACAGAAACTAAGTTCATCAATCTGCTGACAGAAGATTCAGCTCAAGAGTTGATTATACTGGACTGTGTGAACTGATGAGGATGATTATAATTTTTTAGGACATCTGTTTGAAATATTGTTGAGTTTTGATGTGTTGTTTTGTTTTCTCACAATGAAGGAAATATTTTTTCTTTTCTCTTATGCTAACTTTGACTTACAGCCGTTTGGTGAAATTATGCCTTAATAAGAAAAACTGAAACATTTATCTTTTTCTCCCTACCTTATCCCTCTGGAATTGGGAAACCCTTTGTGACCGAGTATGGTTATGTAGTGGCAATATTTGCATAAGTTCCATAAGAATCTGTTCTCCTTATAACAGGACACATTGGTTATACTACCAAGGCTTTGACTGGAATGTATATTTGAAACACACAGGCTCAGATATGACAAGACAGCATTTCAGGAACAAAGATTCGACTTTCTGGAATACAGCCACTTGGAAACATGGGCCTGGTACCTTGTTTACAGAGATTCTGGCAATCTTACCCATTAAGTAAGGAAACTTGCTTATCTGACAGGTGTAAGGAACCTCCGAATATTTTGGGGGACCTCAAACAGAACACCACTCAAATCTGTAAGTACCGCAGGCCAAATCTGATGGCAAGTCCTTGGCTTGGCTTTTCTGGCCTTGCAAGGCCTTCACAGTTGAATCTGAGATTCCTCATAAAACAGTCCAGCAAAGCAGATTTTAAAAAGCCTGTATAAGCAATTACTATTCTTGCTCCTCTTATGTAAATAATTGGAGCAAGTTGTATTGAAGCTACACTTTATTTGCAAACCCGTTCATCCTAATTTGGCTATCTTTTGTAAAAATGAGGGTGATTTAAGAGAGAAAAAATATGTTTATGTAGAAGCTATAGTAGGTATTCCTGGATATTAGATTCTAGCTGTTTTCTTTTGCAAGATTCATCTATTGCTAATCGTAATGTCTCCTTGTGGCCATCTATCTCTGACACCTGGGAGTTCCCTGGCCACCATCAAACATTTTCCTTCAATACTACTGCCCGAATACTAAATACATTTGCTTTGTCACATGTGGATCCTAAACAACATGTTCCAAATTTAAAGTCCCCAGCTTATCAAGACTCAGGATGGACCATATCAAATTTGGAATGAATATATTTGGTTCACTCCTACTAGTGGTCAACCCAGTAAAAGATCACTCTCTCTTGGGAACAAAACAATCACACCTGTGATACATGACCTAATAGCACTCGACTTATGGGGAAAATTCCCTGTTATTTGTGTTCTCGTATCATAGCCTTAAAAAACATACTGACTGGTCTGGGACTGACAGGGATAGACGGCCCAGCACGTTTTGGTTAGCCCCTAATGGTGCTCAGTGTCGATGTGGGTCCAATTTATGGCCTTGGCTGCCACCTGGATGGGTTGGATGATGCACCCTAGGCTTTGTCTGCATGCAAGGTAGAACTACATTTAATATATCTCCTCCTGCTAACCTACCCAACTGCAACAGCGCTGGACCAGCTGTGTCTTCCACTGGTATTTCCATCTTTACTCAATTATCCTTCACCAATTAGGAATTGAAAATGCTGTCTTGCACATGGAAGTCCTAATCAAATTCAGTATGAAGGCATTAAATGATGCACAGCATAGCATTTCGCTGCTCAATTTAGAAGTATCCCAAATGTGTAAGGCAGTCCTCCAAATCCAAATGGCACTGGATGTCTTGACAGCCCCACAAGGGGGCACCTGTGCCGTTATAAAAACTGAATGTTTTGCCTATATTCTTGACTACCGTCAAAATATTTCTGGCTTCCTATCCCAGCCACCAAATTAAATCCATGTCTGACCAACCCTAACTCTAAACGATTGGTTGAGCTCCCAGTCAGTACCAGGTTCTGCACTACTTCAAAACCTTATTCATTGGGTTAAACATACTGCTTGTATTTCTACTTGTAGTTTGTTGTCTGTTTCGTTGTTTGTCTTCTGCATGCCAAAATATTTCACCTCTTGGAGCACATCTCGTCAAATGATTCTCTCCTCTCCAGGGGCTCTGTATAACTTAGCCTTGCACTCCACAGGTGAAGACTTCTGGTCCACTGAACTTCTACCTGTGCCTATGGCCCCATTTACGGACACCTCTACAACATTGTACAGCCAGAAGTATTTACAGAAGAGTGAACATCGTCCATATCCCCAAATATTTCTGGTCCAAAAGGGTTCGAGGGGGGTTATATCGTGGATTGAGGCTGCTCCAGCTAGAAAAGCCCAAGGTGACCTGGCCTACATGACAATCTATATGACCCGTTGGATTTTTTGTTGATATGAATTAGGGCTGTCCCATGGAGAGCATCTCAGGGCATACTAACCTACATGATAATATATATGGGCAGATCCGTATCTAAAGTTATATGACCGCACAATAACCAGACCCCATCTGCACTGAAGTCATTTAAAGACATTGAACATCATCATTTCTTTTTCCAGTAAAAACAAGTCATGTACCCAGTCCTTATAAAATTATCACTAACCCTCAACTGAGGTATGCAGCAGGAGCTCTGACTGCTCATGGGTCCCATCCCCAGGGAGCAGCAGCAGCTCTTCACTGCCCATGGGTCCTGTCCCCATGCCATCCCGTACTATTCTCTAAATAAAAGAGCACCAATGCCAGACCTTGAGAGTCCAAGTAATCTTATATTTGGGTCTTCAGCTCGCCGAGCCCACATCAACAATTATACCATGGAAAAGAGAAAACGGTCACAGAAAATGGAAGGCACACAGAAATCACATCTGAATAATCCACAATGAAACAATTAAGTTTTAGTCATACTCTGAACGTTCGAAAGTCAGAGAAAGTCACATCCACAAAAACTGGAGCAAATGTCATACTTAGGCTAATTGGTAAAGGTGAGTTATCACACTGCTAACATCGGGCTCTGAAAACCTGTGTCAATGTGCCAGGACAGCAGAGACAGAATTCTGACAAATCTTCTGACATCACAGTGGAGAAGAAAAATAAACTGGCCTCATCTACACAGTGCCACATTTGGCCCAAGTAGCCTATTCAAGTCACATTCCACTCAACTTCAGGTTGCCAATGGAACATGAAAGGTGCCGGCCAGTGTCGTGGTGAGCACTGCACGTTGTGGTCAGCAGCCCCGGGCAGGCCAGGCGGAATCCTGGGGGTGAACCTCATCACAGCTGGTCCAGCCATTCTGGGGCAGGCGTCTGAGGTAGTGTACAGGCAGATGGGAAGCAACGTCAGACAGCGGCAATCTTCCTCAGAAAGTATAGCAGCATCACCAGCAGATGTGAGCAAAGCCATGAACTTCTGCCAAAACAAAACCAATGAAAAGTTGCATAGGATAGAAAAACTGAACCTCAGAAAGAAAAAACATGCATGTAAGAACAATAGGATTTCTAGGAATTAGCTTAGACAAACAGGTGCAAGCAATGCAAACCAAAAACTAGCAAAGCTTTGGTGAAAGCAATTCCAGAAGACACAAGCAAACGGAAGGGTATTCCACGGTCTAGGAATGTAAGAACTAAAACAACTGAAATGGCCGTAAAGGATAAATCAATCTCTAGATTCCATGCAATCCCAGTCAAAGTTGCAGCAATCTTTCCCACAGAAATAGAAGAGAGAATCCTAAAGTCTCTATACAGCAACAAGAACCCTGAATACCCAAAGGATTCCTGAGGAAAAAAGCAGGATGAACAAAGCAGGATGTAAAACACTTTCTGATTCCAACATGTAGGACGAAGAGCTAGGTACCGAAACATAGCCTGCTCCCAAAAACAGGCACACAGACCAATGGAACAGAATCCAGAGCCCAGAGGTCAACTCACCCATATATGAACAACTCATTTGCAACGAGGAACGCAAGAGGAGACAGTGGAGAAAGGTGAGTCTCTAAAAGAAACGGTGCTGGGAAGCCTGCACAGCCACATGTAACACAATGAGAGTAGACCATGATGTTACACCAGGCACACACACCCCCTCGAAATGGATTAAACCCTTCAACTTAAGACTTGAAACCGTGAAACTTCTAGAATAAAACCCAGGGAGCTTGCTCTTTGCCATCTGGCATAGCGGTCTATTTGGAAGAAGCATGTGTGACTAGTCAAGGTCAACAATGGAAACAATAAACAAACGGGACTCCATCCAATGCAGTAGGTTCTGTCCAGCCAAGGAAACCATCGACTCAATGAAGGACAGCACAACAGCAGGAAGAGAATATTTCAAACCGCACATCGGAGAAAGGCTGAATAGCCAAAAGATCCAATGACCTCACACGTCTCGACAAGAGAAAAAACAACAAGCCCATTAAAACCTGGGCAAAAGATGGAAACAGAGATTTACCCCAAGAAGACAGAAAGGTTGCCAACAGCTTTATGAACTCATGTTCATCATCATTAAGTCTAAGGCCAATGCAAATCCAAACGGCAATGAGATAGCAGCTCACTGCGGTCAGAATGGCTATAAAGAACAAGACAGGAAACAACAAGTGTCGGAGGGGAGGTGGAGAGAAGGGAAGAGTTCTGCACCGCTGGTGGGAGTGCAAACCGGTGAAGGCACTAGGCATAGCCTTGTGGAATTGCCTCAGCAATTTCAAAATACATCCACCATATGGTCCAGCTATTCCTCTGCGGTGTGTTTATCCAAAGAAATTGGGAACACTACTGCACAGAGATCCGTGCAGCGCTGTGTTCACCACAGCCTTCCTCCCAATATGCAAGACATGGAAGTTCCTCTGGTGCCCATCAAGGGACCCATGGAGAAGGAAGGTGGGCTATATCCACACAATGGCATAGCACTCAGCTGTAAGACAGGGTGCAGTCCAGCCATTTGTGACACCAGAATGGCTCCTGTGGGTATGAGGGGAACTGAAACAACCCCCAGGGAGAATGTCAAATACCATAGGATCTCACTTACAAGTAGAAGATTAAAATAGGGACCAACAAACATGTAGAACATGACATGGGATTGGTGGTTCCCAGAGGTAACAGGTGGCAGGGGACGGTGTGAGAAAGAGTTGTTTAGGCACAATGGTGTAGTGTGGGCCTGTAATTAGGCTTAGAGTGGGGAAGATGATGTACCATACACAGAAGTCTAAATCTATGAGGATGTAAATCTGAAAGCTATAGGATGTTATAATGAAGGGTTAGGGAAATCAATTCACCTAAAATCAAAACTCCATAAAGGCAAGCAGGTTTATGGCATAAAGATTGCAGGCTGAAAGAATTTAGAGAAGATGAACTTCCAAGGATTGATAATCACCTCCAAATGCTTAACGATGCTACAGAAAATTAGACCATTGCAAAGAGATGAAGAGGAACACAACCAACACAGCACGTTCTGTGCTAAACTCATGAGCCAACGGAAAATGTTACCGTCCACGATGTTTTTACTAATTACATTTAGGAATAATCAATGCAGGCCAACATCTTCCCAAGTTCAGGCCAAAGGTTGGTCCAAAAGTCCAATTCAGGTCCGGCACTGTGGTGTAGCTGGTAAGTGCCCATGTTTCACTGGGGTGGCCTAGGCTTGGCAGGGTGGCATCACGGGTCTGGATCAGATTAGGAGCAGTAGGAAATATGGATTTCAAGGTATGGTGCCAACAGAGATCATGAAGAAGTAGAAATTGTGAGGATACCTTATGAATACACACCAGCAAATGAACCATGAGAATATTACAATCTATGAACGCATCAGGTACACTTCCCCAAGTGATGAAGGAAGGAAAACATGTGACCTGCCAAGGTGGAATTGCCAGACTACTATGAGATGACATGATCATTGCTCATCAGAGGATTGCCTGGGTAACTTCAACTTTGCAGGGACTCCAGGACTTTCTGTGGGGAAAGTCCACACATTTGGCCACATCCACAGAAGATAAGAGATAAATCCCAGGACGGTCTTAAAGGAAAGAAACCAGTGTCTAGAAGGAATGTAGTAGACCTTTCAAGGTTAGAGGAGAAAGTTAGAAACCGACAAGAAGTCCCGTAAAAGGAAAACTGTCCTACCTGGAAAGGGAGATTAGTCAGACTGGTATGAGATGGGTCTTAAACACTGTGTGCATGGAGGTTTTCAGCACAACTTAGAATTCTGAGGGTGTTTATGACATCATGGTGACCATATCACCCAAGATGGTCCCAGGTTTCCATCCCGAGGATTTGCCTAGGCTAGGATATTCAAGTGAGAGATTCCCAGAAACAGCTTTTCCAAACAGAAACCGGGCACAGAAACTTGAAGAGATCCAACAGATGCGTATTCAAGGGATGAGAAAGGAATCACTGAAATGAAGCGATAATAGAGGGACAAGCACTCAGAGGAGAACATTGTCATCTACTCACGTAGATGGGGAGGCCATGCTGATTCAAGCTTGAAACTTGTTTTGAGAAAAGAGGCCGTACCTGGGGCTTATCAGACCTACATTGTCCTTCTGCCTTACCCATAACCCAAAGTCAAGAATGATTACTTGAGGACATTGAAGAGAAGAAGCGAGGCCACCTTTCTTAGGCCTCAGCAAACTTTGAAGACAAGTCTCCCTTTCCATAGCTCTCAAGTCACGGGGGCCCACTGGGTACATGCCAATGTGTCAGAAGAGATCTTATTGAAGCCTGGAAAGAATGGCCCCCTGCCATGCTTGGGTATGTCGCTTGGTTTGGAAGGGCTCTAGAAGTGTGCTGAAAAGCACCTTTTCCAGAGAGCTTTGTTCCTTTGTGAAGGCTGCCCTCCCAGGCTAGAGTGTTCAGTTGGGATCAATGAGATTCTCTCCACCCTCTCTTGCCGTACAAGGAATATTGATTACGTGTTTCGATACCACACGTAAGGAGGTTTGCTGAAAATTAGAACATTACCATTATATTTAAAGAAAAATAAACTCGCCACAGCTGAGGAGGTAAATCAAACACATAACAAAACCTGTAGAAACAAAGTAAGCCAGTATCTAGCCATAATCTAGTGGAAAGTTCAAGCATCAAGGGTGAAGTTTGAAACTTCCCAAATCCAGAATAGAGACAGAAGGTCTCTCACCTGGACAGAGGAATTCATCAGATTCATCTAATTTGTTTCAGAAGCATTGGCTTCCTGAAGGTGGTTGCCAGGACAACGTCATACCTGGAGTTTCTCATCTCACAATGTCAAAGGAACCCAGATGACCACGCGTACTCAGTGCTCAGTTGCACCTAGACTAAGAGAGCAAAGACTCTCTCAAGTGGCCGATGGAAATTCAAAGACGACACCCAGGAATCACGAAAGCACTCACACATCGGCCTACAGAACATATGGTGATTAAAGAAATACAAAATCCCTAACTTGGAATGAAGGAGAATGTACTGACAAGCATCTCGAAGGGACATACCTCAGGAAGACCATGACGATTAGACTATGGAAAAGAAAACAGGGTCCCAGAAAATGGAAGCCCAACAGAAATCACACCTGAATGATCCACAGTGCAATACGTCAGTCTTTAGACAGACTATGCTTGAAGGTTGGAAAGACCGAGAAGGTCACAACCCCAAAACTTGCAATGAAGGTCAAACTTGGGCTAACTGGGAAGGGTGAGTTACGAGACTGCTCTAAGTGGGCTCTGAAACCCTGTGTCCATGAAGCTTGCTGGGACAGCAGAGACAAATTCTGACAAATCCTCTGACATCACAGTGGACTGGAAAGAAAACCAGGCCTAGTGTACACAGGGCCAGATTTGGGCTTATGTAGCATATTTAATTCACATTTCACTCAACAGCAGGTTGGCAATGGAACATGAAAGGGGCCAGCCCGTGTTGTAGCAGTGAAGTCCGTGCATTCTGGGTTGGAAGCCCGTGCTAGGCCACATGGATTCCTGGGGGTGAGCCTCCTCACCGTTGGCCCAGCCATTCTGGGGCAGGCGTCTGAGGTAGTGCAGAGGCAGATGGGAAGCAACGTTAGACAGGGCCACTCTTCTTTAGCAAATACAGCTGCAGTGTCAGCAGATGTGAGCACAGCCATAAACGTTTGCCAAAACAGAACCAATTAAAAGGTGCAAAGAACATAAATACTGAACCTCAAAAACAGAAGCATACCAGTAAGAAGAATAAGATATCTATGAATGACCTTAACCAAACGGGTGCATGCTATGTAACACGAAAGGGAAGAAAGCTTTTGGGAAATAAATTCCAGAAGAGAGAAGGAAACGGAAGGCTATACCGTGCTCTTGGAATGGAAGAACTAACACACTTGAAAAGTTCGTAACAGATAAAGCAATTTCTGGATTCCATGCAATCCCAGTCAAAGTTGTAGTAATTTTTCCCACAGAAATAGAGGAGAGAATCCTAAAGTCTCTATCCAGGCATAAGGGACACTGAATAGCCAACGGAATCCTGAGGAAAATGAACAAAGCTGGACGTATCCCCCTTTCTGATTTCACCATACAGGACGAAGCACTAGGTACTGAAACAGCACAGTCTGGGCCCAAAAACAGGCACACAGAGGATTAGAACACGATCAAGAGCACAGAGGTCTACTCACACAAATATGGACAGCTCATTTTCGACCAGAGGGACAAGAGAAGACAGTGGAGAAAGGAAAGTCTAGAGAAGAAATGTTTCTTGGAAGACTGCACAACCACAGGTAACAAAATGAGAGTAGGACATGATGTTAAACGAGGCACATACCACCTCGAAATGGATTAAAGCCTTGAATGGAAGACTTCAGTCCATGGAACTTCTAGGAGAAAACCCAGGCAGCGTGCTCTTTACCATCTGGCTTAGCTGCCTATTTGGAAGAAGCATGTGTGACTGGGCAAGGGCAAGAAAGGAAACAAGAAGCAAACGGGACTCTATCCAACACAGAAGGTTCTGCCCAGCCAAGGAAACCATAACTCAATGCAAAGACTGCACAGCAACTGGCAGTGGATGTTTGCAAACCACACATCAGAGAAGGGCTGAATAGCCAAACGATCCAATAACCTCACACGTCTCCACAAGAGGAAAAACAACAAACCCAGTAAAACCTGGGCAAAAGATGGAAACAGAGATTTCTCCCAAAGAGAGAAAGATGGGCAACAGCTGTATGAAAACATGTTCACCATCATAAATTCTCAGGCCAGTGCAAATCCAAACGGCAATGGGATAACAGCTCCCTGTGGTCAGAATGGCTATAAGGAACAAGACAGGAAACAACAAGTGTCAGAGAGGAGGTGGAGACAAGGGAAGCCTGCTGCACCACTGGTGGGAGTGTAAACCGGTGCAGCCAGTAGGAAAAGCAGTGTGGAATTGCCTCAGAAATTTCTACCATATGATCCAGCTATTCCTCGGCAGCTTGTCTATCCATAGAACTTGGAAACACTAATGCATAGAGATCCGTGCACCACTGTGTTCACCACAGCCTTACTCCCGAGATACAAGACTTGTAAGCCGCCCTGGTGCCCATCAAGGGACGAATGGAGAAGGAAGATGGGCTATATCCACACAATGGCATAGCACTCAGCTGTAGGAATGGATGCAGTCCAGTCATTTGTGACCACCAGAATGGCTCCTGAGGGTATGAGGGGAATTGAAACAAGCCCAGGGAGAAGGTCAAATACCATGCGATCTAAGTTACAAAGAGATATAGAAAAAAAGGACAAACTGGAATCACGTGAGATGGAACCAGTGGTTCCCAGAGGGAATGGGAGCCTGGGCCTGGAGGGAGACATAGTTGAATAGGCACAAGGGTGTGGTGAGGGCCTGTAATTAGGCTTATGGTGGTGAAGATGATGTAACCTACACAGAACTTTAAATCTGTGAGGATGTAAATGTGAGAGATATAGGAGGTTATAATGCAGGGTTACGGCCACCAATTCACATAAAATCAAAACTCCAAAAAGGGGTGCTGATTTAAGGCCTAAAGCTTTGGAGGCTGAAACAGATTAGAGAAGATGAACTTCCAAGGATTGGTAATCACCTCAAAATGCTTAATGATGCTACAGAAATGTAGACCATTGCAAAGAGATGAAGAGGAATACTAGGAAGAGAACATGTTCCTTGCTATACTCATGAACCAATGGAAAATGCTACCTTCCATGTTGTTACTACTGATTCCCTTCATGCATGAGCCAAGCAGGCCAACATCTTCCCAAGTTCAGGACAAAGTTCGGTCCAAAAGTCCAATTCAGGGCCTGCCCTGTATTGCAGCAGGTAAGTGCCCACGTTCCGCCTCGGTGGCCGGGGCTTCAATGGCTAGCATCACGTGTGTGGATCAGATTACTAGCATTAGGAAATCCAGATTTCATGGACTCGTGGGCACAGAGATCATAAAGAAGTAGAAAGTGTGAGATGACCTTATCAATACTCACCAGAAAAAGAACCATGAGAATATTACAATCTATGAACGCGTCAACTACACTTGCCCAAATGATGAAGGAAACAAAACATGTGAGATGCCAAGGTGGAATTGTCACACCGCTAGGAGATCACACGATCATTGTGCATCAGGGGATTGCCTGGACAACATCAACTTCTTACGGACTTCAGGACGTTCTCTGAGGAAAGTCCATTTGCCATATCCACAAAAGATGAGAGATAAAACCAGGGATGATCTTTAAGGGAAGAAACCGGTGTCTAGAGGGAATATAGTAGACCTTTCAAAGTTCGAGGAGAAAGTTAGAAACTGACAAGAAATCCAGAACAAGGAAAACTATCCTACCTGGAAAGGGGGAATAGTCAGACCGGTATGAGATGGGTCTGAACCACTGCGTGCATGGAGGTTTTCAGGACAACTTAGAATTCTGAGGGTGTTTATGACATCACGGTGAACATGTCACCCAAGATGGCCACATGTTTCCAGTCCTAGCATTGGACTAGGCTAGGATAGTCAAGTGAGAGATACCCAGAAACAGCTTTTACAAACAGAAACCAGGCACAGAATCTTGAAGAGACCAAAGAGACGCTGATTGAAGGGATAAGAAAGGAATCATTGTGATGATACGTCGTGATTTCTTTGTTTTCCTCAGGATTCCTTTGGTTCTTCAGGGTCTTTTGTTGCTGGAGATAAACATTAGGATTCCCTCTTCTATTTCTGTGGGAAAGATTGCTGCAACGTTGACTGGGATTGCATGCAATCCAGAGATTGCTTTATCCAGTACGGACGTTTCAAATGTGTTAATTCTTCCATTCCAAGAGCACTGAATGCCCTACCAGTTCCTTATGTCTTGTGGAATTTCTTTCCTCAAAGCTTTGCTATTTCTCGGTTTACATAGCTTTCACCTGTTTGGCTCAGGTTATTCCTAGATACCTTAATCTTCTACAGCATGCTTTTATTTTTTTTTGAGGGTAAATTTTTCCATCATTTGTAACTTTTAATTGTTTTTGTTTAGGCAGAAGTTTATTGCTGTGCTCACATCTGTTGGCAATGCTCCTGTATTTCCTGATGAAGAGGGCCCTGTCTAACGTCTCTTCCCATCTGCCTCTACACTACCTCGGACGCCTGTCCCAGAATGGCTGGACCAGCCGTGAGGAGGTTCACGCCAGGATTCTATGCGGCCACCGCTGGCTGCCGACCCAGAGCACGTGGACTTCACCGCTGCACCACTGGCCGGCCCCTTTCATGTTCCATTGACAGCCTGCAGTTGAGTGGAAGGTGACTCGAGTATGCTACTTGAGCCCAACTCTGGCCCTGTGTAGATGAGGCCAGCTTGTTTATCTGGTCCAGTGTGATGTCAGAGGATCTGTCAGAATTGTGTCTCTGCTGTCCCGGCAAGCTTCATGGACACCGGCTTTCATAGCCCACTTGGAGCAAACTCGTAACTCACCCTTCCCAGGTAGCCCAGCTTTGACCTTCGCTGCAGTTTTTGTGGTTGTGAATTTCTCAGACTGTCAAACATTTCAGCAGAGTCTGTCTAATGAATGACATATTTCATAGTGGATTATTCAGGTGTGATTTCAGTTTGCCTTCCATTTCGGGGAGCTTGGTTTCATTTCCATAGTGTAATCATCATGGTCTTTCTCAGCTATCTCCCTTACATATGCTTATGAAGCCGTTCTCCTTCATGCCAAGTTATTAATTTTGTCTTTTTTTAATCATCATATTTTCTGTAGGCCGATGCATGAATGCTTTTGTGATTGTTATGTATTGTCTTTGAATTCCCATTGTTCACTAGAAGGAATCTTTGCTACCCTAGCCTAGATCCAACTGAGCACTGAGAACACATCGTCATCTTGGTTGGTTTGACATTCTGAGATCAGAAACTCCAAATGCTAGGTTGTCCAGCCAACCAACTTATGGACATAATGTTTCTGAGACAAATTAGACAAACCTGATGAATTCTTCTTTCCAGGTAAGATATTTTCATGTCTCTTTTCTGAATTTGGGAAGGCTCGAACTTGATCGTTAGAGTAGATTACGTCTAAGGACTGCTTTACTTTAATTCTGTAAGGATTGTTAGTTGTTTGATTTACATCCTCAGCTCTGGCTTGTTTATTTTTCTTTAAATATAAGTGTAACGTTTCAATTTTCATCCAACTTCCTCACATATGTTTTCAAAACACATAATCAATACTCCTCCAAAAAGGCATGCAGATTTGCACCACGAAGCTTTTGAGGCTGAAAGACGTTAGAGAAGATGAACTTCCAAGGATTGTGAATCTCCTCCAAATGCTTAATGATGATACACAAAGGTAGACCATAGCAAATAGATTAAGAGGAATACAACGAAGAGAACGTGTTCCGTGTTAAGCTCATGAAGCAAGGGAAAATGTTAGCATGAGTGAGGTTACTACTAATTACCTTCACGAATAATCACAGCAGGGCAGCTTCTTCCCAAGTTCAGGCAACAGATTGGTCCAAAAGTAAAATTCAGGTCCAGCCATGTGTTCTGGTGTGTTAGTGCCCACGTTCCTAGTGGACGACCTGGGATTCATGGATTCAATTCATGGGTGCTGATCAGATTAGTAACATTAGGAAAGATAGATTTCATGGTATGGTGCAGACAGAGATCATAAATTAATGGAAATTGTGAGCATACCTTATAGATACGCACAAGGAAATAAACGAAAATATTGCAGTCTATGACACATCTGGTACACTTCTCTAAATACAAAATGAAGGAAGTGATGTGACCTGCATAGGTGGAATTGTCGGACTGCATGAGATGACATGATCATTGCACATCAGAGGATTGGCTGGGCAACTTCAACTTGGGAGGGACTCCAGGACTTTCTCTGGGGAAAGTCTACACATTTGACCATATCTACAAAAGGTAACAGCTAAAACCCAGGATAAACTTAAAGTAAACAAACTAGTGTCTAGAGAGAATGTACTAGACATTTAAAAGTTCAAGGATAAAGTTAGAAACCGACAAGAAATCTAGGAAATGGAAAACTATTCTAGCTGGAAAGGGTGAGTCGTCAGACTGGTATGAGATCGCTCTGAAATGCTGTGTGCATGGAAGATGCCGGGACAACTGAGAAGTTTGAGGGTGTTTATGATATCACAGTGAACATGTCACCCAAGATGGCCTCATGTTAATAGTCCGAGGATTGTCTTAGGCTACTGATACTCAAGGGAGAGATACCCAGAAGAGAATTGAAAAACAGACACCAGGCACTAAAACTTGAAGAGATAGAATAGACGCTGATTAAAGGGATAAGAAAGATGTCATTGTGAAGATACAATAATAGCGGGACAATCACTGAGTGGAGACCACTGTGATCTACTCAAGTATAGGGGGAGGCCATGGAGATTCAAGCTTGAAACTTGATTTGAAACCAGAGGCTGGACTTGGCTCTTATCAGGCCTACATTTTCCTTCTGCGTTAATCATCATCCAAAATCAAGAGTGATCTCCTGAGGACATTGTAGAGAATGATTGATACTTCCTTTCCTATGCCACTAGCATTCATTGAAGAGAAGTATCACTTTCCATAGCTCTGGCATTACGGAGCTCCAAAGGGTACATGCTAATGTGTCACAAGATATCTCTTTGAACCCTTGAAGGAATGGACCCCGTCATGCTTTGCATATGTCTCATTGTTTGGCAGGGCTTCAGAAATGTGCCGAGAAGCACCCTTTTCCAGAGGGCTTCGTTGCTTTGTGAGGGCCACCGTAACAGGCTAGTGTGCTCAGTTTGGCTCCAATGAAGTTCTATCCCAGTATCTCTTGGAGTAGAATGATTATTGATGACGTGTATTGACACCATATGTAAATAGGTTGGCTGAAAATTAGAACATTACAATTATCTTTATAGAAAATAAACTTGCCAGAGCTGAGGATGTAAATCAAACAAATAACACACCCTATAGAAATAAAGTAAGCCAGTATCTAGACGTAATCTAGAGGAACGTTCAAGGATGGGGGTCAAGATTGAAACTTCCCAAATCCAGAAATGAGACAGAAAAGTATCTTATTTGGAGCGGAATTCATCAGATTTGCCGAATTTGTTTCGGCTACATTATGTTCATGAAGGAGGTTGCCATGCCTACCTAGAAGTTGGAGTTTAAGATCTCAGAATGTCAGACCAACCAAGATGAACACGTGTTCTCAGTGTTCATTTTCACCAAGGCTAGCATGGCAAAGATGGCTACACGGGATCATGTAAATTCAAAGACAACACCCAACAATGAAAAGCACTCACACGTAGGTCTATAGAACATAGGGTGGTTAAAGAAATAGAAAATTGATACCTTGGGATGAAGGACAACCGACTGACAAGCATACCAAAGGGGGAAATCTGAGAACGACCATGATGATTATACTATGGAAAAACAAAATGTGCTCAGAAAAGGGAATGCAAACACAAATAACACCTGAATAATCCACAACAAAAGATGTCAGACTTTAGACAGACTCTGCTTGAACTTTTGAAAGTCAGAAAGTCACAAACCAAAAAGCTGCAGCGAGGTAAAACCTGGGCTACCTTGAAAGGGCGAGTCTGAGATTGCTCCAAACCTCCTCTGAAACTCTGTGTCCATGATGCTTGCCTGGACAGCAGAGACACAATTATGACAAATTCTCTGACATCACAGTTGAGCAAAAATACAAACCGTCTACATCAACTCAGTGCCAGAATTGGGCTGAAGTAGCCTAAGTCACATTCCACACAACTGCAGGTTGAAAGGGAACTTGAAATGGGTCGGGCAGTGGAGAACTGGGGAAGTCCGCAGGTTCTGGGTCGGCAGTCTGCACTTGGCTGGGTGGAATCCTGGGGGCAGACCTCCTCACCGCTGGTCCAGCCATTTTGGGGCAGGGGTGGGAGGGAGTGTAGAGGCAGATGAGAAGCAACGTGAGACAGGGCCACTCTTCCTCAGCAAATACAGGAGCATTTCCAGCAGATGTGAGCCCAGCGATAAACCTCAGTCAAAAGGAAACAAATTAAAAGTTGCAATCAATAGGAAAATTGAACCTCAAAAAAATGCCAGTAAGAATAATAAGATACCTACGAAAAACCTCACCCCAACAGGTGAAAGCTCTGTAAAGCGATAACTAGCAAACCTTTGCAGAAGAAAAATGGGAGAAGACACAAGGAAGCGGAAGGATATTGCATGCTTTTAAAATGGAAGAATTAACACACTGGAAACCTCCACACCAGTTAAAGCAATGTCTAGATTACATGAAATCCCAGTCAAAGTTGCAGCTATATTTCTCACAGAGATAGAAGCGAGCATCCTAAAGTTTACATCCAGCAACAAAAGGCCCCAAATAACCAAAGGAATCCTGAGGAAAAAGAACAAAGCTCAATGTATCACATTTTCTGATTTGAATATAGAGGACGAAGAACTAGGAATGGAAACGGCACAGGCTGGGATGCAAAACAGACACACAGAACCATGGAACAGAATCAAGAGCCCAGAGGTATACGCACACATATATGGACAGCCCATTTTTGACCACGGCGCCAAGAGGAGACAGGGGAGAAAGGAAAGTCTCTACAATAAATGGTGCTGGGAAGACTGCAGAGCCTCACCTAAGACAAGGAGAATAGACCACGGTGTTACACCAGGCACAAACACCAACTCAAAATGGATTAAAGTCTTGAATGTAAGACTGGAAACCATGAGACTTCTGGAAGAAAACGCTGGCAGCTTGCTCTTTGTCATCTGTCTTAGCCTACTATTTGGAGGAAGCCTTTCTGTCTGGGCAAGGGCAATAAAGGAAACAAGAAACAAATGGGACTACACCAAACGCAAAAGCTTCTGCCCAGCCAAGGAAACCATCGACTCAATGCAAAGACAGTACAATCACTGGGAGAGGATGTTTGAAAACCACACATCGGTGGACGGGTGAATAGGCAAAGGATGCAGTGAACTCATATGGGTCCACAAGAGAAAAAAAAATAAGCCCATTAAAACCTGGGCAGTAGGTGGAAACAGAGATTTCGCCCAAGAAGAGTTAGAGATGGTCAACAGGTGTATGAAAACATGTTCATCATCATTAAGACTCAGGGCAGTTGAAATCCAAACGGCAGTGAGATAGCAGCTCAATGTGGTCAGAATGACTATAGGTAAAAAGTCAGGAAACAAGTGTCAGAGAGGAGCTGCAGAGATGGGAAGACTCCTACAGTGCTGCTGTGAGTGTAAGCTGGTGCAGCCACGACGCAAATCAGTGTGGAATTGCCTCAGACATGTCAGAATCCATCTACTATATGATCCAGCTATTATTCAGTGGCGTGTTTATCCAAAGATCTTGGAAAAAGTCGTGCACCGATATATGTGCACCCCTGTGTTCACCCTGGCCTTACTCCCGTTATCCAAGACTTGGAAGCCGCCCTGATGCCCATCAAGGCAGAAGGATGAATAGAGAACGAAGATTGGAGAAGGAAGCTGGGCTTTATGAACACAATGGCATATCTCTGAGCCATAACAAAAGAGAGAATCCAGCCATTAGTGACCATAAGGATGGCTCTTGAGGGTTTCATTGGAAGTGAAACAGCTCGCAGGGAGAAACTCAAATACCGTAGGAGCTCACTTACAAGGAGAAGAGACAAACAAGGACCAACAAACTAGAAAGCTTTGCGGAAAGAAATTAAAGAAGACACAAGGAAACGGAAGTCTATTCCACGCTCTTCGAATGGAAGAATGAACACACTTGAAACGTCCGTACTGGATAAAGCAATCTCTGGATTCCACGCAAGCCCCGTCAAAGTTTCAGCAATCTTTCCCACAGAAATAGAAGAGAGAATCCTAAAGTTTCTATCCAGCAACCAAGGAGCAGGAACGGCCAAAGGAACCCTGAGGAAAGTGAACAAGGCAGCACATACCACATTTTCGAATTTCCACATATAGGACGAACTGCTAGGTACCGAAACGGCAAAGGCTGGCCACAAAAAGAGGCACACAGACACAAGGAACAGAATCGAGAGCCCAGAGGTCAACTCCCACATATATGGACAGCCCATTGTAGACCAAGGAGTCAAGAGGAGACAGCGGAGAAAGGAGAGTCTCGACAAGAAATGGTGCTGGGAAGACTGCACAGCCACATGTAACACAATGAGCGTAGACCATAATGTTACACCAGCCACACACACCACCTGGAAATGGATTAAGGCCTTGAATGGAAGACTTGAAACGGTGCAACTTCTAAGAGAAAATGCAAGCAGCTTGCTATTTGCCATCTGGCTTAGCCGATTATTTGGAAGAAGCGTGTGTGACTGGGCAAGGGCAACAAAGGAAACAAGAAACAAGCGGGACTCCATTCAATGCAGAAGCTGCTGCCCAGCCAACGACTCCATCGACTCAATGCAAAGACAGCACAACAACTGCGGCTGGATGTTTGCAAACCACACATCGGAGAAGGGGTGATTAGCCAAAATATCCAATGAACTCATATGCCTCCACATTGAAAAAACAACGGTCCCCATAAATCTGGGCAAAAGATGGAAACAGATATTTCTCCCAGGAAGATAGAAAGATGGACAACAGGCTGTATGAAAACATGTTCTTCATCATTAATTCTTTGGCAATGCAAATATGAACGGCAATGAGACAGCAGCTCACTGTGGTCAGAATGGCTATAGGGATGAAGACAGGGAACAACAAGTCTCGGAGAGGAGGTGGAGAGAAGGGAAGCCTCCTGCATTGCTGGGGGGAGTGTAATCAGGTGCAGCCACTACCCAAAGTGCTGTGGAATTGCCTTAAAATTTTCAGAATCCATCTACCATATGATCCAGCTATTCCTCTGTGGCATATATATCCAAAGAACTTGGAAACACTAATGCTCAGAGATCCATGCAGCACTGTGTTCACCACAGCCTTACTCCCAATATCCAAGACTTGGAAGCCTACGTGGTGCCCATCAAGTGACGAATGGAGAAGGAAGACGATCTATAGCCACACAATGGCCAATCTTCGGACTGTATAGATGTGGCCATCTTGGGTGACATGTTCATAAACACCCTCAGAATTCTAAGTTGTCCTGACAACCTCCATGCACACAGTGTTTCAGAGCCATCGCATACCAGTCTGACCACTCCCCATTTCCAGGTAGGATAGTTTTCCTTTGTCTGGATTTCTTGTCGGTTTCTAACTTTCTCCTCGAACTTTGAAAGGTCTACTACATTCCCTCTACACACCAGTCTCTTTCCGTTACGATTATCAAAGATTTTATCTCTTATCTTGTGTGGATATGGTGAAATGGGTGGACTTTCCCCAGAGAAAGTCATGGACTCCCTCCCAAGTTGAAGTTGCCCAGGCAATCCCCTGATGCACACTTATCGTGTCATCTTCTAGCAGTCTGACAATTCCACCAGCAAGTCACATGTTTCCTTCCTTTGTCATTTGGGGAAGTGTACCTGATTTGTTCATAGATTGTAATATTCTCATGGTTCTTTTTCTGGTGTGTATTGCTCAGTTTCCCTCACCATTTCTACTTCTTTATGATCTCTGTGCCCACCAGACCGTGAAATCTGCATTTCCTAATGCTAGTAATCTGATCCACAACCGTGTTGCTATCCTGTGAAGCTCAGGCCGCCCAAGCAGAACGTGGGCACTTACCTGCTACATCACAGGTCCGCCAATGAATTGGACTTCTGGACCAACCTTTGGCCTGAACTTGGGAGGATGTTGGCCTGCTTCGATCATTCCTGAAAGGAATCAGTAGTAACATGAATGACGGTAACATTTACCTTTGGTTGATGAGTTTAGCATGGAACATATTCTCTTGCTAGTATTCCGCTTCATCTCTTTGCTAAGGTCTACGTTTCTGTAGCATCATTAAGCATTTGGAGGTGATTACTAATCCTTGGAAGTTCATCTTCTCTAACCTCTTTCAGCCTCCAAAGCTTAGGCCGTAAGTCTGCACCGTTTTTTGGAGATTTGATTTTATGTGAATTGATTGCCGTAACCCAGCATTATAACATCCTATAGCTTTTCACATCTACAATCTCATAGATTTAGACTTCTGTGTAGGTTACATCATCTTCACCACTGTAAGCCTAATTACAGTCCCTCACCACACACTTGTGCCTAATCATCTCTTTCTCCCTCAGACCCCCGCATCCATTTCCCTTTGGGAACTACCAATCCCATGTCACGTCCTACCTTTTTGTTGCTCCGTTTTTCCTCTTCTCCTTGTACGTGAGATCCTGTGGTATTCAACCTTATCCCTGGGGCTTGCTTCAGTTCCCCTAAGACCCTCAGGAGCCATTCTGGTGGTCGCAAATGGCTGGACTGCATCCATTCCTACAGCTGAGAGCTATACCATCATGTGGCTATAGCCGATCTTCCTTCTCCATTCATCTCTTGATGTTCACCACGGACGCTTCCAAGTCTTGGATATCGGGAGTAAGGCTGTGGTGAACACAGCAGTGCATCGATCTCTGTGCATTAGTGTTTCCATGATGTTTGGATATATACACCACAGAGGAATAGACGGATCATATGGTAGGTGGATTCTGAATTTCTGAGGCAATTCCACACCACTTTGCATAGTGTCTGCACCGGTTCACATTCCTACCAGCAGTGCAGGAGGCTTCCTTTCTCTCCACCTCCTCTGTGAAACTTATTGTTTCCCGTCTTCATCCTTATAGCCATTCTGACCATTGTGTGTTGCTATCTCATTGCCGTTCAGCATTTGCATTGACCAGAGACTTAATGATGATGAACATGTTTTCATACAGCCTGTTGGCTATCTTCCTATCTTCCTGGGAGAAATGTCTGTTTCCATCTTTTTCCCAGGTTCTATTGGGCTCATTGTTTTTATTCATGTGAAGACGTATGAGTTCATTGGATCTTTTGGCTACTCACCCCTTCTCCAATGTGTGGTTTGCAAACAGCCTGTCGCAGTTGTTGTGCTGTGTTTGGAATGAGTCCAATGGAGTCGTTGGCTGGGCAGAAGCTTCTGCATTGGATGGAGTCCCGCTTGTTTTTTGTTTCCTTTGTTGTCTTTGCCCACTGACACATGCTTCTTCCAAATAGGCAGCCAAGACAGATGGCAAAGAGCAAGCTGCCTGGGTTGTCTCCTAGAAGTTGCACGGTTTCAAGTATTCCATTCAAGGCTTTAATCCATTTCGAGGTCGTGTGTATATCTGGTGTAACATCATGGTCTACTCTCATTGTGTTACCTGTTGGTGTGCAGTCTTCTCAGCAAGGTTTCTTGTGGGAGACTCTCCTTTCTCCACTTTCTCCTCTAGGCTCACTGTTCGAAAATGCACTGTCAGTAGATGTGTGAGTTGACCTGCAGGCTCTCGTTCTGTTGCATGAGTCTGTGTGCCTATTTTGGGGGCCAGGCTGTGCTGTTTCCGTACCTAGGGCTTCGTCCTATATGTTGAAATCAGAAAGTGTGATACTTGCTGCTTTGTTCGTTTTCCTGAGGATTCCTCAGGCTATTCCGGGTCCTTTGTTGCTGGATAGAAACTTTAGGATTCTGTCTTGTATTTCTGTGGGAATGATTGTTGCAACTTTGACTGGGACTGCATGCAATCCAGACACTGCTTTATGCGGTATGGACGTTTGAAGTGTGTTCGTTCTTCCATTGGAAGAGCACGGAATAGCCTTCCGTTCCCTTGTGTCTTCTGTAATATCTTCGCCCAAACCTTTGCAAGTTTTCTGTTTCCATATCGTTCTGCTGTTTGGCCACGTTTATTCCTAGATACCTTTTTCTTCCTACTGGCATGCTTTCTTTTTTGAGGTTCAGTTTTTCTATTCTTTGCAACTTTCAGTTGGTTTTGTTTTGACAGATGTTTATGGCTGTGCTCACATCTGCTGGCCATGCTGCTGCATTTCCTGAGGAAGAATGTCAATGTCTATCGTCGCTTCCCATCTGCCTCTACACTACCTCAGATGCCTTCCCCAAAATGGCTGGACGAGTGGTGAGTGGCTCACCCCCAGGATTCCACATCTCCGAACCTGGGCTGCTGAACAAGAATGTGCAGACTTCACCACGGCCCCACTGGCTGGCCCTTCTCATGTTCCATTGGCAACCTGCAGTTGAGTGGATTGTGACTTGAATATGCTTATTGAGTCCAACTCTGGCCCTGTGTAGATGAGGCCAGCTTGCTTTTCTGGCCCACTGTGATGTTGGGTGATTTGTCAGAATCGTGTCTCTGCTGTCCAGTCTAGCTTCGTGGACACAGGGTTTCAGAGCCCGCGGGGAGCAGTCTCATAAGTCACCTTTCTCATTTAGGCCAGGTTTGACCTTTGCTGCTGTTTTTGGCGTTGTGACTTTCTCTGACTTTCAAACGTTCAGAGTGCGTCTAATGACTGACGTCTTTCACTGTGGATTAGTCAGCTTTGATTTCTGTTGGCCTCCATATTCCGTGATCCTTTTTTCTTTTCTATAGTCTAATTGTTATGGTCTTGCTGAGATATCTCCGTTCGATTTGCTTATCAGTGCGTTCTCCTTCTTTCCAAGTTAGGAGTTTTGTATGTCTTTAATTACCATAGGTTCTGTAGCCCGACGTGTGAGTCATTTCATGATTGTTGGGTGTGGTCTTGGAATTTCCATCGGTCACTTGTAGGAATCTTTGCTATCCCGGCCCAGGTGACACTTAACCCTGAGAACACATGGTCGTCTTGGTAGGTTTGAGATTCTCAGATCAGAAACTCCAGATTCAAGGTTTTCCAGACAACCACCTTCACGGACATTATGTTTTTGAGAGAAATTAGAGAAATCTGATGAATTCCTCCCTCCAGGTAAGTGATTTGTCTGTCTCTTTTCTGGATTTGGGAAGTTTCAAACTTGACCCCTGATCATTGAATGCTCCAACAGATTACGTCTGGATACTGGGCTTTTTATTTCTACATGGTTTCCTAATGGTTAGATTTTCATTCTGAACTTTGGCAGGTGTTTTTTTATTTAAACATAATGGCAATGTTCTAATTTTCAGCAAACCTCATTCCATATGTTGTCAGAACAAGAAATCAATACTGTTTCCATGGCAAGAGGTGGGGGAGAGAATTTCATTGGAGCCCAACTGAGCACTGTAGCCTGGGAAGGCAGCCTTCACACAGGAATGGAGCCCTCTCGAAAAGGGTGCTTTTAAGCACACTTCTACAGCCCTCCAAACCAAAGGACACACCCCAAGCATGACAATCATCCATTCCTTTAAGTCTTCACAGAGATGTCTTGGGACACATTAGCATGTACCCAGAGGGACCCCGTGACGCCAGAGCTATGCAAAGGGAGACCTCTCTTCAAAGAATGCTAGGGGCCTAGGAAAGAAGGCCTCAATTGTTCTCTTCAATGTCCTCAAGAGTTCATTCTTGACTTGGGTTTATGAGTAAGGCAGAACGAAAATGTAGGTCTGATATGCCCCAAGTCCAGCCTCTTGTTTCAAATCTAGTTGCAAGCTTCGATCAGCACGGCCTCCACATCTACTTGAGTAGATAACAATATTCTCCTCTCAGTGCTTGCCCCTCTAGTATCCCTTCTTCCCAATGATTCCTTTCTTATCCCTTGAATCAGTGCCTCTTTGATCTCTTCAAGTTTCTGTGTACGGTTTCTGTTTGCAAAAGCTGTTTCTGGATATCTCTCACGTGGGTATCCTAGCCAGGGCAATCCTTGGGCTCTAAACTTGCTGCCATCTTGGGTGACACGTTCACCGAGACGTCATAAACACCCTCAGAATTCTAAGTTGTCCTGAAAACCTCCAGGCACACAGTGTTTCAGAGCCATCTCATATCAGTCTGACGACTCCATCTTTCCAGGTAGGATAGTTTTCCTTGTTCTGGATTTCTTGTCAGTTTCTAACTTTCTCATGGAACTTGAAAGGTATGCTACATTCCCTCTACCCACCGGTTCCTTTCCTTTAAGATTATCCCTTGTTTTATATCTTATCCATTGTGTATATGCCCAATTGGGTGGACTTTCCTCAGAGAAAGTCCTGGGGGCCCTCCCAATTGGAAGTTGCCCAGGCAATCCCCTGATGCACAATGATCGTGTGATCTCCTAGCAGTCTAAAAATTCCACTTGGCAGGTCACATGTTTTCCTTCCTTCATCATTTGGGGAAGTGTTCCTGATGCGTTCATAGATTGTCATATACTCATGATTCATTTTCTGGTGCATATTGTTAAGGTCTCGTGACAATTTCTCCTTCTTTATGATCTCTGTGCCCACCATACCTTGAAATCTATATTTCCTAATGCTAGTAATCGGATCCGCACCCCTGATGCTAGCTGGTGAAGCCCGGGCCGCCCAAGTGGAACGTAGGAACCTGCCTGCTACATCACAGGGCCGGCCCTGAATTGGACTTTTGGACCAACCTTTGACCTGACCTGTGAAGATGTTGGCCTGCTTCCATCATTCGTGAAGGAATCAGTAGTAACATCATGAACGGTAACGTTTTCTGTTGGTTCATGAGTTTAGCACCGATCATGTTCTCTTGGTAGTATTCCTCTTCATCTCTTTGCAAAGGTCTACCTTTCTGTAGCATCATTGACCATGTTGAGGTGATTACCAATACTTGGAAGTTCATCTTCTCTAAACTCTTTCTGTCTCCAAAGCTTTTGGTTGTAAATCTACATCTCTTTTGGGAGTTTTGGTTTTATGTGAATTGATTGCCGTAACCCAACATTATAATGACCTATAGCTTTCAGATCTACTTCCACATAGATTTAGACTTCAGAGTAGGTTACATCATCTTCACCAACGTAAGCCTAATTACTGTCCCTAACCACACATCTGTGCCTAATCAACACTTTCTCTCTCTGGCCACTGCCCCACTTTCCCTCTGGGAAATGCCAATCCATTGTCATGTGATACCTGTTTGTTGGTCCGTTCTTGCTCTTCTCCTTGTACGTGAGATCCTGTGGTAATTGACCATACACCTGGGGGTTGTTTCAGTTCCCCTAAAACCGTCAGGAGCCATTCTGGTGATCACAAATGGCTGGCCTGAATCCGTTCCTATAGCTGAGTGCTATGCCTTTGTGTGGCTATAGCCCATCTTCCTTCTCCATTCATCCCTTGATGGGCACCAGGCAGGCTTCCAAGTCTTGGATATCGGGAATAAGGCCAGGGTAAATAGAGGTGTGCACCGATCTCTGTGTATGAGTGTTTCCACGTTCTTTGGATAAACACACCACAGAGGAATAGCTGGATCATATGGTCGATGTATTCTGAAATGTCTAAGGCAACTCCTCACCGTTTTGTGTCGTGGCTGCACCTGTTTACACTCTCTCCAGCAGTGCAGGAGGCTTCTCTTCTCTCCACCTCCTCTCCGAATCTTATTTCCTGTCTTCTACCTTATAGCCATTCTGACTGCCGTGAGCTGCTCTCTCGTTGCCTTTCAGATTTGCACTGACCAGAGACTTAATGATGATGAACATGTTTTCATACAGCCTGTTGGCCATCTTTCTATCTTCCTGGGAGAAATGTCTGTTTCCAGCTTTGCCCAGATTTTAATCGGGCGTGTTTTTTTTTTTCTTGTGGAACCATATGAGTTTATTGGATCTTTTGGCTATTCACCCCTTCCCCAATGTGTGGTTTGCAAAAATCCTCTCCCAGTTGTTGGTCTGTCTTTGCATTGAATCAATGATTTCCTTGGCTATGCAGAAGCTTTTTTGTTTGATGTAGTCCCATTTGTTTCTTGTATCCTTTATTGCCCTTTCCCAGACAGATATGCTTCTTCCAAATATGAGGCTAAGAAAAATGACAAAGAGCACCCTACCTACGTTTTCTTCCAGAAGTCTCATATTTCCAGTATTACATTCTAGACTTTAATCCATTTCGAGTTGGTGTTTGTGCCTGGTGTAACACCATGGTCTACTCTCCTTGTCTTACATGAGACTCTGCACTCTTCCCAACACCGTTCATTGTAGAGACATTCCTTTCTCCACTGTCTCCTCTTGGTGCTGTGATCGAAAATGGGCTGTCCATACATGTGTCCCTATACCTCTGGGCTCTTGATTCTGTTCCATGGCTCTGTTTCTCTGTTTTGCATCCCAGCCTGCGCTGTTTCCATTTCAATTTCTTCGTCCTATATGTTGAAATCAGAAGGTGTGATACATTGCGCTTTGTTTTTTTTCCTCAGGATTCTTTTGGCTATTCGGGGTCTTTTGTTGCTGGATGTAAACTTTAGGATGCTCTCTTCTATCTCTGTGAGAAATATTGCTGCAACTTTGACTGGCACTGCATGGAATCAAGAGATTTCTCTATGCGGTGTGGACATTTCAAGTGTGTTAATTCTTCCATTTCAAGAGCATTGAATATCCTTCCGCTTCCTTCTGTCTTCTCCCATTTCTCTCTGCAAAGGTTTGCTAGTTTTCTGTTTACAGAGCTTTCACCTGTTGGGGTGAGGTTATTCCTAGGTATCTTATTCTTCTTACTGGCATCCTTTTCCTTTTTTATTGAGGTTCAATTTTCCTATTCTTTGCAACTTTTAATTTGTTTACTTTTGAAAGAGATTTATCACTGTGCTCACATCAGCTGGAGATGCTCCTGTATTTGCTGAGGAAGAGTGGCTCTGTCTAATGTCGCTTCTCATCGGCCTCTACATTACCTCCCTCGCCTGCCCCAGAATGGCTGTACCAGCGGTGAGGAGGTTTACCCCCAGGATTCTACCCTGCCAACTCCTGGCTGCCAACTCAGAGTGCGTGGACTTCCCCAATTCTTTACTGACCAGCCACATTCATGTTCCCTCAGCAACCTGCATTTGAGGGGAATGTGACTTAAATAGGCTATTTCAGCCCAACTCTGGCACTGAGTAGATGTAGCCAGTTTGTATTTTTGGTCAACTGCGATGTCACAGAATTTGTCGTAATTGTGTCTCTGCTCTCCCGGCAAGCTTCATGGACACAGGGTTTCATAGGACGTTTGGAGGAGTCTCATACCCACCCTTTCCAGGTAGCCCAGGTTTTACCTCGCTGCAGTTTTTTGGTTTGTGTCACTTTCTGACTTTCAAAGGTTCAAGCAGAGTCTGCTAAAGTCTGACACCTTTCGTTGTGGATTATTCAGGTGTTATTTGTGTTTGCCTTCCTTCTTTTGAGCCCGTTTTGTTTTTCCATAGCATAATCATCGTGGTCTTTCTCAGATTTCCCCGTTTGGTATGCTTGTCACCCAATTCTCCTTCATCCCAAGGTATCAATTTTCTATTTCTTTAACCACCCTATGTTCTATAGGCCTGTGTGTGAGTGTTTTTCATTGTTGGGTGTTGTCTTTGAATTTACATTGGTCACTTGTAGCAATCTTTACCATGCTAGCCTTGGTCAAAATGAGAACTGTGAACACGTGTTCATCTTGGTTGGTC